>NC_046312.1:45568861-45887751 GCF_009819535.1 Lacerta agilis | reverse complement strand
ACTGCTGGAAAAAAGCTGCAAGTTCCAGCAATGTGCACACATCATGTTTGGTCCAAGTTTATCTTTCATTATCTTAAGTTTATCTCCATTTGAAGCAGTAATATCAGCCACATAAACTTCAATACAATTCCAAAGCAGAGTGGAGGAGGGGAAATCACTTTGGTGTCTTGCATTTAAGAAAACAGGTTAAAAAAATGAACATCAGAATAATATACAAAAAACCCTCCAAGCTACCAATGCTGAATAGTGTTGGAAAGCCTTTCTGGTTATAGAGAAACAAGTTAGCTAGACAAAAGAATGAAGTCTGGATTTGTTATCACAATAAGTTTTCTTTTTAATATGGTCTGTGACAAGCAATATCAAAGATGCCAACTCTCAAGCGCCATGTTTGGAAACCAGACAACTTTCAGCAACAACACAAAGTAGGCATATTGCAATTTTAATTAAATATGAAAACATGAGCTGTGTACATTATTTTTCCCTAAAAAACACAGCAATTTCAAAAAGTTTTATTGTAAAATATTTTCATGAAACAAGTGAACCAGCAATACATGCACTTGTGTGCCTCCGCCTCTTTAAAATAAATGTGATAAGGAAATAGAGACAGGTGTGGGGGGAAAGTGGCGCTGGGCTTGGGGTTGTATCTTAGGATGGGACGCAGCAGTGAACTCCGTTTCCTATGTCTGAATGGCAAGAAGAAGAAAAACAAACCGCATACATCTTGTGTAATACTTTTAACATTTTCTATTTACGCTTCAATCCTGGAGAAAAAATACTTTTTTTCTGTAATAAAATACGTTTGCCGATATGTAACTTCTTTTTCTGCAGAAAATAATTTCGTAAACCGTCATCTTTTAGGGGCATGATAAACTGTTTCGTTTCAACATTTCCCCCTCTGCTGCCCCAACCCCCACCCCAAATGGGATCTGGTATCTCAAGTGGAAACAGAAAGGGCAGAGGGGAGGGGAGAGAAAAGGCAGAGCAGAGCCCGCTTTGCAAACAGAAAGAAAAGTGCTCCTGGATGGGAGAGGGTAAGGATGTGTGGTGGATAGATAGGTAATAGTTAAAGGTCACTTTCGCCATAGAGAGCTGTAGAGAAAGACATGTAGTCCAGGGCACCAGGTACAGAATCCAGCCCGGTATAAGGTGCCATTCTAGCAATGCAATATTCAGCTTGATCAGGAGGCAGTTCCCGCCGCAATTCATCCACAGTGATATAATTCTGTAAGAGAACAGAGGGTTGTCCTTTTTATTTTAACTCGATGAGGCAGACGTGATTTTATTAATGTAAATTGCATTTATTTCCATATTAAATACAGTCGTATCTTGGAAGTTCAACAGAATCCGCTCCGGAAGTCCATTCAACTTCCAAAACATTCGAAAACCAAATTGCGGCTTCTGATTGGCTGCAGGAAGCTTCAGAAGCTGTGGAAGCCCCGTCAGACGTTTGGGTTCCAAAAGAACATTTGCAAACCGGGACAATCACTTCCGGGTTTGCGGCGTTTGGGAGCCAAAACGTCTGAGTTCCAGGGCGTTTGGGATCCAAGGTACGACTGTAGTGGCTTTATTTGATATGCATTTCCTGTGTTTCTGTTGCTTCCCAATTGGGGTGCAGCATCTTTTATAATTTGTAATATTAGGACAGGGATGAGGAACCTTTTTGGCTCCACAGGCAAGGTCCTTATCCATCAACTAATGTCACAAATTACTTGAGGTGATCTGGTGTTTTGAAGTCCTGAAAGCAGCAGGTAGCAAGGTGTAGCTAACAGTAAGTCGTCCCCCCCTTCATTTCAAAGGAAAAAATCTTCCTGTTGGCAGGACCTTGCTGTCTGCCATGCGGAAAACCTACCCGAGCAGGTTCAGGTGTGTGTGAGAGAGTTCCCTGCAGAGAGTTCTCACATGCACCCAGACCAGTCAGGATCACCCTGCCATCAGCCAATGTGCATATGGAGTTCTGCTTATTACTGGAGGCTACCTTAAATCACTTTGGCCAAACTGCGGGAGGCAGTGGAGGATAGGGGTGCCTGGCGTGCTCTGGTCCATGGGGGTCACAAAGAGTCGGACACGACTGAACGACTGAACAACAACAAAACCTTAAATCACTTTGCAAAAAACGGTGTTTGCAAATGCTCCTCCTTTTAGCTTGTGGGCAGGCTGTCTCAGTGGGATGGAAAGGGAGACTCCTCTCCCTTATCCTGCTGCCACCACCCCACTGGAGTAAAAAAAAGAAGAAGTGTGAGCTGCTTCAAACAGCACATTTACAAAGAGCTTTAAACTCCACCCATCAGCTAATGAGTGGGGATTAAAGCCTGCTCCCTTGGCTGTATGATCTTGTTCCCTACTGGGAACAGGGCATACAGCCAAATGCAGAATTAAACCCTGTCTTCTGACCCATCAGCTGACGACACTTGTGTCCAGTGGTTGTGTGGGTTGGAGGGAAATGGCCTTGCAGGCCAAATTGGGCCAAATTACCATAAGCAAAAACAGGTTGTGTTAATGTTTCAGCCAACACATGCCTAAAATCTTTATTTGAAAAAACCCAGGTTATATTTTTACATTTCAGCTGTCACATGGAAGCGCTGACATGTAGCACAGCTCAGCGAAGAGCAGAGAGACAAGGTCAGACAGGAAACTTGCAGCTAGCAGTTTTATTAAGAATCAGAACAGAAACATATGGAGACTCATGACATATGCTCCCTCAGCATAAGCTGTTGCTCAGGGTGTCTTCCTGCTCCCCATCTAGTCTATTTTCTATGTGTCATATCCCTCCCTCTGCCTACAGTGAGTCCCAAGGGACCTTCTCTATGTCTGCCTCATTTTCTGCTCTATTACATGAAGTGCCTTGTTTTGGGAGTGGGAGAAGGAGCTGGCAAGTTTTCAACTCCAGTATCTCCCAGTTGTTGTTGTTCTCCTCCTCTGGGGTGTGTTTGGTCATCCAACACCAAGATCCCGGGTTTAAATTGTCTTCCTTGGCACTCTCCCTGGGGAGCTCTTGGTCAGGCTGTTTCCACCACTCCTCATCTAGCCAGTCCCTGACATCACCAATCCTAAAACCATGTAGTGCACAAAAGTCTGAACTCACTTTATCTCCAGCCAGGATCTTGAAAGAGGCCATAACTTGGTCAGCTGTGTCGGTATCTGCAGTTTCCCGGGACATGAAATCAATGAAGGCTTGGAACGTTACTACTCCGATGCGGTTGGGGTCTACAATGCTCATAATTCGAGCAAACTCTGCTTCGCCCTGGACAATGATACAAGAGTTAGCAACAATTCAATCTACTGGTGACAGGAAAGGATGAAATAGGCATTTGTTATGGAAACACACCATAGCCTAGAGCAGTCTTTCCCAAACTGGCCACCCCCCAGTGATGTTTTGGACTACAACCCCCATCTTCTTCAACAATTGCTGCTCTGGTTGGGCCTGATGGGAGTTGTAGTCCAAACCATCTGGAGGGCACGAAGTTCAGGAAGCCTGTTCTAGAATGTAGCACTTGAAGAATTAATTGAAGTAGTTTGACTGCATTTGAAGTTATAAGGAAGACAAGCTCATAAATGTTTGGCACCGAGTAGTATTCTCATGACACCCAAAGAATGGGGCTGCTACACTTTATCACAGGTCTGATAAGACAGCAACCAATGGAAGCCAATGACATAACTGCTTCAGGTAGAGACATTCCTCAAGCTCCAACCAAACATTGCCCAAGTGCCTTATTATTGTTATGCTGCTGCTGTTGTGTGTGGGCACTGCATGGCACCAAGTCCGCAATAAGCTGTTGGGTAGAAACGCCCTTTTTATAGGAAGGGAAACACAATAAAAGTACCCGTGATGGTTTCATGGCTAGGAAACAGGGTTAACAAAAGCTGATCTCACTGGAGATTAAGATTCACCATATTTCACACATTAGAACTGGGTGCTTGAGAACTGTAACATGTTCATTAGCAACTTCCTTTTCCCTCTTTATAATTTTTTTGGCAAGAATAAGCCTAGGGGCTGATTTGCATGTTATTGCTGAATTCCACCCCCTCCTTTTTTCTAGCCCATGCAACTGGGCTATGCACATGAGCAGTGTAACATGTGGGGTAGCAAAATTCACAGAATTCAGTTGCAGCAGCTTGCATGAATGGTGCAAGCTCCAGACCAAAGATTTGAGATCACAGAGTCTGATGAAGATAAACTCAGTGGCCCTGTGACAGCTAAAACTAGTAGTACTGCCAGATATGAGATTATATTACGAGGCATCCTATCTCTGCTCGTTGAAAGAATGGATAACTTTGGAAAATACACTTCTTTGGAAAATAGTACTGCACTCTTAGTACTACTAATTTTAGCTGCCATGGGGCCACTGGGACTTATGGGTGGAATGTAGGCAGTATGGGAAGGCATAGACCGCTACCATATCCTCTACCCCTTCAATTGATGGCTACAACTAATTTCCCTTCCAACGACTTCCACCAGCATAGCTTCTGTTCCAGAAAAATGTGAGTATACAGTTGCCCTGTGGGATTGCAGTTCTGTGTACACTTTCCGTGGAATAAGCCCCACTAACTACCATAGGAGTTTCTTCTGAGTAAAGATGGTGTGCCTTACAGGGGCGTAGGAAGGGGGGCAGTGGGGGCGGTCTGCCCCAGGTGTCATCACCGAGGAGGGTGACATTTGGTGTGCCGCCCGCCCGCAACTCCCTTTTTACAGCAGACGGACAAGAGCGAAGGGTTGTTGTGTGAGCCGCTCACAATGAATCAGCAACAAATGCATAATTACAACGCAAAAACAAAGCAAAATGGCCATGGGAGGACAAGGCTTGGACATTGTTTTGTTCTACTTATTCAGAGGTCAACCAGGAATCAGTTTGGATTATATTCTGATTCCTCTTCCAAAAATAAAGTATCAAGTCAATCTAGTTTGTGAATAAATATGCCACTGATGCCACAGATTTTATTCACAAGTCACGGGGCTGACAAAGCTTTACCTGGTTTCACTGGCAGTATGCCCTTTTCTCATTTAAGGGTCAAATATACCATTGTGAATAGAAGGGGCAGATGCTTCTACATTACCATATTGTAACCAATGGAGATAAGGCAGGTGCGGAAATCTTCAGCATCCATCATGCCAGTCTTCTTCTACACAGTCATAAAGGGATGGAAGAATGAAAGGGAAAAGAGAGGAATGGAAAGTAGAGATGAACTCACGGAAGGTGTTAAAAGAATGGATTTGAATGAAGGAAAAATGGAAGATGAGATATATTGAACAACAAAAGAAAATATGAAAATAATTTGAAGGGGGAAAAAGAGAGAGATGGATTCATTCCATTGAAAATAAAGAAGCAGATGAAAGTTTAAGGATTGCCAAGAAGAAGAAAAAGGTACCGATAGGAAGATAATTTTTTTTAAAAACGGAGAAGGGAAAGGAAGGCAAGAAGAGTTTTAGGGAATCAAGCAAATGGAATGTGTAACCGAGAAGAGAAAAATTGATTTGACAGTGCATAAAGAAAAGAATGGAATTATGACAGAACATACAATAGTATGCAGAAATATGCACAATAAAATATAAGAAACATTGACAAGACGGATTAAAACAAAAAAGAAGAGAAGGGAGAAATATGTTATTCCCTTATGGTTTGATATTTGCCTGAGTTCCTTGCTAGCATTCAGTACCTGTGCATCGTTTCCAATATCGTAACCCAAGCTGATGAGGCAGGCTTTGAATTCCTCAGGGCCAAGTGTGCCGGAGTGGTCCTGGTTAGGCAGTGCGCCAGCCAGCAGGGCATGCAGTGCCAGTGGGGTGGTGGTATAAGATGAAGAAGAGAAGGAGAACAAGAAAGGGGCAAGGAGAGGAGGAGGAGGAGGGAGTGCACCATGCAGCAGGTGGAGAGAGATTCGGGGGAGAACGGCATGCAGAGAAATAAAACAGGGGAAGAAATAAAAAGTGCACAAGGTTAGATACCGTGTTCACATTTCGTATTGTGCTAATGCTGCCTTTTCTTTTTTTTTCTTTTGCACTTCTTTCTCACAAAACATGACCATGCCAGGGATAAATGTTTGCTTTGAAGACTGCTCTTCATTAGAAACAATTACATTTTCTTCAACAAGCTTAGAAGCAAAACATTTATTGAGCCACCCGGACTGCAGGGAAGCATTGGGCACATTTGGAATATCCTGTTGTTTGAAGCATCTTTGCGCTTAGAGGAGCCGTGGATTTAGAAGAACATGTGAGTTCATGTAGTTTAGAGTGGCCACAACTCTGCAGCCATTTTTAGTCCAAAAGTTTACTGTTGCAACAGAACTCGGACCAAGTCTCCTGATTGATGTTCCCTGCACTGAAAACTAGACCTTTGTCTTTAACTTAGACATTTACCCAGAGATATGACACAATATTAACTTGCCTTTGTATTTTCTAAATTGTAAAAAACAACAACAACAAAAACAACTCACATAGTGAATATAAGCTACCGGTACATTAAAATGCAAGTGAGATAGAGCACACCTAAAAGCTACACACTATTAGCGCATGAAGTGACTACATTTTTTTACAGCCATTCAGTGCAGCCAGCTGTCTTCCTTTGTGCTGTTGCTGACATACAGTATTTTGTCTGGATTCAGTGGCTTTATCTGAATATTGTTCCATGCAAGGTTAGCCTCGGTCTTTCTGAGGCAAAAACCTTAAGAACAATCCAGAAGGAAGAACGTGAAGCACAGGCAGTGTGGCCTGAATAAGAGGTGTACTGGCAGTGATACCTGACCTGTGAGCTTACACATGTAGAATATTTGTACTGCAATGAGTTATCACTGTACATTTTCTAATGGATTGATAACATACAAGAGCTTTGCTAGGAAGTGGCATGTAATCAAGTTAAACAAACAAACAAACAACCCCACGACCATTAGCTACTCTCACGGAGGCTCATTAGGTTAATGTAGCCATTTCTATTAAATTTGAGAAGGGTTTGAGAATCAAAGAGATACGTTTGTGTTAGCATTTCCTTTGAGCCCCCAAACACTTTAATGTTAATGGATTCTGCCACATTTTTAAATTTTTTTACTTGAGCTGTGGTTTCACAAGGAGAATCTGAGCCTTGGTTTCCATTCACTTCTATGGAGAAACTCTCTGAAGTTACAGGCACTACTAATCTCCACCATCCCAACCACTTACCCTGTCAAAGTGGTTGAAGGAGGCGCGGAATTCATTCATCTGCTCCTGGCTGATTCCTTTGGCATCCCGAGTCAGAATCTGGTTTTCCACTTCATTGGTAGTCCTAGCAATTGTTGTGAGGAGCTGCTCCCAGCCCACTCTGATGTGCTGGAGGAGAAAAAACGATTTCCCGCCTACATTTTAAGTTGAGAAGCAGCATCTGGGGACTAGTCAAAATGCAGTAAAGAGATTGTAGACTTGGAAAATGTGCTGCTCAGTAGGAAGAGGAAGCACATGGTGATGCTGGTTGTAGATAATGGGAGTTGTAGTCCAAAACATCTGGAGGGCTCCAGGTTGGGGAAAGCTGATCTAGGTTTTCATTTAAATCAAGGGTAGGCCTAATCCAGCCCACTAGACCTCTCTATGCAATCCACAGCACTCCCTCAGCTTCTCCAGGTGTGTGCACATTGATGTGAGCCATCAGAGAAGTGGGGAGGACATAATTTTCATCCACCGAATGGTACTATGGGTGGAAGGTTTTCCCTCTACATGGGGATGGAAATTGCCTATTGCTCCTCAGCACTCCAGCCACCTGTTCTTCCTGATCACGTATCATGGGTAGAGAGGTTTAAACTGCCTGGCACCCTGTGATGGAGAAGAAAACCACCATGTGTGCCAAGGAGTTGTAGGGAATTTTCATCTCTATTGCCATGCACTGAAGGTTTAAACCTCCCCACCCAGCCAGCTGCAACGGGGATGAAATTGGACCCTCCATGCTCCTCAGATGGTCTGTGCCAATCGGCTGAGAAGTGAAAAAAGAATGATTCTCGTTCCCATCCTAGCACTGCAGTGGGTATGGAAATATCCTCCTTCCTAGCTGATCTACATCGATGAGTTCAGGAGCTGGGGGTGGTGATGAGCTTTCCACTGGAGCAATGTAGCCCCTGGCCCCAGTTCCTACCCCACATTTAGACAATGCTGATAAGAAACTGCTTCTAACACAGAATACCTCTTTTATTTGATTGATTGATTGATTGAAATTATATACAATCATACCTTGGGTTCCGGCTGCTTCAGGTTGTGCGATTTCGGGTTGCACACCACGCCAAACCCAGAAGTACCGGAACGGGTTATTTCCGGGTTCTGGCACTCATGCATGCACAGAAACGCTCAATTGTGACCCGTGCGTGCGCAGATGCAGTGCTGTGGGTTGTGAACGTGCCTCCCGCACGGATTACGTTCGCAACCTGAGCATCCACTGTACTGCCCTATACCCGGAGGTCTCAGGGCAGTTCACAGAAAAGATCACAATATTTAAAATATATTGTCATTATATCCACTTTAATAGGTAATTCTTTCCAATTAAACAGCTGGCAAGCTCCAGCTACTGCCCACTCACACTTCCATGGACTCCTTCGACTTGTCTGCAGTGTTGTTCCTACACGTTTAAGGTTGCTGCCTCAAACCTGTAATCCCTTATGTGCCGGCCAGTCCACATTATGTGAGGACCTTATTCCTCACAGTCATAACATTCTATCTTGGCTGCAAACTATGGGCCTTAAGCAAAGGTGAATCCAGTGGGGTCCCAGACTGTGCTACTGAACGTTATATCAGTCACCCTCTCTGATTTAATTTGCACAAGTTAAGGCTTTAGCTAGAAGTGTTGTATGTCAATATCTGTTCACATCCTCATGGCTAGTCAGTGCTACTAGTTTAGCACCCTTTCCACCAACATCAGTTTAATCAAGAGCAGGGTTGGGTGCCTCAGAGTATTACTCCTTGCATGCCTGGGCTATACCAGGACAGACTTCCCCTGGCCTTTACCTCCATAGTGTAGTTGGTGTGCTTGTTGTCAAAGATGAGTGCCTCTTGAATCTGTTGGTGATCTCCCTCCAGCTGATCAATCTTTGGTTTGTAATTCACAATGCTCTTCTCGTATTGCCGCAGGTGATTGAGCTGGTCCTCCAGAGTCCCGTGCATCTCGATGGAGATGCGGCCAATCTCCTGCACGAGCCCAAAGGAAATGAGCAGATGAGTGACAAGTTTCAACATGTAAAGCATTTGTCTGCAACTGTTCCCTAAATGGACTAAAACATGCTTTAACCACAGGCCTTGACATCTCAAGGGGGAAAGAGCTTTGCTTGCAGGTTTTTCAGAGAACAGGTAAACAAAACCGAGTCGCTGGAATAATTCACTGCAGCTCTACGGAGTTAAATATTTAACACCAACTGAAGACCTGCCCAGCTGTGTTAAGGGCTTTTGGAAGATAAATTTGTTTCCTTTTTAGCACAGTTACAAAACTATCCAAATCCCTTGCTCAGTGTTGCTGGTGGAGGGGTGGGTTTAGGTGGAGGTGTCCCTCCACTGGCTGGGGCCATTGCACAAATCTTCAATATGGCTAAAGCACAGGCTGTTGGGAAGCTATCATTGGTGGTGTTCCCACCAGTGGTAACTGGTATAAGGCTCTGAAATGAGGCATTACAGGTGGGGTGGAGGCAGAGCCGGGTGGGGGTGTAGGTAGGGATAGATCCACTGGATCCATTCCAAAGAGGGGAGATGAACTGGCCCAGGAAGAAAACCTCAAAGTCACCCACTGTGTAAAGAAACGTGGCTCAAAAGGAACTCTGGAGAAGCCCTAAGTTAGGGCTTCATTTATTGGGTACGTATTACAGATCAGTTATACCTGAACCTAGCGGATCTGGAGCTACACATTGTTTTAAAACCATGTGTACTATGGTTGTTAGCAGATGCCCCTGCATGTACCCACACTGTAGGGAAGTTTAAAAACAACAACAGCCAAACAAATATGCACAGTTGCATGTACAATGTGGTCTGAAGCTTCAGTCAGTTGTGGTGTATGTGTTTTAAAACAAATCTGTAGCTAATTCATATGGAGCAAGTCTGGAACATGCACATGCAGACGAAAAATACAAAGCACAAAGTATTCCTAAGGCACATCTCAGTTAATTTAGCACCTACTTAATTTAGCATTTTATTATGGAAAGACACCCTCAATAATTTCTTGTATAAGAATGGTTTTTAAATAAGAAGTAACCATTGGCCATTGAGTATCTTAAACAAAGAACATGTGTATTTATGAAGATTAGTAAGGAGAGAGGAAGAAAGGCCACTTTGCAGGTAAAGCTTAGCGCAGATATACTGGCCCGGGGGTGGGGGTGGGGGAGATTGCAGCCGCTTTGTTCTTCCCCAGTCCTTTAGCTCAGCACAGTGTTGCAGCTAAGCCAAGATCATGGTTAAGCTCTCTCCTCCTCAACCACCGTCTGTAGCCAAGGTTTGTTCTGGAAACTAGCATGTTTGCAAAGTCCCAGTAAGTAAGCCATGGTTTGGGTTTTCATGCTGTGCAAACCAGGCCAAAGAGAGCGGTGACTCCTCTCAGCACAAATCCTTTTCACTGAAAGGATGAGAAGACAATGCCCAACTAGGAGGCTCTTCAACAGAAAAATGGCAGTTTTAAGTATTAGTTTTTACCTCCATCTTGGTTTGGATCCAGGGCCCAATGACATTGGCCTGAGCCCCAAACTGCTTGCGAAGTCTCTCATTATGCTGCTGGCGTGCATGTTCTTCCATCAAAGCCTGGTCCCGCCTGGGAACTAGTTGTCTCACCTTCAGCAAATATGAAAAAAGCTTAGAAAAATTGAGCTTACTGCTGTTAAGCCTTAATAAACACGAAGCGTTCTGAAGTCAGAGAAGCCAAGTTATGTGCACTGTTAATCAAAAGGATAAATCCAGCCCTCTTCTGAACAAGTAGGTATTAAAATAAAAAAAATTCCATTTACATGGATTAATGTCCACAAAGAAAATTAACACCTCCATATCTATTACTGGTGAGACGTAACATCGGAAATGTCAGCAGATCAACCAAAAGTCAAGATGGAATGACAATATTTCTGTAAGTGCTCCAAATAAATTATTTCTACTTGGTGGGAGCGTTGGTGACTTAAGTCATCAGGCCGCTCAATAAATATATATTTCACAGGCGGAAATTATTTCCTACAGCACAAGAATAAAACTGAGTTCAGAATTACCTTTTATAATCTGCACTGTGGATTACTTTCCTGCAAACCAAGAGTCAAGTGGTGCTTGCACAAAATATTATATTGCACATCTAAGAGAATTTCAACTAAGGCTGCAATCCTATGCACCTTTGCTTGGGAGAAGGTTCATTGAATTCAGTGGGATTTACTCCCAAGTAAAAACATCTGGGATTGAGCTGCTTGCCAGAACTCCAAAAGCAGGCTTCCAACCTTGAAGAATAATTGCCAAGCCTAGAAAGCAACTCACGTGGTCCCATTTGCCATTGATTTCCTGTGGGGTGATGGTGGTGTAGGGGTTGGTTCCTGCCATGTTGACATGGTAGGTCTGAACGATTTTTGACACTTCGTTGTGGATCCCTAGAATGGCTTGTCGCTCCTTGTCTGCATCTGGCAAGGTAGCTTTGAACTGTTCATGGGCTGTGGTCAATCCCTGAGGAAACAGAAAAAAACACAAAAACAATTTTTTTAAAAGAACAAGCCCATTCCCCATAATGGTGCATTATAAAACACCAGCACAGGATGGAAGAATCTGTGTGTGCAACAGGACATTGGAATAATTTAAACAGTGCGCTGGATGTCAGTGAAAGATTCTCTTTTCCACAAATGAGAATTATAAAGGCAGGGGACTGCACTGGAGCAGTGGAAAATTAAATTGTGCAGCAAATAAAACTATCTACTGCATGACCACTGAAGGACACGCTGGAAAGATTTTAAGGCAAGAGTGCCAAAAGCACATTTCCTTTTTAGTATTTTTGGAGGCCATTTTCTTACATCAGTTAGGGGTTGGGCTCTAGCATTTCTGGGTTGCAGGCAGGGATGGGGGAAAGCTCCCCTTTGGTAGTAGATGGTTTAGCATAGGAGAGGGTCTATTCAGAAGCAAGCCCTGCTGAGTTCAACAGGGCTTCCTGTTACATATGTTGGTGTCAGACTGCAGGCTTAAGGCATTACTTACTTAAGAATACATGTTTTCCAAAGAGAAAGATGCCTAAACCCCAAGAGATGGCAAACTGTGGCTCTCAAGATATTGTTGGACTACAACTCCCATCAAGCCTGACCACTGGCCATGTTGGCTGGGGCTGATGGGAGCTGGAGTCCCACAACCCCTGGAGGGCAAAGGTTCCCCATTCCTGCAGTATCTGATCTTCGAAGCCTATTATTTTATTACTTTTATTTTATTAACCTGGAAAAACTGTCTGCGGGAGCAGACAAATACCGGCTCCCTCGGCCTGTAAACCCAGAGTTGTTTGCAACTGGACTTAATTGTCAGGGGTCCCTTTACCTTCACCTTTAAAGTTGTTGAAGGATGACAGGGCAGTTTCTCAATCCTTAGCATAGGGAATGGCTATGACTAACCAGAAGTGAGAAAAGCACTTTTTATGTGTTCAGGAGGCACTTTTTGCTGCACATTACTAAACATATGCCAGGTTTTTTTGCAAATGCTGCAGAAAACAGATTAAGTTGTTGAGACCTGGAATTAACATAGCCCTGATCACTGAATCAAAAGGGTTAGGTGAGAACAAAGTGTTTATTTTCGGAACAAGAAACATAATAGATATAGGCTTGGGAAATGGGAATGTATGGGAAATTTTAATTTTTTTGTAATGATTTCCAGAGGCGTAGTTGTGCTATTGCAGCAAAAGTATCAAAGAATCATGTTGTTGTTGTTGTTGTTCAGTCGTTCAGTCGTGTCCGACTCTTCGTGACCCCATGGACCAGAGCACGCCAGGCACGCCTATCCTTCACTGCCTCTCGCAGTTTCATGTTGCACCTTAAAAACTAACAGAATCATGTTGCACCTTAAAAACTAACACATTTATTATGGTCCGTGAAAGCTTATTGCCATACTACATTTGTTAGTTTTTAGCCATAAGACTCATTGCTACTTTTGATTTTTGTGTTTCCTTTTCTCTTTACCTCACTTCATTTGCTTCGGTTTGTATATCTAACAGGCAGAGGGAACCATCCAATCTTTCCCACCAATTTACAGGCAGTTGCTATTACCTGCCTGAACTGTTGAGAGAAGGTGATTTATTTCCATTGCTGATATTTTGCACCCTATGAACAAGAGCCAAAGATGAATATGGCTTATCCAGTGAGAGAGGGTACATACCTGGATCTCCTCAATGGTATGGACTATGAAGGTGTCCTGAAGATCTTCCATGGCCCCCTCCATCCAGTTATTGAAAGGGGCAGCTCTTTTGGCATATTCTAGATACAGCTGGTCAATTGTCTCCAGCAATTTTTCTGTTCTCTAGGAAATCCACCCAGATAAAGAAGTTAGGCACCTTAAATTCCCCCCCACACTCCCCCTGTCCTAATGACATTCCCTCTTTTGTTACTCCTCGCAGTCCTTTCTCCTAGTTAAAGAAGCTGTAATTTACGTATGTATTTATTTAATTTATATGCCACCATTCTTCCCAAAGCAATCCAAGCAAAAGACTTAACATTATTGGCGTCTAAAACAGTACACCTGCCCTTTCCCCACAGCCCACAGAACCACAGTTAGGAAGCAGTTTCAAGTTACAGATTTTTTTCTCCAAGCTTTTTTTTATTATCAAAGAATTGTTCGCAAAGCAGTTCCCAACCATCAAATCAACAGGAAAATCGATTTTAAAAATTCATTTGATTTATGATACAGCATTTAAAAGCAATGAATAAACCACTGTAAAACACCATAAAATCTAAAACTAGAACATCATAAAATCTAAAACTAGGCCTTCTTGGTAGTGGTGCCAGGCATAAAACAAAGCAAGTCCATCATAAGCCTGGCACCACTACCAAGAAGACGCTATCTTGCATCCTCATGCAGAAAGTAACACTCACCATGGGAACAACAAGAAGGACCCCCCTCTGCTAATGTCAAAACCTGGGCAGGATGGATATTGGGAGTAGGCCTGGGCGATATATCAATATATCGCCCAGGACTGCTATGAGGAGCAGACCGCAATGTCAGCTTCACTCAGCAGTATATTGCTGGTGAAACTGCCACTGCTCCTGAATCCCTCTGCTAGCAGTGTTCGTGGGAAGGAGTCAAGAGTTCCTTCCTCCATCGGGTGCTGGTAGCAGAGAGACCCGGGAGTGGCGGCAGTTTCACCAGCGATATATTGCTGAGGGAAAACGCCACCCCACTCTGCCCTCATACGACACAGAGGGAGAAACAAGCTGTATATGAAACATATGAAGAACTTTTTACCTCCAGGGCTTCTCGTCGTTTCTGGGTCAGGGCCCCAAGGTTATCCCACTGGTCACATATTTTCTGGCACCTGGCATTGACACTTGGGGAATCATAATAATCCAGCTCACTAACAAAAAAAAAAGTTGAAAAAGTGGTTTACCAAACACATTGATAAAAGTTGGTATCTATTCATTTATTTTTTAATGTTGAAACTGAATAACCTGCTAATGCTGTTACAAAGATGAAGAATAAAGCCCTGGCTGGATCAGATCAAAGATCCATCTAGTTCAGTATCCTGATTCTAAAAGTGGTCTCCCACACTTGTTCCCCCCCCCCCACACACCTTGACCTAGCAACTTGTCTTCAGAGGCCTCTGCACACGGATGACAACTCTTACAGGCTCAGGTAAAGCCCCTGTTTGAGCTTGCAGGCAAAATGAACATATAGATGCAGGTATTTAAATATGCACCAATGAAATCTATGCACATCAGTTGTTTAAACTCCTATCGCATTTTGTTAGGTGTCATAGTGAAGAGGTCCCTTTCTCCCCTCACCAACCTACACCCCTCTTTTTGTGCTGTAATCCTTGTCAAGGTTTTCTTTCAAATAAGGGTGCTTCCCTATAGTCTTGCGTCTAAAAAGAACTAGATTTGTCTTTGAGCTCAACAGGTTCCCCAGGCTTGCTGACTGTTGAAAAGGCCACTGTTTGGTTATGTGGTTATGTGTCAAAAGGTGAATCCCATTCGCTAGGTGAAAGCCATACTTGAGTTCTTGAGCAATAGCAGCAATCTGTTCCACACGGTCCTGATGGGCAGCAAGATCACTTTCAAATGCCTCGTGCTTCTTTAACAGGGCCTTGATCTCTGAGAGGGTGGCAGTTTCATAATCCTTCTGCTGCAACATTGCTTCTTTACCTGAAGGGGGTGCCAAAACACAGGAAAAATGAGCAAAAGACCAACAAGGAAGGAGTTTCGAGGAAGTTTTGACAGGGCAGCATATTCTTTCCCCCTCTTTTCCTTCCTTCCTTTTAAGATAGTTTTATTAACTTCCAATATATAACAATTACAAAAAGGGGGGGGGGAGAATTTCAACTTGCTCTCCTCCCCACTTGAGGAAGGATCAATCTAGTTAAATTTGCCCAAATCCAATCTGTGATTTCGGTAATTGCCATTCTTCAGGGTTCTTGCCAAAGTATTTTATAAAAGGGTGCCATATTTCAACAAAATAGTCTACATCATTTATATTAGTCTTTGTGTTCCTCCTCCATGAGAGGACCGGAGGGTGGCAACATGAGAACGGGCATTTTTTGTGGTAGCTCCCCACTTTTGCAATGCTCTCCCAAGGAAATTTAATAAATAGAAAGTAATAATACTTAATAATAATTTAATCAAGCCCAATCCTCAAGGTAACATGAATAAATTTTACCATTACCAGAGATTTGTCTCAGGCTGCCTTTATTTTGACCCATGGGGAAAGCCTTGGATTAAGAACAGGCAATTTTGGGACTGCATAAATTATCTGAGAATTGTAAGCTTCCATATTTTTGCAAGGATGTTCATTAAAAAAAATCTGTCTGCAATTGGGTGCTGTTTTAGGCATTGATGTGCACCCTACAATTTAACACATGCACAGAAAAGAAACACAGTATGTGCTAGTGGACACAAAATACAGCTCTCTGAGAATCTTAGTTTTAATTCTTTAAAAATAAAAACAAAAACAGATCCCTAATGACTAGAAAGACAGGCTTGAAACACCAAGTGAATCTTAGAAGCCTAGAGATCGGCCAGACAAGATCTCCAGGAGTCCCAATATCAGTAACCCACATGGGGAGCAGAAGTGGTTTGCCCAGGTGGGTCAGAGGTGCTGTACTAGCTTCCTGGAAGATGGGTTGCTATTGCCTACCAGGAAGGAGAGGCCCAAGGTGGCAGGGAGGTTGATGCAGCGCAAACTCACTGACAGAAACACCAGGTTAGCACTGCTGGTGCATCTGCACCACACCTACTTCCTGGCTACCTCAGTCCTTTCCCTCTCCCTCCTCCTGGTAAGCGATAATGATTCCCCTGCAGGGAAGCTAACACAGTGGCTGTGCCCCCACTCAGCAAGCTGCTTCTGGTGAGAAGTATTGCTCTTTGGCATAGGCAGATTCCCAGCTTGCAGGTTCTACCTCTCTCTCTCTCTCACACACACACAAGCATTTCTGGTTTCTTTATTCATTGCTATTGAGAAACAACTAAAATTCAGTGTTGCCCAGAGATCTACTCATCATCAATTCTGCCTTCTACCTGCCCCAATAATAAAGTATGGAGAGCATGCTAATTTACTAATATAGATGAGAATTTAGGCTACCTTGGCACGGATCATCATTATAATTGATAATAATGACGATGCGTGAATTTATTGTTACACAGTGCACACAAAGCCCTGGCAATAGGACACATTTAGGATCTGTTTTACCGTCTGTCCAGGATTCATGAATGCAAGCTTTTTGCCGGAACTTCTCAGCCAGGTGATCCAGCCGTTCCAATCTTCGGATTTCGTTCAAAAGCCACTCCTCGTAGCCTTTCTCAGCCTGTTCTAGGCAACCCCATGCATTATTTATATCCTGTTGCGATCAAAGCAGAAGCACAAACACGGTCAAGGGAGGATGGGAACGTCCTCAGATAGTTTCCCCAAGCTGGCTTGTGAATAGCCTGTGCTAACTGAAGGTCAGCATCACACCAGAAAGAGACGTGAAAAGGCAGTTCCAAGTGGACAAATAATTTGACAGAATGGCATCTGCTTGGCAGCATGATTACACTAGAGCACAATGGCATTTTAACAGAAAAACCATGCAGACCACTGGACTGTCCACAAGCAATTTAGAAAGCAAGTGTCTGCAGAAGCCTGCTACTAATCCATTGAGGGCTAAGGCTCTGGAGCACCAACAGTCCTGGGCATGGATGGGCTGCAGAGTATGGCAGACAGTTTCAGAACCAGGGACAGTAGGAACTAGAGGCAAGGCTTAAGCTAACTAAGCAACATCTGGGGAGAGCAGTTGACCTGGACAGTTGCTGCTGCACTGATCTGCCACCTACCAATGGCAGCAATGCTTCTACAAGGAGGTCTGTTTTCTAGTCGCTACCTCCCTGTCCTCAGCTAAAAAACCACCTCTCTGATACTAAGATGTGCAATCCTGCAAAAGTAGTGTACTTCCTACTGCCTCTGGGAGTTGAATAAGTTTCGGGATCTGAGAATATCAGCAAGGAAATATGATCAGGAAAAGGAGAAAGAAAGCGCAGCCTACTGGGACTCTTCTGCCTCTATCAAAACATGTCAATGACCAACTGAGATGATCAAGTGGAAGGATTTCCACTGCTTTCAGGGCCCTTGATGCCCCAATGTTTCTGTGTTGACGCAAGGGTGAGTGGATCCTGAGCAGCAGCAACATGTGACACCCTTAATAATAATTTTGCATCCATGTTCTACATTGGTTGACTAGAAAAGAACATGCTGTCAACTTGCAAGAGCTATACCATTCAGGAATGGTTATCTCTGTGGACCACAGACTGTGATGAGAAAGTCCATTTAATACCAGGATGGGATATCACTGGCCACTTGAAAGTGTCAGCAGCCATACAGCATGTACCTAGAAAACTTGTATTTTGCACAGAACTCGGCCAAACACACTCACCGATACCATTTTCCCTTCAGAAGGCATGAAGGCGGGCCTGTTGCTAAGTCGCAGCTTAGTCTGCAACGTATTGAAGTTGATTTCCAGTTGGCACTTCTCTTGGACTTTGGGAGGCTTGTGAAGGCGGCGGTAATCTCGGAAATCCTCCAGTTTCTGCTGCATGGCCTGCATGGTGTTCTCTGGAGCCCGATTCTCCAGCCAAGGTATGGTGCGGCGGATCCACTCCAGCAACTGAAAAAAGGAAGCAAGTCAAAAAAGAAAGAGGGGTCAGTGCTAAGATTAGAAACCCATCAGTGCTGACATTTAACAGGGACAAGGGTTTGAATTTTTTTATTTTTTATTTTTGGTTATTTGTGGTTTTAGTCCTACGATCATCTTGCTTTTCATGATTGTAATTTTATTTGCCAGCAAGGTTCAGCAACTGGCAGAAATCTAGTTTAACAGACTTATATGTTTGTGTGTGTTTGCACACTTTGCATCTCTAGACTTTACACTAACAAGCATATTTAAGGACCTGAAACCTCAAGTAAGATAAGCACGCAATCCAGCTTTTAATTTTCAACAGGGCTAATGAGAATTTCTACATCATGCTTTTGAGTTTATTTCCACTGATTTTTGGTGAGGGACCAATTCTGAGGATATTTTTCCCAGGGCTGCATATATTCCTAGTCCTTGTGGCATTTGAGTTAGGTTCATTTTGTAGTGATATTACTACTACTGCTATTACTAGTACTACAACTACATTTGGGGTGATTATAGGCTTCCTTTGGCCATTTCTGCAGTAGCATTGGACTTAATTTAACATTTTTGTTTTGCCCATGCCTGCTGCCACCACCTGTAGGCCACTATTCCATTCACATGCCAGGAGTAACTACAAACTATCAGTTAATGCGCTCTTTCCTATAGCCTATGTCATCCGTTTCTTTACCCTATTAGTGTTTAGTTTCTTGGCTCCAGCATTATACAGTGCTATTTGGGTTTTCAAATAGATAGATGATAGATAGATGATAGTTAGATAAAGATCGCTAAAGGAGCTTTACTTACATGATCTTGAAGGTCATACCAGAATGAATTTAACATGACTATAGACTCCTGCAACTGCATACTTAAAAATATATATTGCTTTGATAGCTGGGATCCAAAACTGAGAAATATATAAGTCCCATAGCAGTCATCCCCAGTCTGCTGCCCTCCAGATGTTTTATACCATAGTGCACATCATCCTGACTGGGGTTGATGGGAGTTTATAATCCAAAGCATTTTGAGAACCAGGTTGCAGAAGGATGTTCTATGGAATATCTATCTTTCCATTTCCACTGTCAAGAAATTGAAATCAGGAATACCTACATCACTGGCCAACTTCTCATAGTCTTCCATTAACTGTTCATTCTCTTGATTAACTGCCAGCACCTTGCAGATACGATTGGCTGCTGTTTCCGCCTACCGAAATTTAGAAAGACAGAAAGAAAAATACATTGTTAACAAAGATGTTTCCTTTAGCTTCTTGATGCTTGCACAGTCCGCTCTGTGTCTAAGAGGTCCAAATTTATCTCCACACTATGAAGATTTTGAAGTGCTCCTGCTGTTATTTCTCTTCTGAGAGTTTTGATGTGAATGTACACTTGCAATGCCTAAGAGGTTTTTTACTCTCGACACTTGCCCATATCCATTTAGGTGCACATCCATATCTATGCACATCAAGGTATGGTAGGAGATAGAATGCATAAAGTGGAAAATTATTCTTGGAACAAGTAAGTGCCTATCCAAACCTTCTCCAAGACCATCCTATAAAACTAAATGAGGTAAAAAATCTAACCCCATTTGTCTCGATGGATCATTGTTTTCCATTTTGCTTGTAGAATAACATTCTTCCACCTCAAATGATCAATGTTTTCCATTTTGCTTGTAGTTATTCTTCCACCTCTGTTTTGAGGTGCTACAAGGAATCACTTCTCACCAAAACTAACTTGCTCCTGAAGAAAGTGTGAAGCCACAGGTCTACTGTTGATATCTATTCTATACATATCCAAATGTTCAAAGCTATCAAAGTGCTCTCATATGAAACTGTAGCTCTGCTGTGATCGTCTCAAAACCTCAGGTTTTGGAAGAAACATGAACTTCCCTTAATCTTACAAGAGTTCTCATTATTACATATACTGTACTAGATTTTTAAAAATAGAATAACTGATGTATATTTTTAGGAATTATTGCCAAAGGTTGACTTGGGTTTGAGTAGTCTACAGACTCATCCCACCCTGCCAATTCAGCCTCAAAGTTACATGAGGGCAGAGGGCCTCAATGAAAGAGCAGACTGGAGTCAGCAGGAAGAGAAATAAAGCCTGAAGTACAAAGCTGTACAGTCCTAAGAGGCTACAAAACTGTCCCTTGTATCTTTCACTTGAACTGGGACACCAATGCAACAATATATACCCACTGAATTATTTTTCAGATCTTCAGAGGGTAGTAACATAATTTCATTTTTTTTAAAAAAAAGCTGAGCCATTACTTGTTAAAAGTTTGAAACCCTTTTTTCTATTTTCCTTTTAGACTTCACTGGAACTAGCAAAAACAAAAACAAAATCAACCCTCCAGTTGATTTGGACAAAAACAGGGGAGGGAAACCTTTTTCATCCCAAGGGCTGTTTCTTCTTCTGGAGGCAACATGCCAGCAGTGGCAGGGACATTCAAAACTAGGTAGAACAATTTTACCTTTGTACAGTAGACTTAGTTTCTACATCCACTTAACACCCTCCTCTCTGTCTTCCAGCCACGCCAACAAGTCATTATCAGAATCCAACACCATTTCTCAGTCAAGCAAGAACTCTCAAGGAGGTCATGAAGTAAGGCCAAAGAAGTGGTTTGGCCTTGGGAAAGAGGATGTGCTTGAGGAGGGGCGTGTGCCTTGAGGAGAATCCTTTATTTCACCCCCAGGCCTGAAGTTCCTCGCCCCTGGACAATGCCGGCTCTGGGCTTATGGGAGCTATAGTCTAAAACATTTTGAGAGCACCTGGTTAGAGAAGGCCCAACATATATGGGAAGCCATCTCATCCTACGTGCCTCATCGCAATCCCCCAAGAGGGATGAAACCATCTACCTGCCAACCAACCCAGGACATCTACAGCATGGAGACATTTCCTCCCCCCAAGCAGCTTCCTTGCTGAGTTCTTGTAGTGAAAGTCTTAGTATATTTCAAAATCATTCTAAGAATTCCTTTACTTTGTGAGAGAATTGAGCATTCTGAACATCTTGATATACCGGTAGCTATCTTGGGCAGATTTAGGGATGAAGCAGAATAAAAATATTTATAATAAATAAGTAAATAGCTTTTAAAAAAACCCCACTAGGCTATCCCATCTGAAGACAGGGAGCTTCCATATCAAAACTGAGAGGACACCGAAGCAGTTTCCTACAATGCTGATGCTCACATTCAACACTAAGCTTTTGGCTCCAGAGAAGATAAACCAAAATGACAACATTTACCTTTTGTTTTGTTTTGTTTAGGGATGTGTGGTAATCAATTTTTGTATGCCAAGGCAAGCTGAATTCTGAAACATTATGAAAATTAACTGAACGTGCATTAACTTTACTTGCTCATTTTGCATATTCTTTTGTATTGACAAATCACAGAACTAGAAAGGGCACTGAAGCACCATTCTCTAGAAATCCTAAGATTTTGGGCTTGCACAGAATTCTGGAGCAGAAACAACCTGCTTTTTATCCACCATTGAAAGGACTATGCAAGCTTTCAAAACCAAACAGGCCTCTTTTAACAAATGGGGCACTTTTAGCCACTTCCGGTTGGCAGCACTTTAACATTCTCAATATAAATTGTTCTCTTCTGGTGCTGTAATTAAATGTATTATATTATACATGTGAATTGCAGAGGGGAAAGGTTGTATTATGCCACCACTATCTGACATCCCTAAAGTATTGATATTAAAGTACTGGTAAGTTCGCTCTACTAAGAATCTTGCTATTTTCCCTAAAAACTTGCAAGTACAGAGACTTCTAACTTATTTGGGTAACTTGTTCCACTGTCCAGTAACAAAAGGAGTATACTTTCATTAATGGGTCCAAGATGTATCTTGAGCAAATATATGCCCACAGTATTTTCCTACAGGTGACTAGACCGTTAATCCCAGATGCTACCCACAGAACAGGTAAGGCTAGATAGTGCCAATAATGCCTCGCCTCTTTGTCTCAACATTAAGAAATAACAGCATAGATATGGCTCCCTACCTCCCCTGGTGTCTAAATGAATGAGTGTAGGCTTAACATAGTAGGTATATAAAACAATGTGGACATTTGTCTTTTCATCACAGATTAATGATGGGATCCTGAAATGCTACCTATCAAACGGAAGCTTAATCAAAAGACTTGCCTATAATTATTTCCAGGAATCTCCTTTGACAGTGCATTAAAAACACATTATTTAAAACCATCTAGTAATAAAAACACTCATGCAGTTCAGTGTTATTAAAGTTAGAAGCAGTTAGGGTGGGGGGGGGGGAGAAAGCAAATGGACCAAAGCAAGTATATGTGTAGAAATACATAGACACACACACACACAAAAATCATATGAAGGAAAAGCAGCCAGTCACATACACGTCATGGCAGGCTGGGGCCCCTGTACCTTTAAAGACTCAGTATAAGAGAATGAAAGAAGCAGAAAGTTGATCATGTGACCTCCCCTTCAGGGCTGGTAGCAGTAATGAGAAATCTGAATGAGAAATGGAGCGACATCACAGTAAGTCACCTTGTCAAGTAAGAGGGCAGAGCTTGAAAAGACACTCTGTGCTCCTGGGCCAAGGCCGAAATGCATGCTTGCTAATCACTCTGCAATAGCCCCAGATTTGGACTGCTACAAAGGGAAAGAGACCCTAACTCTTTCCTCCAGGTCATGAATTCATTGTTGGGCTGATTGGCTAGCTGACAGTGCATTCAATTTTTTTAATTTTTTAAAAATAAAACTTTGGATTCTGCTAAACTCGAGATTATATATTGATCTTCCGACAACTATCCAGATGTTGTGCAACTGATGTTCTCATTTGTATCTTATCAGCCGTTTCAAGGCATCAGGCAATAGGCCCCACCACTGAACAAAGCTCTTGTGCCCCATTCTAGAACACTACAGCACTGAGATCCATAGTCTATGCTGTCTTCTAGATATATATTAAATCCAGAGCAGTGTTACGCAATTTCAGGGTAAAAACAAAACAAAACTGGAAACATGGCCTTTGAGCAAAGTTTGAATGCTCCCTGAAGAAACACTCATGTCCCAGATTTTCTATAAGCTTGTGCTGAAAGGGTAATTAGTGAATTAAATGTATTCTTTAAAAAAATACATATTTCGAAGGTCTGCTGTCACTACGTATTTTAAAAACTACAAAATATGTCATTTAGTACTTTCAGAGAAGATGCTTTTAAATATTGGTGACATCTGATGTTGTCTGCCTGCTTAAGCAACAGAAATTTGCTTGTGGAGAAGAGAGGAAAGAGAAGCCCCATAGCACAAGTGGATATCCTTTCACACTATGTTGCATCTCATTCAGTCCCAAGGTGACAAGGGAGCAGGCCACAAAGAAGTCAGTTTTTCAGAAGCTAACATGGCATGTCAGTAACATATGAATTAGGCCCCAGAACGAACATTTTCAACTTGTTGTTGTTGTTTAGTCGTGTCCGACTCTTTGTGACCCCATGGACCAGAGCACGCCTAGTTTGCAATATTTCAGTTCAGCTTAGTTACACCTGTGCCTGAGAACCTCTATGAATCTACCAACAAATATGGGATAGGAAAAAGTTATGAATGCACATTTTTATTATAATGTGACTGCAGAATGGAGAATAGGGTCCAAGAAAGAGAACTTTGTGGAATGGTTGTCTGGTTCAGTCTGGTCTTGTTACATTATCAGCTATCCTTATCAGTGTTTAATTGCCCAATGTGTGCCCAAGGAGCCTGGACTAAGGTCTGTTTTCCCCTTGGCATCTTTTACTCAGGTATAAATGCACTTTGTCAGTGCCACCGCTGAAAGACACACGTGTGTTTGAATCAAAGCTTTTCCACAATATGCATCTAAGCAGTGATACAGAACCAACAGAAGCCAAATATTTTGCAGACGAGTACAAAATGTCAAGGGAGGAGAAATCCACTGAGAGATGATTACATAGATAAAAAAGCCATAAGGGGACACCATAAATGGTACAAGGAGGGAAAGCACCAGAACTACCGGCAGAGGAAGGACACAGATGGATGGAAGCAAAGAGAAGCAACATGGGGCAGAGAAAAAGTTAAAAGGTGTATGCAGAGACTGTGATAATCAATTCTGGCATCAAAGGCTGGCTGTGTGAAAAACATGTAAGAGAACAGCCATCCCAGCTTACACAAATCACTAGAGTTTGGCCTTGAAACAGTAAGTAAACCGAGCAGGAATTCCATGAGCATCTACAGAACGAGACCTTCTGAGGTCTCCCATTGGGAGAACACCTGTCAAAGCAGAAGTGGCCATTTATATATATCCACGTAGACATGACCAGATTCCACTGATGGTAAAGCAGCAGCAACAGCAGCAGCAGCAGCAGCAGAGGGTTTTGTTTTTATGGCCACATAAAGGCTGAATGGCAATTTTCTGACTTCACTTGGAAAAGTAGCTGCTCGGAAATTAACGACCACTGTTGGTATACTGCCAATAATAATGGAGACCTCTTGCTTATAAAATAAACCCTGCTGAACAATTGGTTTTAGGTTGCATGAATGGGGAGTAATCTACGCATGATGCTCAATCATGCATAGCTTTTTTTGAACATGTTCTTAACTAAATCCAGCTGCAGAAATTACAGTCTGGAGCAAAAGATTAGCACGGAGGAAAATATCAGAGAACTTCTGCAACTGAGCATCATGTGGAGTTTTGACCTCAGTCATTTAGCCCTATAGTAATTATTACTGATGGCTAAAAGCAACTCTAGAGCTGGGTCTTTAAAACACTCCCAACAGGCTTAGCATTGCCAATGGTGGACCAGTGTTGTATCAGCCACCAAAAATGACTGAGAACAGAGCACTCTAAGGAAACCAGCACCCAGCTGAAACTAGCAATGCACTTTCCAATAGGCAGCCATCCGATCTGTCAGCAAAGTACTGAATATATTCTACAATATTAATTTGAACCAGTAGGCTGCAACTTGGGTGTTCTAGGCCAGAAATATTGTCTGGGAAAAAGCAGAGAGACCCACTACATTGAAAAAAAATCCACTGAGTTCTCAACAAAGCTAAAGAGTGTTTTTTTTAAAAATCACCCAAGATGCTAAGGAAGTTGTGACAATATTAGATAGCTCAATATGACAGCCAGCACTGGATTCCATACCTCTAACGGTTTAGGGTATCTTCCTCTAAATTTGGTGGGCAGGAAACAGAAGGAAGAGGAGGGGGTTTGTTAGGAGTAAAGTCTCACCTTCTGCGCACCTGAGAAGGCGTGGTAGTAACATGAAACATAGGTCATAATGGCCTTCTCATCCGGCCTTAGCGTGCCTATAATATCTGTGCAAAGAAGGAGAAGAGGTTGAAAGGATAAAGTAAGAAGCAGCACACAGAATAAAATAAAACAGTCATGGGTGGTAAGAGAGGGGAAAATTTCCCATCATGCATTGCAGGACAGGCCAAACAGATTTCCATGCGGAGAGCTGGGAATTCGGATCAGAACGTGACCGGCAGGGTTGGCTTTGTGGACTCCTGTGGCCCTTGTTCCCACCTCCCGTTTTCAGCTTTGGTTTCCAAGCAACCAGCCTAGTCCACATTGCAATGACACAACTCCACAGTCAGTAGGCTCAACCAACTTGCAGATTGGCAAATCCAGCTTTTTCTGGGGGAGTAAAGAGCCAGTTCCGTGTGCCCGTTCTACACAAGCAGTAAAGTAGCTAAATTTGATGAAGACACTATATAGAAATTAAAAAGCATGACAAAACCCAGATGCAAGGCAGAGAAGATTTGTTCTTGCAGTGCCAGTGCTTGACATCTTACTAGGGCTGTCCCATGTGCATTTTCTGAGCATACAGCTCTTCCCCTTGTGCTGTGGGCACAGCAACCAGATATTCCATCTATAAAACTGCAGATTAAAAACAGATGATTTTTTTTAACTTCAGCTGTGTGCATTGGAAAAAGATGTGGAGTAACCCCTTGCCTGGTACAGTTGATTTTAAGGTGACTGCATTGTGCAATTGCAGTGAAATGACAGAACGCCAATGGCATGTCACAGGGGAATTCTAGAAATGCAGTTTACATCTGAAGTATTATCATACTGCTCCCTGTTTCACTTTAGAAGACACAGACATACATATCTGTCCATTTAGGCAAGGCTTCAGTATTGAATGGTCTACTTTCTATCAGAACCCTTGTGGCCCACAAAGCAAGAGTGCATGCTCAGGATCTCTTAACAATTAAGGCATAATCTGATAATGTGCAATTGCTTAAGAACATGAGGAGTACCCTAACTAGAACCATCAAGTTCAGCATTTCCTGCAAGTATCCCAGAAAAAGTAGGTGGTCCACAACTTCTATCCACCACTGTCTTAAGCTGTAGCTAGTGAAAGCTTAGCATTTTGTCTACTTTTGAGGGAAATGACATGACTTCTGGGTCCACTTTCAAGCTTCGGCCTACTTACACACTTACTTGGGAGAACACCTTACTGAACTGAGTGTGACTTAACTTCTGAGTGAACAAGCATGGACTTGTACTGCACAACCCATTTGCTCTACGATGAGTTCTCAGATACCAAAGAACAGTTGATTCATCAAACTGCAATGCTTTGTGGAAACTTCCTGTTTGGGACATCCTGTCAGTAATGTTTTCAGAGTATTTGGCAAACGGAATGCACATTTTCTGTTCTGTGGCATCCAGCTCTTGTTTCTTAAAATTATGCTCTTTTGCAAAGTAAGGAGGCTCAACCGCACAGCACTGTTGCTGCTCAGCAAAGCAATTCATCATGGATTAGCTGGCATGTAGAATGTTATGTTGCTGGATCACTATGCATGACAAATTACTATGCAAAATACTTTCTCTGCCCCCCCCTCCCTGAGATTCACCTCAAGAGAGATCTTTGTGTCCTGTGGATAAAAGCAGAGCTCCCGATGCCACGAGAGTGACCTGCTGACTTGCACCCAAGTACAGATCTGCACTACATCACTGACTGTAGGATTGTGTTTGACCCCATCTGCACCCCCGAAATGATACATACACAGAGAGCCATTCGGAGCCAACAAGCCAACTCTGCCAAAAATAATAATAAAGATGCCCGTAGCTAGATAGGAGAGAGAGAGAAAGAAAAAAAGGTTTGGACATTAGCAAGAGGACCAGGTGCGCTGTGTGGAGGGAGCTTGGAATCCTGCGATACCTTCTGGGCTCCTGAGAAGGCGTGGTAGAAGCTAGAAACATAGGTCATGATGGCCTTCTCGTCAGGACGGGCTGTTCCAACAATGTCTGTCAAAGAAAACCTGAAGTTAAAGAGCATATCAACTCATGGGATGTGAGCAAAGCGAGATGGATCACCAAAAGGTTATGGGTGTGACTATTAGAACCTACACATTCTCTACATATAGGTCTTTTAGATACTTTCTTGGAAGACGATTTCCCCTCTTGGTTAGGGCAATTGTCCCTGTCCTCTTCTCCTTACCACAAAAAATACATATTCTTGATGCAAGTGCCCAGTAGGACACAGAAGAATTGTGTGTGCTAAATTGGGAAGATGAAAGACGATTTTAAGCTGCTGTTTCAGTGAATGAAAGCAAATGGCCACCTTCTGCACCGTTCTCAATAGGCTGTTGGTCTGAGTTTTCCAAGCGTCTAAGGAAAGCAGGTGCTCATCACCTTTCAAGCTCAGGCCATGTAATGTTTTCATAGTGTTTCCTTGCTGCTTTGAGGATGATAATGGTGATGGAGAACACAAAAAGAGAACCATACTGCCATGCACCTAACCACCTGCTTCTTCTGTGAGCTTTCATGGGACCTACATGTGTCTCAGTGACCTGTGATAGTTCAGTTTGGTGGCAAATCCCAAAGGATAAGAAATGCTCTTAGTCAAATTCAGAGCCAGCAACTTTGGGACTCCATCTGAGGCTACCCGCTGGGATGAATTAGGTATCATTACCTACGTTAGCTGCATCTAACACCATACTACGCAAATGAAAGAAGTCCTGATAAAGATGATTTTTTTTATTTAAAAAATCAGTCGAATACACTAGTCGAATACACTGTCCTCTTTGGTCACAAAAGCTCCCTGGATAGAGGTAATGAGGAATGGACAGAGCATAGCCAGTACAAAATGTTCTCCCAAATTTTAAGGGGGGAAAAAGAAAATGTCACGAAAGGGAACCGAGCAACAAAGGCAACTTGAAAACTGTGGGTTTCAGAGCCAGTGTAGATTTTCAAAACGCAAAAGCGACAACATGGCAAAAGGGGAAATTTAACACATGTTTCCAGGAATCTAGCTGCTGAGAACTGAAGGTTATAATGGTCACATGCTAGATCCCTTGATTAACAAGTGTGGTGGCTCAGGAAATAAAATGCCCGGGGAAATATAACTAGTATGTGAGAGACAATGCAGGATGATCTGCTTTTGTTTCCACTTCTCCTTATGTACTGTAGAGATACCATGTCATTTGCTGTTTGTTGAGAATTCAGCTTGTTTGTTCATGGTGGAGTCCCAGCCCAGTCAGAAACAGGTGTCCTATTACTACTGAATTTACAAACGAGCTCCACAATAACAAGCTACGGAGCAGTTTTGGGAAGTACAGAGAATACTAGGGAAATTTGGGAGAAAGTATAAATGCAACCATGCTGTTATTCATCTTAGGCCTGGTTTATACATTTCTGGTGATGCATGGAGACTACTTCATCAAGATCAGATCTCACGTCAGAATTACGTGGCAGATCATGTTAGAAGGTTCCGTTATCCATGCTGCTGCTCCCTAGGGGCCCTGACATAGAACCTTCCATTATCCACACTTCTTGTGCAGTTATTCAAATGTTATCAGGATAGGATCCAGCCAATAGGAAAAAAATTGCAGTTATTCTAGTCTAGGTACCTGATAAGAAGGGTGGGGAACTTTTGGAAGAACTAGTTAAGTAGAGGTAGAAAGTTTGTGGAACTTCTTGGGTGTGAGTGTGTGTGTGGGGAAATAAATCGAATTTTGATTCTACTTTACCTTCTGCATCCAACATCTTGGGGATATCTAGGTATCTTTCAGCCACATCAAAAGCTGTGTTCAGGTTAGTGAGAGGATCATCCTAGGAAATGAATAGTTTAAGTTAGCAATATGTAAAAACATGGCAGAAGAAACAATTTATATACCATACTAGGCCATTGATAAGTGAGATCATTAGAGTCATATTCTAGACTAACTGATAACTACAACATTAATATGAGTTGCACATGCCACAAAAATATGCATTTAACACTCCCAGGTCGGATTGTTTCTACTAGTGAACTAGGAGGTGGAGTGTTGACATGACCTCCACTTCCCACCACCACAAATGCAGTAAAGGGCAACTATGAGGGCTATGTGCATTTTCCAAAAGGCCTCTCTGTAACATCTTCTTTAAGGACTTTGAAAGGACGTCACAGATTCCGTCATCTCCCCTTTCCACTAGTCTGCTTACTTACTGGACCAGTACTGAGCATGAGAGTTGTCAGCTTAAGACGTTTGTCCCTGATTTGTCTAAGTTGCAACGAGAGAAGGTGCAAAATCTTTTTAATGCCCTGACTTGGTAAGGTGCAGTATGAGAAGCCACCCTCTACACATATAGAATCTCTACTCTGGGAGCAGGCCAGCTGCAAACCCAATTGAACTGTCTGACTGAAAAACTGTCTATTGAAGCAAATTTATATTTCATAGGGTTTTTGTTCCAGTGGGCTCTCTTGCACTGAATGTTAAACAGGTTGGAGGATGAGGCCCACCCCAGTTTTCCTTTGTCTGTCTTCTCCTATCCAAAATTGTTAGATATATTAGTTGAAATATCTGCCTTTGTTTTGTTGAAATTTGAGGATACAAAAACATTTTTTTCATGACTCGCAGCCTGTTGAACTAAATGAGGCCTATACCAAGGTAAGGGTGCAAATAATTGCACCAAAAGGGAGGACAGCTTGAGATTGTCTGTCTGAGACAAGTATACTTGTTGAGGTATCTTTCTCAGAGTACCATACAGCATACACTATAGTTATTAGGAAGCTTAGGTATATATAGACCCATGAACACAGAGCCAGGCTGTGCTCAGGTATAGTCACAAGAGAGGTCTCTGTGTGTGGAACCGTAGTTACTATAAGGATCATTTCACTTGCTAACAATATTATCACAAGCATGCTGATTTTGCTGACATAAGAAATGAATGCTAGAGTCTCTTACTGCATCTCGCCTACCTCAGCATAAAAATGCTGACTCGCACAGACATCTTCCCCTCCTAGCAACTTCCTATGATATTGCCATGGCAATAATTACAATGTCACCAATCACCACCTTTCTATCAACAGCGAATCAGCAAAACTGTTGAAGCAGGGTAGGAGGAACGAGCAACCACTGTTAGCTATGTCTGTCTGGGATGCAAGGAACCTCACCTAGTAAAATATATGGTTTTGGTTACTGTTAAAATAATCAGGGCTGGAGGTGTCAGTCACAAAAAAGATGCTATTTTTACTGACCAAGATGACATGCTTCTTAGGTTACTAGAGAAAAAAATGTTACACTTTTTATCCAGTTTCCTTAATGAACAAGAATATCAGATTCATGGCTTACCATTGGACTATATCAACTTAATAGCTTCTACAAGATAGTGGGAATGAATATCTGATGCCTCTTTGGGCAACCACATTCCCAAATCTGCCCAGCAGCAGAATTTTGTTTTCCTGTTTCCTCTGCCTATCATGGTTTAAGCTGGGCAAGCAAATTTATTTGATCTATGCCCTACCTTATTGCATGGCTCAGAGCAGCTTACAACAGTATTTCTGAAAGTTATAAACCCAAGAGGCTTACAATTGTAGCTTAAAGAAGAGGTAATGTGGACAACCATGCAGTTTTGTACAAACAACAGATGACTCCACTAACTATGCATTCCACTATGGAATTGGAGCCATGCTTTCCACTACAGCTTCCCAAAAGACACTGCTGGGCTTGATAAGCTCAGTCAGCCTAAGAAAATATTAGTCTCTAATATGTCCTGGCTGAATGTGCCAGTCTAACTTTGGGAATTACCTGAGTTGTGTTTCCAAAGTCCAAAGACTTTCTTACCTGCTGCTAGTCTAAATCTCCACCAGGAACTAACAGACAGAAATCAAGTAAACCAAAACATCTGAGCTCTTCAGAGACCTCCTTTCTCTCATCCATTTCTCTCATCTTATGGGCAAGTTAGTTATCCAAGTTTGCCAGCACAGGTTTCCATCCTCCCAAGACATCTGAACTAGGAACATCCCAAAACATAACCAGGTACCTTTCTTAGTTTTCCATAGTCAATGAGTTCTGGACGATGTCTGTGAATCAAGGCACAGAAACCAAGGCCATCCTTCCAGCTGTGAGACAGATAGGACACCATTAACTATACTCATCCAGGAATGGGGTTTGTTTTTTGTCCTATACTCCGTAAGAATCAGAGCATGAGTAAGTTTCACCTCTGCTTCAGTTGAAGCCTTTCCACATTGCCAACTACAAAACGTTTCAGTATGTAAAAAAAGTTCTGAGGTTTCTAGTGCCAAGTGAATAATAAACATAAATAATATATATTCTTTTACTGATCGCTATTGGATTGACTCAATAAATCATCCTCTGCTAATGACAGGCCAAAGGAGATTATGTGTAGAAGAACAGGATTACATGTCATTACATATTTATACAGCCACAATACATCCCCAGCTTGCTAAACCATCGTTTAGCTGAAACTACAGTTAGCTTAAATGATGGTTCCGCATCTGAACATGGTCTAAAATCCTGGTTAGTAAATCAGCATTAAGCCACCATCCCTTGTTACAGACATCAATGTTTGGTGCATCAATATAGGAATGAGGTGATATGCAGGGGCGGTATATGGGGTGGGGTGGACGGGCAACACTCATTCCTGGCTTGTTAGACTATGGTTTAAGAAGCCAGGAATGCAGTAATGTTTGAACTGGGCTATGTATCCACAAACTTGGAAGTACAAAAGTAAACAGCACAAGCACTTTAATTTACATCAGATAGGAGGATAATAAAGGCATTATTGTGTGCCGAGTATAGTGTGGGAAGAAGCCTTTCCTGGCCTCAGCCCTTTCCCCTGAGTTGGTAGGGCAGCTTTCAGAGTACAATTGCCACACACACACACACACACACACACACAGCCTTTAATGGACTGTGATGGCAAGTCCACTGCAAATGGTCTTAATATTGCTGCTAAAAACAGTTGAGCTAAGGACCAGGCAGCATTCAAATCCTCTAGACCATGAAAAGATTACAAGTCACAGGCTGCTCCCCATCACCTTTACGTTACCTAATATGGAAGTTTTGGATGTTCACATTTTTGTATGGGGCTGTCTTCCTCTGACACCACAACAAAAGCCCTTCTTTAGCAGATGTCTCTAGGGAACAAAAGATACAAGTATTAGCCAACCTTTGTGAGGCTCTTTCACTAGGGTTTTAAAGCTGCCTCTTCATCCTGACCATTAAAATGTCAGAAGCCACTGAGGAGGATTTGAGCAACTCTTTCCATTTACACTGTAGCACAGGCTGTGCAACTCAAAAAGTCTGGGGGGACCTTTTCTTCCAGTTGTTGATGACCAAGTGCTGCACAGAGTTTAAAAAAACAACAACAACAAAATTTAGGATGACATAGGCTCCAAATCATAGAACTGTAGAGTTGGAAGGGACCCTGAGGATCGTCTAGTCCAATCCCCTGCAATGCAGGAATATGCAGCTGCCCCATACAGGGATCAAACCTGCAACCTTGGCGTCTTCAGCACCATGCTCTAACCAACTGAGCTAAGCAGGCTGCACAGAAAGTCCACACAGGACTTAAGGGATGTGCTGGCATAACATGTTATTCAGCACTAACATTACATTTGCAAAGGGTAAACAGTTCCCTAAAATCCCTATGCTAGAACTATTGCTTTTCAAATCTAGCCCAGAGGGTCGTTTAATCAGTCAAAATAGCTCCTTCCACAAAATAAGTAATTTTGCCCATCAAATTCTGCATTATGTGTGAGGGAAGGGTGTATCAATGCAAAAGAAAATGAGAGGTTTTGCATTGTAGGCTAACAGCAACATAATTATCTCAGTCGTTCTCAGGAACCCCTTGAGCTCAATTCATGACCTCACATTTCTGCCTTCAGGACACTAGTCAATATGGCCTTCCAGATCAGGGAAATGGTCTGCAGTGAACTGAACTCAATGAAATGGAGGACTCTGAGCCCTGGATTTTGTCACTGTAAATATAGTCGGCATCGTAGTAACACCGCCAAGCAAGCAGAAGTACCACCTGCTATTTCCTGGATCATGCTCTGGGGGCAATATTTCCCTTTCCGTAGATGATAGCCAGCTATGACAGGAGTTTTGTATGCTATCTATTTTGGAAATACACAACACACAAAATATTCCACAAGTGCTTTTGTGAGAGATGGTGGCCCGTTGGGATGTACCTTCCACTGAGATATCCTGAATAGCGAAACGGAGGATGATGGTCCAGATCATTCCAAGGGTCATTTTCGCATTCCCATCAACAATTTCTGCAAAAGAGAAATACACCCTCTCAGCAGCTGCTACCGGAGCTCAAAACATCTTTGGAACTTTGGTAGACAAGAGTCACAAGTGAGCATGTTTCAGAATTAGGAAAACAAGTGGGGCCTGCAAACAAAATGTTGCAGAGTGGACTGCTCCTTTTCCAGGATCCCAGACACTCCATTATAATCCCACTTCCCATTAAGTTTCTATCCCCTCACACACCAAAATAAAAAAATCCATGCCCACTTCTCATTACATTGTTTTGGGAGGTTGCCCATGGCCCCCTGAAAAGTTTTTTCCCCAACAGATTTGTGTGTGTGTGTGTGTGTGTGTGTGTGTGTGTGTGTGTACTTCTCCAGTTCTTAGGATTTCCTCAGGTCTACTGATAACATTTTCTTATATGTGGTTGGTGCCGATTTAGTTGGATGGGGACCAGCGCTAGGCACATTGAGATGGCTATCAGTATATCCAGGTGGAACCTGCAACAAAATTCTACAATGTGGAGTTTTTCTATTTATAGAGATCCAGCCGCTCCACTCCATATAAACTTCTGAAAACCTCAGGGTTCCCCAGGGTCTGCTTATAACATCCTTGTGCTTTTAGGCGAGACTATTTTGGTTGCTATTTGGATTGGCACTGGGAGAATTGAGACTACTATTGGTTCAGGATAACAATCAAACACAATGATTATTTTTGGCAAGCGTAGCTGGGCAACAGCCATTCCAAAAGTGCCTTCACATTCACAAGAGGACAAGTGCCAGGTATGTGATGCAAGTTAAACCGCAAATAGATAATGCTGTTACACTGAATTACAAACTATAGCAAATACCCTCATTGAGATCAAGATCTGCAATCATTAAGTTGGGAAGGAAAACATCAAAGGGCTCAACTGTATATTACTAGTTCTGTTGCAATGTGGTTCCTTTGTCCATTTGAATTTTCCCCCTCTTTGTGACAGCCTTATTGACTGTTTCCTGTTCTCAGAGCATTAACTGCTAGAAAGACTTTCTACGGTCATTATATATTCTACGGTCATTATATATTTGTACTTGCTGCTTGCTAATTGATGCCATCCCATGCCTCTGTACAAAACTGCACTTAATAAGCAGTTCAGCAGATACTATTAATGAGCTCATTATTGCTTGTGGAAAGCTTTCTGAGGATATTGGGAGAAGTGGAGGCCAGAGAAGGTTGTGTGCACTGTCTTTCCCAATCTGCTACTCAGGGATTCCCACTAGTTCCTGCCCCCTTGAATAAACTCAAGACACCGCCCACCAACCTACTGTCTGTTCAGAGGTGGTCTTCAAATTACCAGTGGCAGCAAATATAATCTGCATTAGCAGCATGATAAAACTTAGCAAGCAATTCTGTGCCAATGCAGCGGGGGGGGGGGGGGGGTTCATGCTAATGATCCCTAAATGCTTCTGGTGTACCTGTTGCCAAAGCCAGCCAATCAGTATCACACCACCATGTGAATTGTTGGGAGAGCAGTATATATAGACCCACACTGCAACCCCTTAAGAAAAGAGGGTCTAGTGTGTTGGGGGAAAGGGGAAGGAGTTTGTTTCTCCTAACAAACATTTGCTAGAGTGCAACCCCTTTCCAATTTAAGTGATATTAGAAGGGGTGGGGTCTAAAACAAAAGCATTCCCCATCCTTCAGAAAGTTCAAGACCCCTATTTACAGGAAAATATATTTTAGTCTTGCCTCAGAAACATATATCTATATATATTTCAATAATCGCTTCTTCGCTAGTAAACCAAGGCTGTTTTTTTGCAGCACTATTAGCAAGCAGAGATTCTTAGTGAAATGCACATTCAGTGAAGGAGGGAGAGTTGTTTAAAGAAACAGAACAGAACAGACACACAGGAAACAAAAAAATTGCTTTGCTCAAGTGAATTTGTTTCCATCCCATTGCTTTTATTACAACTATTCTCTGCTAACAGGCTATGCAAATAAAGACAGTATTTTCATGTCTTTGGTGAGCAGCTGGAGGAGCAATAAATATTGAATATTTTAGAATTAAACTTGGTGGCTGGAAAGAACAGGGTTCTGAAATGCCACCACATTCACAATCTAGTAATCCTAACCCTCTGGAGTGTAAAATAGTCTCCTTCCTCTGTTCTAGTCTTAAATGACAAGCTAAAAATTCACTGTTAAGATCTATATGAGTTCTTGGCTGTTTGAATGTATTTTTAGAGGCAGTCCAACCACTAGCCATGCAGAAGTGGAGAAAGGAGGTTGATTCTACGAAAACAGGTGTCAGGAGGACTAAATGGTGGTTAAGAAAGCAGAGTTTTTCTCACAACTGAACATGTGTTCAATATTCATTCAACATCCTTAGCATATTTAAACTGCTGTGTATTAACCCCACTTTCAATTCCAAAGGAAGGCAAACATTAATGCATACACCTCCCAGCCGAAGGAAAATTCTCAAGAAGCATATTAAAAGGCAAAAAGCACTGGTTAACCAGAAACAATAAGATAATAATAATTTATTATTTATACCCTGCCCATCTGGCTGGGTTTCCAAAACCTAAGGGCAGTGAAAACCACAAGATCATTAAGACAAAATAACTGGTAGCTTCATTCCACTGGTGTCAATGGGACAAGGACTTCCAGGAACCCAGCCTATAGAGCTGCTGCACAAGCTCCTTCTTCTCATTCTTATGGGTAGGGATCTACTGAGCACCACCATTCACTTGTCCAGTCTCTGCCATGTCCCCCTTCATTCATCTCAAAATCTGTGCAAGGACTTTCTCATCTCAGCACTGTTGTGCCACCCCTGTTTGCTGTTGCAGCAATGCAACAACATGGCTCTCAATACTGCACGAGCGCAGCCTTCACTAACCTGATGCCTTCCAGATGTTTTGAACCACAACTCCCAACAGCCCTGATGTGAGGCTATAATAGGAGTTGTAGTCCAAAAGCATTTGGAGGACCAACAGGATACCGAAGGGTGCATTAGCATAAGGCCTTTGTACCTAGTCTTATCCCACTCATTGCCTTGCACATTGCAACATCCCACTGCATTGGGATGCTAACTATCCAGTGGCTGCTTTAAACGGTTCATGGACTGCAGCTGAAATAAAGAGCACCCTTCTAGCCTGAGAACTAAATGAAACATGAGAGATAGAGCTTAAAAACATCATATATAAGCTTATGTAAGCTGGAACATGTGTTTGTTATGGCTTCAATTTTAATAGGCTTGGCTGATGTATAGAATGGAGGTAAAACAGACCATGGCCCTGTCAGTCACTTCCGCACTTCACCAGTTATGAGTGGGAAGAAGACAGAAACAAACAGTTGCCTGTTTTTAATGCTGCAAGCAGTATGTGTCTTCTGCCCAATAACAGCCAGCCCTGCATGTTTGCATAGCTCTCTATGCTGGTAAGAGGTTGTGATCAACCAACACTGTTTTCTCCTTGCTGACATACAGTAGTTGGATTTCAGATCAGTGTTATACCATGGAAGCAGGGCTCAAGAGTCTGAAAACCTGGTAGCTATCTGATATGTTGGAAATGCATGAATGGGAGAATAAAAATGCTTATCTCAATAATTATCCCAATAGTATCTAATTCTAACTGTATGTTGCAATCAAATGTGAACTTCTGGTGTGCAGCTAATCGGGATCAAGGAAGGATGAAAAGCTCATTAGCTGGTAGAAAATAGTTTGTGAACTACACCAGCAAAGAGCTTCTTTTAACCCAATTTGCACAGGGGGCCTTGGCTGTGTAAATAATTATTTTCATAGCCATTTTTAATGCTCAGTAGCCATTTCCTTGTTCACCACACAGAAAGCCATTTTGATGTTGCCATTACTGGATCAATTCTGCATTCCTGTTTTTTCAATGATGCTGCTGTTTCAGGGTTAAGATGATATACAGCAGCCTGGTGCTGAAACCTTTCAGTAGGCTGAATGACACTGGAGAGCTTTGGACCAAAAAAATTACAGCTAAGGGTGATTTAAAACAACAACCCCGAACTGGTACTAACTCAAGATGATTTTCTCATTAAGTACTACCTGCCTGATGTGGCATTTCCTGCCTGAGTCACATTAAATACATTCTGCCTGCCTCATTAATTTTTACTTTCTAGTTTACAACAGTGACAGCTATTTAAAGCCTTAATTTAAATCCTTTTAAAATTCACAGTCTGGAAAACTTTATAAGCCTTTTCATTGGGCAGTCCTCGCACCAGAAAGCTGTCAGTCAACCCCAGATGCCCACTGAACTGCTATGATGACATCTTCATGCAAAACAAAATGCCTACAGTAGGGTGGGGTAGGAATCCACACACCAGGCATGCATTTATTTTGACATGTAGATTGATTCTGTCATTCATATCTATAGGCAGAAGTCAGGAGAAAACAAAGCAGATTCATGAAACACATTGACCAGGGTACAGCCCGCACTCTTGCAATACCTCATGCTGAAGTTAAGGACTAACGTATGAACTCCTCAAACTCAGAGAGAAGAAACGCCATGGTGCATCTGCAGCAGCACAACCAGATGCTTTTATCTGCCCCAACTGCAACAAAACATGTCTCTCCTGCATCGGTCTCTACAGTCACAGCAGCTACTGCAACCGTCCAACAGCTTGACCTCATCCCCAAAGGTGCACTCCTCCATTGTCTCCAGAGAAATGGATGGTAACGTATTTTAACCTTAAAGTACCCCTTAACCCTACACACACCCTCGTTATATTCCCCCATTCCTAGACCCTAGACCATTCCATAGAGATGAGAGCCATCCCACTTCATGCTACATAAGCAAATGAGTTTGTAATAACATATATCATTAATGCTTTCACTGGAGTTTTAGTTTTGAAAAGCTGCATGATCTGTAAGCCAACGTCCAGATGCAAAATGTGGACGTCGTTCACCATGATTGTGAATTTGTGGATTATGGCATAATGTGAACAATTTCTCTTTAGAACTGGACAAAAGCACACCCCCTTATCTGAATTCCTAGCCCACAACCTCAAGTACAATCAGGCAGAATAATTATCCAGGAAGTGTATGGAAATGTCAGAAGGAGCAGGGAGAACACAACTCTTTCCGAAGCTTTACAGGTATAATTTCCAGGCAATCTCACCCTGTGTTCTGCAAGTTTCTAGCCAACATAAATCACAAAGGGATTCAAAATAGATGATCTACCTGTTGTGCACTGCATCAAATATCCAGTGCAGTTTTATTCCACACACTTTCTGGACTTTGGCAGACATTACTTGCTGGGGAGCCTGGTAGAACCCAGACTTGCAATTGGGCTCAAGGTGTAATATGGTTATCTGCAGTCCCCTACAGGACTCAGAGTCTTTGCTTGCTAAACACATATGTTGAACTTAGGGGGTTCCATAACAATCACCACCACAGTGGTACAACCATCACCTTGTAGTGCAAAAGTTGGCCAGTTCCTGTAATCATTTTAGTAGTTTTGTGACCCACTGATATTCTCCCTCCCACTGGAGCGGGTTCCGACTTACCTTCTGCTCCGATGGATACCAACTTGACTCCTTTGCTAGCAATGAAATCCAGGGCTTTGTTGACATTCGAGATTTTGTGCACTCGCATTTTGCCTCTTTCCGGCTTTGCCAAACGTTCACCTAGTCAGAAAGGGAAGAGTTATGTTCCACTTTTTCAATCAACTTCTTCATTCTCCTTCAGTAAACAACTGATATACAACTGAAAGAACACAGTCTATCTTGGGAAACTTTCCGTTTGTCTTTTATTGCAATACCACAACTGCAATCTACAGAGCTGTGTTCACAGTTGAGATGCTATGCACTCGCAAAGACCATATCATTTCAGAAAGCAATCAAAGGAATCACATGTCTGAACGCTTCTTCACATGAACACCCTGCTCATAAGAAACTGAGAGAACGCTAAACTAAAATCTTCATAGAGAACCCGCACAAGCAACGCTGACATCAAACCCTACATATATTAAGTAAAGTAGAAGCATAGTCATCCGATCCCACCCCCACCCATCCTCCCACCCCTGTCCATCTCTTTCCCCCTTTTTTCTTCCCAATGTCTGAACAAATGAAACTGATTTGTAATAATGATACATGTAAAAAATACGAGAGAGATACATTGCACATACTTTTGTAAATCAAGAAATCTTTAATAAAAATACTTCGGGGGGAAATATTCATTCATAGTAGGAGGGAGCTTTTCAGCAAAGAAAGATTTAAATACAGTGGTACCTCGCAAGACAAATGCCTCGCTAGACGAAAAACTCGCTAGACGAAAGGCATTCGCTAACGAAAGGGTGACTCACAAGACAAATTTTCCTATGGCTGTGACTCGCAAAACGAAAACGTTTTATGGGTTTTTTCTTCTTCGTAAAACCACGCTTCCTCCGACCGTGCTTTGCAAGTAGAAATTTCCGCTATACAACAACACTCGTAGAATGAATTAATTTCATCTTGCGAGGCACCACTTTATGCAGTCAGCACACATGTACCCTCAAGTGGTATAGTTCCAGGAGGACAGTATCACATGTTTTCCCTCAGTGCAAGGTGGCTAATCTGTCTCTGTATTTTGCTGGACTGTGAATCCCTTCATTGGCTATGCCAGCATCTAGAAGACCACAGGTTGGCTACCACGGCTCTAATATGTAGATTCACCCTAAATATGCCTCAAAAGTGGCAATGTTTTATTTTCCAGTAAAATTAAAGAGCAATTCTCTCATGTTGGACAGTTATAGGAACCCAGCCAAATGAAAACCAAGTGCTTTAAATATTGCACTCAGTTGTCTTCATACAGAGCACACTTCTAACTAAATGCAAGATTAACACTAGTACATGAGGGCTTGGCACCACATGATTATTATTATTATTTTGTATGAAGTGTATGCGCATATTTTCACCAAGACCACTTTTAAATATGTCCCAGGACAAATGGCCATCAGTAAAAAATCTGGTAGAATGGTATGAACCCACCTGCACTGCAAAGGATTCAGGGCACCATCAGCCTTGCTTTCCTGCTGTTACTTACCCTTTCGTTTTAAATTACTGCATGCCCAGCCTTTATACTTAGTGTTTACTTTGAACTGCAGCCAAGAGCAATGAAAACTGAAGCTGAGAGAGACAGAACAACAGCCCCATTTTCTTCTGACAAGACCCTATTGACTTCTTCTGTGGCCATGGCATTTTTTACCACACGATGCCACAACAAAGTGAGCGCTTGTCCTACACTTTCAAAGGGGATCACCGACACTTGACAAGGGTCTATGTGTGATCCTCTTTTTGCTAAATGGAAAAAAGGGGTTTCCAAGCTGGGTTTTTTCCCTACAGGAAAAGAGGAGTCATTGTGGCCTTGAAGAGATCAAGAATGCCCTGATCCTAGCTACAAGACTGAATATGCCACAGTGCCAGGCATGCAGCAAGGGACTTTCCTTAAGTATGTTGGCTGGGTTCAAAAAGACTGCATGTTTAAAAAAATAAAAAGCACAGAAAGACAAATGAATGTCAGGAGACAAGAGATGTGTGCTGGGGAGGCACATGCCGCTTCCGAACAGAAAAGCACCCAGACATTCTCCCTTCAGTCATTTGTGTCCCTCCTATCATGCTCTTCGCACTGCTTCCTCTCAGCTTTCACCGCCTTCCCTATGCATGAGTGAGCATTTCACTAACAAGATAAACAAGACAAAAATAAATAATGCGAGGGACTCGACTCAGCTGGTTTCTGGCAAACATCGAAAGAAGCCACGGCTCATGGATTCCCTTCTCAGTACCTCGCTTCAGCATTCTGCAGCCTTTCGAACCCTGACCCATTTGTATCAGGCATGGGAAGGAGGAACATTCTGCATTTCCCCAAGGATATAAACAAGGACAGGAACAAACACACCTGGGAACCCCTATAGGACTATATAACGAAGTTTGAGAACGGGAACTGCTACGGTGGTGCAATGTGGGGAAACGAAAGTTACTGTGCTAATTAATGGCACTGCATGCCCCTAGATGCCCATCTTTTGTATCTTTGAGGTTATTTTGCCCCTTCCAGCTGAAATTTCAAACCATGTCCTAAGTCCATGATGCCAGCACACAAGATGGTCACACTTGCTTTTTCTTCCTTACCTTTGTGCAAACTTGAACTATTAGTCCCTGTACTTTAGCAGACTCACTAGACTGGAGAACTTAAACTTTGCATAATGGCTGTCTTACCTGATATGACTTCCAGGAGTAACATAAGTTTAAGGCCATCCCTGAAATCTTCTTCTATGTTCTCAATCTGCGTGCCAGCCTTGCGGAGGTGAGAGTTACACCAGGCTGTAAATGTCTGGAAGAGAGAAGAAAAGGGAATAATTAATCTCCAAAGAGAACATACCGGGCTGCTGAAAAGAACCCCATATTTCAATAGCACCAGTGCTGTGATTTATTTGGTGAGTGTCAGGGAATAATTATATCGAAGTTCTGCAGAGCAGAAAAGTCCTGTAGATAAAAAGGATGTGAGTGAGAATGAGTGCTGGCAAGAAAAAAAAAAATTCAAGGCAATTTGGGCCATGCAGCCTGAATGTACTCTACAGATCTGAATGCAAGAATACCCTCCCAACAGGGTTTCTTCATTTACTGTTTTCCAATAGGCTTCTGATCAAAAACAGAGAGCACACTCATTTTTCCAGAACAAGGCTATGATTTCCAAGCCACAGCAGACGCTGTAACCCTCCAGTGGTTTGACTTCACCCTCAAAGGCGCACTTCCTCCATTGTCTCCTGAGACAGACGGATGCCAACAACAACAAGACTGCAAGAAAACCGCCAGTGTCTTAAGTGGCTGAATGGCAGGATGACAGCTAACAAGTGTGCCTTTTGCCACCATACTGCTTCTGTAGAAATGAGAAATCTTCTCCATGGTGTTTTGCTTTCAAGGGTTCTGGGGCTCCCTTCCTGGCCAGAGGTTTGCAAGCTTGGCTCTTTATCAAAGCTATGAAACAGGTAGGTCCCCTCTGCAACTCTTGCATGCTATCCATTGTATTCTACAGCAGTTGTTCTCAGAGTATAAGGCAAGCCCTCTTGGACTGTGTGGATCACCTAGAAGGGGGAATAGGATCCTGACATAGTAGAACCTCTCCCCTTACCAAGCAAGTCACATTTGGGCTGAATGCTCTTTAGCAACAGATATTATTGATTCACACTGGACTGGGGGCAAGGACTATTGCCCCACTTACCCAATCACCTCAACTTTGTTACAGCATAACAACTGCTTAGTTTGTATGGGACATTCCTGCGTGGTTTTAGGATGTGTGTGGGGTGGGGGTTAGGGTAATATCACTCCGTTCCCCTTTCTAATGCCATAGTTGGATTAGTTCCCCAAACCACAGAGTTCATGTGCATGAATGCATGCAAGGATCTATGCATGTTCTGTGATGGAACAGACAGCTGGTGCTGGGATGGATGGAAAACTTAGAATGCGGACATGTAGGAGGGAAGGTCAGGGTCAGAAGGATGGGGAATAGCTGCTGTTTTCCAAAAAGCAAACAAACCCAGAAGCTAGAATCGTGGCAAACTTCTTGTCCTTTGAAGAGGACAGGCAGGTTGGCTTTAAGTGTTGTCTCAGTCATTTCGGCTGGCTTATTTGCAAGAGAAGGGATTTACCTATTCCCAATTGTCCCTCTTTATCAGTGAGGGCAAACCTCAGGGCAATGCTGTTCTCCAGACAGCTGCGTGGGCCACTGTGTTAGGATGCACAACCCACCCTCTTCACAGATGGCCAGGCTTTCTAATGAAGTCAGCACCATTTGGCAGTCATGGTTTCAAAGTAACGGAGGGAATGCATTTGAGAATGTCTCTCTCACACATGTGAATTTGGGAAGAGTTTTCTTTTCCTTACAGGTGCAATGTTGGGCAACCCATTCACTTAAAAAAACAACAACCTTGATTTAAAAAAAGAAATCAGGTGTGCTTCTGCCAGGGCAGGGAAGCAGATAAAAGTTGCTTTAAGAGCCACATTTTGCACCGGGCAGCTGGCTTTACATATTTATTTATTTCTATTTTTAAAAATATCCCATACCTTCAGTGCCAATCGGATGGCTCACAATCAAAAAGCAAAAATTCAAAATTCCAAAGAAGAACAATGCCACTCACAATAAAAGAACAAAGAGGGAAGCAATAGAGAAATACAGCCCCAACAAAATCAATCTCGCAAGAACTTAAAAGCCGCCTGAAAACAAAAGGACACCCTTAACGGATAGCTTCAGTTGTGCGGCTCAATCAATTTATTGAACCAGTCAACAGACTTCGCAGTAGGACTCAAGACATTTGTTAACATATAAAAATGAGATACAATATCAAATGGCTCTATTGACAGGTAGGGGACCCACGGTTACATTTACTTGGGAAAAGATTTCAGCCAGTGTCCTCCTTGCACTCAACATAATTTTAGCTACAGTTTCTGTTTGTAACAGAGAAGAAATGAGAAGTGCAATACACAAGCCATTTCCTGGGATCCAAAATGGCTATTATTGGGGCAATCAGCTCTGGAGATCTCTATAAAAGTTACAAAGCAACAAGATGTATTTCATTTTCTTCTGAGCCACAGAGACATCATCTACCAGGTTCAACATGTTGACTCTTCTATATATGAAGCTCTGAGATGGCTACTGAAGGACAGTGTCACACACACATAACACACAAGACTAGGAATTATTGTGTGCTCCATCCACCTTATCTCTTATTCACAGCGGTGCAAGACACTGGCTACAATTTACCATCCTGTGAGCAAGCAAAACTGTTGTTTCAATGGCAGAGCCAGTGATTTCTAACCAAGTGGGTGGAGAGGAATTACGCCACGTAGTAGCTAGAAATAAGACAGTTATGCTGCATTGTAGAATAGCCATCAATCTGAAGCTAATCATCAAGTAAAGGTTCCACACAGAGAATGGATTGGAAAACAGTAAGAGACTTATTATTGCTTCATAGGAAGCAGGTGTAAGCCTGTCTCAGCCTATGCAGCTTTAAGGAGAGGAAAGCATCACGAAATGAAAATAAAGCATTTGAGCTGGCAACTCATTAGCTGGCTCTTAATTAGGAGAATGATGAATGGACTAAAATTAGAGATTTGTGCCTCTGACTAGCATTAATTTGAGAGCGTGATATGAGATCTGAAACAGGACCATGTAACTGAAACCTAGGATTTTCCCTTAGAAAAAAAGGAAAACACGTTTGCTTTACCTGCTGATACAAGGTAAGAAAAAAGGGCTGCATCCCAATCAATAAAAAAGATGAAATTGTGGGAAACCACCCAGGTGAAGAATTAGTATTTTTATAATCTTAAACCAAAAATGTCTAAGGGAAATATGGAATGAGATACAATACCTAAGAAATGCAGTAAAATAATCTCAACATGTTTTATGGACCGCTGTTCTTCAAGCTACTGCTTAAAAACAAAATAAAGAAGAGACAAACTTTCTTTTCAAAGGCTAAGAGAAGAATGGCAATATACATGCTGATAGCAAGGTGTTTTTATGAAGTTACAGTTACAGTCTAACCACACAATGCAAGGGTGATGGTTTAGCCACAGTCCGATCAAAAATAGGAAAAGCTCCATTAAAAAAACGAAGTGAAGGTTGCAAACAGGAACATGCTATTGTGCTCTTCGTTCTCTGAGCAATGTGAGTGTTGGGATAGCCTTTGTACTGTCTATTTCCTTTACAGAAGAGAGGCCAATAGTGTCACTGAAGAAAAACTGACAGCATAGGTAATGTCCTGCCCCAAGGCAAAACTGTGCATGTTCCGTAAGTCGCCAGTGTGTGTTATTGCTCCTATTTTTTGTAGTGCGATCCCCTATGCTCTGGTTTGCATGACTCAGGAAGCCAAACCATACATTATTTGTTCACTGTATGAAGAAGTGTCTTCCACCTTAACTCCGCTGCCACTCATTTACATCAGATGACCCCTGGTTCTAGTACTTTGAGAGAAAGGGGGGTATATTTGCTAAAGCTATACAGTACATAGAATGAAGAAAGTGAACAATCTCAGTAATGTCTCCCCTTATTCGTCTCCCCCCCCCCCCAAACTAGAAAGTCCCAATCATTGTAGCCTTTCCTTGTAGGGAAAGTGCTCCCCCCCCCCCAATAATTTCTATTGCCCTTTCCTACACTTTTCCTAGCTGTTCTTCTGGAGATATGGTGACCCAAATTTGCACAGTATCTCAAATGTGACGCCACAATAGATTTGTATATAGAGCACTGCAATACTGGCAATTTTATTTCTTTTATCCCTTTCCTAGTTATTCCTAGCTGTTTTAGTCTAAGCCAGATTTTTCACTAAGCTATCAACCATGACTCCAATATAATTTTCCTGGTCAGTAACTGCCAGTTAAGACCCAGCCATTTTGCACTGTAAAGACAGGATTTTTTTGTCCCATGAGCCGCGCTTTACTCACCTTGAACTACCTTTGCCATTTTGTTGCCCATTCACCTGGTTTGGAGAGTTCCTTTTGGAGCTCCTGGCAGAAGCCTTCCATTTTTACCATCTTAGTTTACTTTATGTCATCCACAAAGGCCAGTATGGTATAGGAACTGGAGGACCAAGGCCCACCCAAGAACCTCACAGAATAATCCTGGGCCACCATAGACTACAGTGATCTACCTCACAGGGTTGTTGTAACATGGAGACCGGGGAACCATGTGCGCCACTCTGAGCTCTTTGGAGGAAAAGTGGGTCTATAGATTAAATAAATAAATAAGCAAGCAGCCAAATGGTTGATTGGAGGCCAACTGCATTAGAACTTATGGTTTCTAAGACAAAGTGGTCGATCGACACCGTTTAACATTCAATTGACCTCAGTCAACAATGTCAAATATATCACAGCAATCCAATAGTACATGCTCACAATTCTACTTGATTTTGAACAGTAGCTTTGTCTCCTCATTTGGTTAATGTTGCCATGTGTCAGAAAGGGCAGGAGCCATTGCCCTTTCCATGTGAGTGTGCACTTGCTTCTATATCTGTGGACTCGCAATCAGTGGCGAAGCTGCATGCTCCAGCACCGGGGGTGGAGAGCAGGTGGGGGCATGGCTGATGTGCATCCCGGGGATGTGGCATGCCGCTGTGGGGGTGTGGCATGCGTCCTGGGGGCGTGGTGTCCGGCACGGTGGGGGGTGAGCGGCGCGTGTCTGGAGGGCGGCCATGATGGTACCCCCTCCCCAATGGAGTCGGGGTGGTGTGCTCCCCCCCCTTTCCTCCGCCAGTGCTCACAATGCAGCTCACTCAGCAGCAGCAGGTGCTGCCCCTTCTCTCCTCCCTCCTGCACTCGGACAATTTGCTTTCCATTTCCCTCACTGGCTGGAAGAGCTATTCTGCCCAAAGGAGTTGGTGGCTTTATGTGAGAGGTTCTTCTGCTAACTTCTGCAATCCATGGATTCTTCTGTGCACCTCAGACAATACTGGCATGCAGACTATGAAAGAAAGCCTTACTTTACAAAGTGAAGCAGAAACCCATGTTTTCTTCACTGAAAACCAAAGCAGCTTGATTCGGTTTGGTGCCTCCCTTGTACGTGCAGAACATGTCCAGCACTGCCTCTAACCGTAGATTTCGCTTGGCTGAGACATTTCAAAGTCCGGCTGCACATGGAATTACAGAACCCGACCATAACATCCCTCTTGACAACAATACCACCCATTATATTGTTTTCCCCTGTACAACACTAAATTACACCTAGCAGAAGCCAGTCAGCAGCAGGAAACCAGTAAGTGCTGCCACACTTCCTATGGGAAGGGGTGTTGTGCTTGTGTGGGAGGGGGAATCTTTTGAAGAAGGAAAGTTTGCTGAAAGATGCCAAACTTGCTTCCTTTACAAACACAGACAGGGACAAGAAAAGGTGATAAGCGGAATACTAGCACCTGTGTTTCCTGAGATTCTAGGCGAGCAGCTGTGCAAGTTCTCCAGGAACAATAATAATTATTCGGCTACCAAACTCGGCTCAGTCATGAAGTTGACCTTGGGGCCGGCCACCATCTCTCATACTGATTTACCTCAAAGGACCGTTACAAGAATAAAAGTAGGGGGTGGAAACAGGCACCCCATGTACACTCCTTGAAGGAATGACACTAAAGGGTAATCATAAATAATGGGTTGGATCCTGGCATGTTCTTCTATTTGCAGTCCTCACTAGGACTTGGGAACATGCAGCAGGGCCTTCTCTGTAATGCCACCCTTACTGCAATGTCCACTGTTGTCCTACTTTTTTGCATTTAGACATCAGCTGAAGGTGATTTCATTTATCCCAGCCTTTACCATTTGCTCTCTAATGCCTAACCACAGTGGACTATTCTGTGTTTGAATTATTTTGTTCATTTACAGATATTTTTGGCTTTCACATGCATTTTCTTTATTGGTATATTTTATTGTTTTATCTTTTGTTGTATATTGCCCTGGGCTTCTTTTGGAGGAAGGATTATTTTCTATAAATAAATAAATACATAAATTGATACAAGAAATAAAACATGATACTCTTTTATTTTGGAAAAAGCTGTTTCTGGTTGTTGTCCCCCCCCCCCCCCCGGGCCACTTGCTCACATCAAATCACATTTTCCCCATGCAGGGTTCCAAACATTTTTTACAAGGGTAACTGTGTACTGTATGTGGAACCTCTCGGGAGAAATTTGTCTTAGGAGACCAATTCTGGAACAGAGAAATGGTGGCAGGCTCCATGTTGTCTGCTCTCACATTTGTGCACTATGTTGAGTTAAGCACTGATTCAGTAACCAAGCCCAACACTTTAAGTAATACATCACACTGGGTCTTGCAAAACTAATCTCACCCGGTATAACTGCTTGCAACAATGGAACGGAGCAGTGGTAAACAACATACGACCAAACCAAACAAACACAATGCAAAGGTCAGCTCTTGTTGACTCTTTATAAAATAAAAGTTGCCACTGAAGTTTCCAGTTTTGATCTTAGCAGCAGCACTGAAAGAAGTGGTGCTTAATCCTTTCACTCTATGCCATTTCTCAAGCTAGAGCATGCCCCTCCAAACTTGCCATCAACCTGATGGAGGGGTGCGTGGGAATATACCTGTAAATCCCATACAGGCAGAAACATCAACTTTGAGCATATAAATTTGAATGGAGACAGAAGCTGTGGGCTGAACCCCACAGCTGTTGAAAGGAATTGCCCTCTCTATGGGAACAAGACTGCTGTCAAGTGTCCCTGACATCACATTCGTCTCGACTTCTTTGCATCCTGCCTTAGAACATTGTGTATTTGATGCAAACACTTATCTCCATAGGGCTTTAGAACAAGGGAAATGTTTTGCAATTGTACAATGGGCACCCAACTCTGTTTCGTTCCAACTACTGTTAACAAGTTCAGTCAGAACCACAAAACATGAACTTTCTCAAGGCAATACAACTCACAATTAGAACCATCACAGAAGATCATTCCTAGCCGTTTCTGCCTTGGGCAATACTGCGGTCCAGCCAAATGAAAACCAAGCCTTCCCACTCTCACAAAGCAAATGCCATTGTATTAACAGGTACGTCAGAGTCAAGCAACAAAACTTTTGAGTGTTCCACATGCAAAAGAAAGTCACAGTGTCACAACTTTCATAAGTGCCTAGTAATGAAACAAAGACAAGACTAAAGATAACAAATATGCCATGCACCCATGACACTGCTGAAGGCAAAATTACCCACTCAGCAGATATATCAGAAGGTAAAAAAAGAAACCATCTCAAAGGGATGTTATAAATTCAACAGTCTTCCTCAGGCTCTATTGGTCCACTAGCATAGCTCTTTGGCTTGACTAAGGTCAGCATCGTGCCCAAAGTATCCTACCTCTGAATGAGAGAGCCTGCAACTCCTACATGTTGAAGAAATTCTTGGCACCTCACTGAGAGTTTGTTGTAAGCTTTCCCTGCCTCTGAGTTTTCCCAGCCCCCACATCACTGGCTGTCACTAGCAGGAGTGGGCAAATGCTCTGGGCAACAATAACAGGAACGCAGGGGTAAGCTGTACTGCACATTACAGAGAGGGCAGGACAACCTCAGCATAACGTTGCTGCTTTGGCTGTTCTGCCCTTATTCCTACAATTTTATGACAACTCACTTCTCCACACCATTTGGAAGAAGTAAAAAAGTTACAGTAAATTCCCGCATTATGTAAATCCTGCCATTATGTTGCTTTGTAAAAGCTGCATTAATTCATCACTAAGTAGCAGACCATCAAACAGTTGTATAACACCGAAGAGCTCACCACTGCAGGAAAAAAAAATACTGAAGTTATAATTCACTTGAGTCCTTTAACAGTTTTTGCAATCTAAATGTCGACGTCGCAATCATACAAATGCCAGTTATCTAAAAAGACAAATAGGCAGTTTGGTCTCCTGACAGCTTTCAATGTGACATTCCAGTTTTAACTGACCTTTACATTTGCTCTTTTACTCTCTCTTTACCCCCTTAATATTTTGTCTGCCCCTCCTTTCACCTTTTGGCCCAAGCTTCCTGTCACTTACAAGAGGCCACCATATTTGTAAAGCAGTTGTGCAGTCAAGCTAGGGGCTTGCTGGGTGTCTTTGCACACAGAAAAACAATAAGGGGGGGGGGGTTGGAGTCCCTCCCCCAGCTGTGTGTTAGTTAGCAAAAGATTATAGCAGAGTTGGGAGGGGGAGGTTGCCAGGGCTACAGGGGGTTGATGTTACGGGGGGGGGGATATGTCCTTTTTACTTGAGGCATGGATTGCATTTTTGGCAAGGGTTTTGGGGAAGAAGAAAGATGGAGCCAGAGGCCATGTGGGCTGAGGGACAGATAAGCTGTGAGGAGAAGACACAGAGATGGTGTTTGGGCTGCTTTTGAATCCAATGCTGCGCTGTTACAGGGAGGAAGCCCTTCGTGAAATGTGATGCTCTGATCCCTCTTTCCATCCAGACTCGGGTGTAAATATGTAGAAGTAAACCATATTTCATCAAGACACTACAGCTTCCGCCATGCCACATCTTCCCCGAAGGAAACACCAGTCCTGGTTGAGCACCAAGAGCCCTGAAAACTCGAACTCCTCGGCAGTTATTGGAGTGTCCGGTAGCAATACTTAGGACTTACAAATATCAACGCACATGGCGAGATGATCAAATAATAATCCCTAAGCCCGTTCAACTAGAATGAACCTAATGCAATCACTGGGCAAAGTAGAAACTGTGTATTTCTGGAGAATCACAGAATCAGTGGGAGAGTTAAACATTCTACAGTGCTCTCACTGGGCAATTCAAAAGGGCACTCCATATCGAATACAACCACCACCTGAAACAGTCAAAAGCTTCTAACTCAGAAGGGCTAAGTTATCTTGCTGCCCTAGACAAAAGTAAGCCGCCACCCCCACCCCCACCCCCAATAAGGTGCATCTTCTTTTATTCAGGTTGTAAAATGGAAACTGTGTTTCCTGCGTGAGGGTTTTCCTGATTGCATTTGCAACCCCTTTCCCTGCTCCATAGAAATGAATGAATACTTTTGCTTCATTCATTTCTATGGGGTGAGGAAAGATGATTGGTAATCAGGAAAACCTAGCAGGGGTGAAAGGCCTAAGTTCCTGAGGAAGCTGATGAAATCCCGATCTCTTTGAATAAGTTTTCTGAGGATTTTAGAGCCTTGGAATTTTTGCCTCCCCATGTGTTGTCTGCTCCTGCCCCATGACAGTACTATTAGTTTATTGTTTGTGTAACTGATTCAAGACAGAGGAAAGGCAGTATATAACAGCCCTTTAAATGTTTACACCTCCAAATTCTCTTTTAGTTGTGAGCCAAAACCTGGAACAGTCAACTTTTGACTGATCTCAACACAGCTGCTGTTTACACAGGAGCTCTGGGGACCAAGTGAGCTCCTGTCTCATAAACGTCTTTCACTCGTTGACATATTTTTTGTGTTTTAAATGCGCTTCATTCAGGATATTTTGGATGTTCCACAGAAGTGCCGCTGGTAAATGTGCTTATAAAATGTGCATCCTACATTTATGCTTCCTGTATGTAAGGACACATACACACATCACCTGATACAGCAGAGAAGTTGGATGACCTCATTAAACTTGATCAAATAATGTGGAGTCTGAATGAGTTATCAGCAAATGTCCTGTTCCAGGTGCCACACAGGAAGAACAGCTGGGAGCTCACAGGGCCACCCCAATCTTAAAAAGTCCAAATATAAGACTAGCATGAGAAGCAAGGTCAGAGCCAAAATGCAGACAACACAGGAATAGTCCAAAATCAAAACACAGGGTGGGTGTGTGTGGGGGGGGATATCTAGCGACCAGCTAAGCTAGATAACAGAAGTCAGGGAACTGGAGCAAAGATGCTGCTCTAGCACTCGGTCTGGAACTAAGGGCTTTTAATTTGAGTCCCCACTCACGACACAGCTGCAAGCCATCTTTGTTGCTTGCAGATTTGGTCTATATTCACATACAGTAGCTTACTCACAAATAACGGCATTCCTTTACTCCTAAAGTGTCTTTGTTCCTTAGTTGGGCACTTTAGCAACTAAAGTCTGCACCTTTAGGCACCTCTGTTCCCTAGGGCTTGGTGCCTACCTGGCATCTGCTTCTGAGAAAGGATTACCTGGGTTGTGAGTGAAAGGATGGATCGCTGAGGGTCTGGACCCCCCCCCCACCCCCGGTCTACCTCACAGTCCCTTGACACAGGCTATGTTTCGATCTGGGAGCTCCAGATCATCCTCTGAAGAGGATTCCTCGAGCAGGGGCATGAGAGAAAGCAGTAAGATTTTAAACTGAGTTTTTCTTCCTCTGATGCTATGCTGTCATGAGCCTCATGGTCCTGTCAGAATTGGGCATGCATTGGAGGAAGAGGAAGAGGAAGCAGAATTACTGAAGTAATTGATCACAGCGTCAGGGTAGCTAGCAAACCTACCACCAGTAAGGGGCAATACCTTGTAAAAGTGCCAAAGAAAGTACTGGTAATCTAGATAACAAATGCCCTGATTTATTTCCACATGCAACCCATGTATTTTTCAATATAAAACTGTTTGGCAATGCAAAATATTTGTAATGCTCCAGTCACATCTGACTTGTTGGGAGCCAAAACTGCAATTAGCTCTCTTCTTTGCAAGAAAAGCTGTTTTGACAGTTAACTTGATTTTTTAAATACCTTTTCAGTCTCGAAAACCTTTCTTGGGTCAGCATGCTCACCAGGCATACCTAATGTATGGCAAAGACAGGCAGAACACTTTTGTCCAGTTAGGAAGATTTGTCATAAGTTGCCAGTGATTCAGCTTTCATTCCAGAAAAATGCGCACAAGAGAAATTGCTTGCACTGAATTCTGAAATGACTAACTTCAAAATGACTGCAGACTAACCTGCAGCTTTAAAAGATGGGGGTTAGCTAGACATATAATGCCCAGGTCTTTTATAGTGAGCAGCACCAATTTTAACAGCATTTTATGCAGACCTGCTTCCCCTCACCCCCCCCCCCAAATGCATAAATCTTCTTAAGGTGACAGTTTTCAGTTTAGAGAAGGAGAGGCACTGATTCCAGTTACTGAAAGTTGAGTTGGAAAAGGTGAAAGGCTGTACCAATACCAAGACCAATGAAATAAAGGAGGGAACATTGTGGAAAGTAGACTAGAAAGACAAAGAGAAAATAATATCTTGGCTGACAGGATATTCAACTGCTTAATAGTACTCTTAATTTCAGTACCATGGCCAACTGGTCACCTGGAAACTTTTGTCCATAGTATGTGGTTGTCACAATATTATCCAACACTCCCGAAATGGAGAAAATTCAAATGGTTAAGCATAAAGTTAAAGCAGGGTTCCCCAACCTTTGGGGGTTGATGAGCAGGGCCGTCTTAAGCATATCCGCCCCCCCCCCCATTTCCCAGAGTTGTCGACCTTTTCCCAAGCCTCTGCAGGGATCGCTCTCCTCCCGCGGAGGCTTGGGAGGCAAGCTGCACGCCCGCCAGCCATATGGTTGACGGGGCACAGTTGGTGGGCATGCAGGGAAAGGGGAGGCCGCCGGCAAAGCCGTGCAGCTCCCCCCACTCGCTGGGGCGCCCCTGAGAGGCCAGCACCCTGGTGCAGCGTGCCAGTAAGCCCAATAGGAAAGATGGCTCTGTTGATGATTACATTTGGAGTACTTAAAGTGTTGCAGGTTCAACCACAAAATGGGAGGAGGGGCATGACCAGACCCAAAATATTGAGGGTGCTCTGTCCCTGTGTTCTTTCTGTCCTTCAGGTTGTGTTCAAGTGTTTGCCTGAACATATGAGGGCTAAAAGCATGAATGGTCTGCCCAAACATCTCCAGGCTCCCCCCAGTGCTTTGGAATGGACTAAATAGAGTTATTGGAGAAAATGACCCAGGAAAAGTCCAACATCAACACTGAACTGATGCTGTTTCATCTTAAACAAATTTGCCAGGGGTCACTGGGGAAATAAATGAAAGCAAGCAAACAAAAACAAATCCAAAATATCAAGTGGCCAAATCCAGCTCTTCAGAAAACGTTTTCATCCCAGTGTGCTTCAAGAAGAAAAAAAGACAAAGTTTTCCAGGAACAAAATTCTTTTTTAAAAATTAATTAATTATTTGTGCTGGATCCATGAAATAGTTCCATTTACTCAAAGGTTTTTTGGTTTCTTAGCCCAAGTCCCACTTTTCTGAAGTTTCCAATCATTCCTCCCTTCAGATCTGACAGACATACCGTATAACCCTTTGACTAGGTTACCAATATTGTGCTACTGTATCTGGCTAAAAGAGTAATTTAACATATGGCACAACAGGGAAAGTTTACAAATACTAGAAAGGAAGGGGTTTGAGCGGCAGTGGCTAAAATTACAGCCATAAAATTTACAAGACCAAAGAAGACAGAATAGCAATGCAGAAGACAAACCTGCAGAATGCTAGGTGTTAAATTCCACAGTTCTACTGGATTCTAAACATGACCAGACAGACACCAGTTGAAAAACAAAGCAGAAGCGAAGAGAAGTGTGAATACAGGACAAAAGAAAAGAGAATGTAGCACAAGTCGGGAACAAAGCCCGTGCTTACCTATATATTAACAATCTTGGGTTCCCTCCCCAGTTGAAACACAGTTAAAAAAGTCTTAAGAAGGCAAGGCTGGGGAGAAGCCTTTGGACTAACTTTTGCACTCAAACTAAATTTTGCACATGATCTGCTTACCATGTCAGCATACCAGTTTCATGCTGATCATGAAGCACTACAGCAAATGACACATGGTGGCCCCTCCTGCCTTTGGGAATGGCTGAGGCCTTGAGTTTTGGACAGCAGCCTAGTATCTTCAAGGCCTTGTGGCAGGGGAAAGTTAGATGGGTGCCAATCTGACCCCCCCACCTTCACAGAGTTGTTAGGATGCTACAAAAATGTGGAGACAAAAACTATTCCATACCTATATCCTGCTGTCTTCCCCAACTTGGTACCGTCCAGAAGTTTTGGACAACTGCCACCAGCTGTAGCCAGGTTGGGAAAGTCTGTGCTACAGTATATTAGATGTGGGGATGATATAGGAAGCAAATGGAAAGCTACAGCAGTGCAATGAAGCAGAGTGTTAACTTAAAAGAGGGCTGAGGGACCTGTGGCTGTTGGACTTAAACTCTCATTGGCCTCAGCCACATGACCAATGTGGTCCAAGTAGGTGTACAGGAACATTTGGAAGGCACATGCACCCCATCCATGTCTCCTTCGCAAAAACACTAGTTAGTGCTTTCCCAGCTTTGGGAAGGAGGTATGAGGGCTCTAGGACCCCTCCTCTTCCCAAAAAGGCAGTGCAAGAGCTGAGGGGGGAGTTTCATTTTTACCTTTCTCCCCTCATCCCGCAACAAGGCAGACAGTGTGTGTTCCATGGGTTCCATGTTGAAGTATTCTTGTGGTCCACTTGGTATGAAAAGTTGTGCCACCCTGCCTTACAGAGTAAAAGGTAAAGGTAGAGGTACCCTGACCATTAGGTCCAGTCGCAGACGACTCTGGGGTTGCGGCACTCATCTCGCTCTATAGGCTGAGGGAGCCGGCGTTTGTCCACAGGCAGCTTCTGGGTCATGTGGCCAGCATGACTAAGCTGCTTCCTTCCCGCCGGAGCGGTACCTATTTATCTACTTGCACTTGACGTGCTTTCGAACTGCCTTACAGGGTCCCTTAGTCTAATCTAGGATAGGATGTGACCATCTCAGCTAAGAGGCACCAGCCAAGGTAGTTTTAATTTTGCTTTTTTACAAAAAAAAGACAGGATCAATTCCAAGGTGCTTTCAGATGCTGAGAGCATTAGGAATTTTTTCACTGTGTGCTAGACTCTTCAGCATAAACACACCCATCACTGAAACAGACATTTCTAAATGAAATCAGATGCTGATGGATTTTTTTTCACCTCTATTCTGCACTCTGTTTTTAAAACACGGGAGCTCTTTTGCCAACTTTGGGTTTTAAACTTCAATTTTAGAAGGGCTCATAAACCAGACACTAGTCTTTCAATATTCTGAAAGCAGAGGAATTTTCCATAGTTCAAACTCTTATCCACTCATTTCCCCCCCCCTAAATTCTTCTAGTTATTTGCTCAACAACTTTACCAACTCTGCCACTTTTGTCACGCAGCTGCCAGAAATATAAACCAGGGTGCAAAAATCCCTCCCTGATGGTGATCATAAGTGATAGCTCTACTTAGCTAAAAAGGGCAGGCTAAGGAGAAAATCTTATTGTTCCCCTGCTACGAAACCTCAAGAAGGAACATGTGACATCTGTCATAAATCAGAGGTTGGCACAACTGTAGAGGAAAAGTTTTCACACTGTGCCATAGTGGGTTGTCCTGGGGTCAAGAAAACAACTGTTCTAGCCTCCTCAAGCAGAACTATGAATCTACAAGAACATACAGTTTGCACTGAGTACAGTATGTGGCTGCACTCATGTTCTTAAGTACTGACTTGCTGGCTGAGAGCAAAAGCCCTGCTGATCTAGCATTCTGTTTCCAATGGCGGGCAGTCGAATGCCTTGAGAAGCTCACAGGCAGAATACAATATAATAGCCACAAAAATGTTTGCCCCTGACACTCAATTAAGGAACATTGCGCCTTTAACCATGGGGGCTCCATTTGGCTTAATATACCGGTACCTACTGTTCATTGATAAACTCTCCATTCATTTAATTTGTTTTAAAACCCACAAACAACAGCTATCTCCATATATCAAGGGTTACAAATTCCATTAACTATTATTACTGTGGTTGTTATTAATTCTATACCATTTTATATTTTTAAGAAGAAAAATCTCAAGGTGGCTTACAACCTACATTAAAACATCAAATCGTGCATTATTGTAAAAAGGGAAGTTGAAAGGCTCCACATCACTTCAAAATTATTGGGAGTTGTCTAAAAACACACTATTAGAAGCTCAACTGGAGTGTATACCACAGATCAGGAAAGGCACCACAAGGGCCAAGAGGATGCCAGCGTGGTTAAGGAGCAGAGTCAAAGAAGTTACTAGAGGCAGGAAGGCTTCCTTTGAAAAATGGAAGCCTTTCCAAATGAGCAGAACAAAAAAAGGAACACAAACCTGGGGGGGGGGGGGGTTTGCAGGCAGACAAGAAGAAATGCTAAAAAAAATTAATATAAAATATAAATATAAAGATAGGCAACAAAAATTAATTTAGATATTATAGTAGCAGAAGACAGGCTAGGAAGGGTTGGGAAGGGAGTCAAAAGGTAAGCTAAAGAAAGAAAAGGAAATTTCCGAGAAGCTGAATGAATTGCCTCCACAGCTGAAGATATAGGTCAGATCTCAGTGCCAAAACTAACTTCTGAGGAACTGAGGCAAATAGTGGCAACGAGAGAAAAGGTCTAGGCCAAACTGCCAAAATGGAAACTGACAAATCCCCGGGTCTACTGTCAATTTAATTCTCTTTTCAATATTGGGTGATTTGTTTTTAACTGCTTTTACTGTAAATCTCAATATTTCTTGTAAACTGCTTAGAAGTTTTATTACAATCAAGTGGCATATAAAAAATTAAAGAGTTCTGCGGGTCTCTGTTCTCTCCTACTGTGCCACATCAAATCAATAGTGACACTTGTAAGGGGGGAGGGACATGTTTAATACACAGAAGTCAACCTTTTCTCAATTCTGTGTGCTACTACCCGGTATTTTGAAAACCTTTTGCTTTTCATAAATTTATTTTCACTTTTAATCTGCATTCAGTCCTCTTTCATTCTTTATAAACTGTGATCTCTCTCTCTCTCTTTCTCTCAGGTACCACAGGACACATATGCCTTAATGTTTTAAAAGGACAAACAGAATTAAGGCAATGACTAACTCGTTTGTGAATACTGAATAACGAAATGTGCTAAGGTGCAAAGTGATGTTAATCGGCTTCATTTTTAAGGGTTGGGTGAGCAGAGTAATGTGTTCAGAGAGTGCCAAAATGTCTGAAAGGGAGATCCATACAAAAAAGTCATGCCTCTTCTTGCCAACCCTTCATGTTGTGTTTTTTTGGGTTTTACTTCCAGGTTTCGCTACGCGCGCATGCGCAGAAGCGTTCTGTGCAGTTTGTGCATGCACAAAAGTGCCGCTCTGGTTGCGGACTTTTTGGGGAATGGATCATGTTTGCAACCAGAGGTACCACTGTATTAGTTTCATTGATATCCCACCTTTATGTTCAAGTTGCTCAAGGTGGTGTACTTGGTTCTCCACCTCCTTGCTTAACTCGCACAACAACCCTGAGAGTCAGTGACCGACCCCTAAGGTCACCCAGTAAGATTAATGACCAAGTAGGGATTTGAACCCCGTTCTCCCAGGTCCTAGTCTGACACTCTAACCACTGACAAGTTTAAGAGAGCACAATGAAATTATTCCCCTTACAACCAGAGGGACAGGGACGCAGGTGGCGCTGTGGGTTGAACCACTAACCCTAGGGCTTGTCGATCAGAAGGTCGGTGGCTCGAATCCCCACGACGGGGTGAGCTCCTGTTGCTTGGTCCCTAATCCTGCCAACCTAGCAGTTCGAAAGCACGTCAAAGTGCAAGTAGATAAATAGGTACCACTCCTGCAGGAAGGTAAACAGCGTTTCCATGCACTGCTCTGGTTTGCAAGAAGCGGCTTAGTCATGCTGGCCACATGACCTGGAAGCTGTATGCCGGCTCCCTTGCCCAATAAAGCGAGATGAGTGCCGCAACCCCAGAGTTGGACATGACTGGACCTAATGGTCAGGGGTCCCTTTACCTTTACCTTTACAACCAGAGGAAGAATCAGGCAAAAAATAAAGAGATCTGACAGAAAACAAGGCTTTCACATTCAGTGCTTTCTTAGCCTGTGGAACTTGCTAACTGCAGTGTCTGTCACTGAAGGAAAATGCTTAGTGGGATTAAAGGATTACACATTAGTATAGTTAATACATCCGCAGCCAAACTGAAGCATTTCAGTACTTCAGCCACCCTTTACTGATTGGCTTTTGGGAAGCTCTTTCAACTGTGGCCAGATTCCTCACAAATATACATGAAATCACCCTTTAAACTTACTTTGGTCCTCAAGAACATTCCTAAATAGGAATACTGGATCAAGTGGGCTACTGGTCCAATCAGCTGCCCTTCTCAGCCAGCCTTAACACTTTTTGTTTGTGTACCAAGGATCTGTAGAGCTAATTTGGTACAGTGGTTACAGAGCTGGCCCAGGACTGGGAAGGCCCCGGTCAAATCCCGACTCAGCCATGAAACCCACCTGTTAGGCCACTCACCATCCCTCAGCCTAACCTATCTCACAGGGTTGTTGGGAGGATAAAATGGAGGGGAGAACCAAGTACACTGCCTTGAGCTCCTTGGGCATAAAGCAGGGTACAAGCGTACGAAACAAATACAGTGGTACCTTGGTTCTCAAACTTAAGCTGTTCCGGAAGTCCGTTCCAAAACCAAAGCACGCTTTCCCACAGAAAGTAATGCAAAATGGATTAATCCGTTCCAGACTTTTAAAAACAACCCCCAAAACAGCCATTTAGCATGAATTTTCCTATATAACGAGACAATTGATCCATAAAATGAAAGCAATAAACAATTTACTGCAGTCACACAATCAGTCAGTAGCTGAACTGGGTTCCACAGTCATATACAAAAAAAGTCACAAAAATGCAAAATAAATAGGAAAAACAGACAAACCTCAGCGTAACACTCAAAACAGAAGTGTAGCACTCAAATGGTCAGCGTAACACTCCAAACGGAAGTGTGGCACTCAAATTGGAAGCGTAACACTCACAACGGAGCACATTCGACTTACGAAAAAGTTCGCAAACTGGAACACTTACTTCCAGGTTTGCAGTGTATGGGTTCCAGGTTGTTTGAGAACCAAGGTACCACTGTAACTGCAAGTTGTAACACCATGGGGCCTTTGTACTAGCCTATGGAATGGGTATGAGTGGATGTGCCGGGAGTTGGGGTGAGGCAGCGGGGAGAGGGATGTGGTGCAAACACACCAGCAGAAACAATCTGGTGCTCCTGCTGGTGTGTTTACAATACTTCTAGATGGATCAACAATTTGACTCCGTATAAGGCAGCTGCTGATGTTCATTGACTTACCTAACTGTGCTCTGTCACGTAAGACATCTTTCTTCCCAGTTCAACTCATTTCTGGTAATGGAACAGGACTGAGGGAAGGACACCCAAAATGGCTCAAGAGCAGTAAGAAAATAGGCTTCAGCTCCACTTGCCCTTACACAACTTCCGCTGTAAAAATTAGAGCAACCCCATATCCCACTTTAAAAGCGAATGGAGCAAATATATGAATTACAGACATGGCTGTCCCCATTATGCCATCTTAGTGGGTCTTAAACTTCATTTGTTAAGTTTCAGAATACCCCAAATACGTCTTATTTCATGCTGTCGGTACTGTTTCTCAAACCCATTGTCTGCTAAGGAAAATCTCTATGTACTCACAAACAATACTGTTTGGATTACATGAAGGTCAATGTCCTAAGCTGCTTAGCATGGAGCCTATTTTCTTCCCCTCTTGTTTAAAAACAACAACAACAAAGGCACAATTCCTTGCCATTTTCCAAAGGAAAAGGTTCTCACGAGTTCAGGGACTAATAGTTGAGATATAGGAATTCATTATAAATATTAACTACATGGCCTTGTATTTGAATCATCATGCGTCATTGAAAAGGTGAAATACTGTGTTTAGTAAATACTCAGTTTAGAGTGCGACCATTGGAACAGAGAAGAGATAGAAACACAGAATGGAAGTTGTATATATTTTTTTATGTTAAATTTCCAGTTTATTGGCTGGCTTTCCCCAGTCACTTCTGAGTGGCTCCCAACAGAATATTAAAAACACGATAAAACATCAAACATTAAACAGGGCTGCCTTCAGATATGCATGCTATGTATTCCTTAGTGTAATAATGTATCGTAACTTGTCTTTTTGATAAGTAATTTTTGAATGTATTAGTTTTAAAAATTTATAAGGTTTTGCATTATTAAGTATTAATATTGCCCTCTTTATTTTTATTGTTTTTGCTTATTGCTCCTGATGAAGGACATTTATCTCCAAAACATGTCAACCTCAACTTATAGCTGAGCAAAATAATCAGCCTATTACAACAAGCACTGAAGCCTGTTTCTTTTGCTGACCTTAGAGTGTGACCATGACTATCTATCTATCTATCTATCTATCTATCTATCTATCTATGAAAGCATATATATTCCATGCATAATCCTGGCCATTGGAAGGATGCAGTGTCTCCCCTGCTTCAGAGAGATGGGAGCAAAGTGTTCAAAGTTGTGCTCTTCAGGGCAGCTCTTCACAGTTTGTGGTGTGGAATATGGGAGTGGTGTTGGTGAAATCCATGACACTTTCTTAGCAGGAGAAGGGCACACAGAGACCCATCTCCAACACACCCTCCTCAGTACATCATCTTATGCTGCAAGATAACTGACAAGAGAGACACTGTGTCTGATGTAGCCATCTTTGCACTAACCGTGGGAAGAGAAGGGGCAAATATCTCTATACAGTACTTTGATCAGCAGACCAACACATGGCACCAAGCAAAAGGGGATTAACTACAGTAATGGTATATCATTGGCATGGTTAACCAATGTTTATGTGACCGCTTATATCTGATGAAGAATCTCTTTAAAGATCACACTCTGTTGTCTCTTATTTTAAACAAATCCTCTCTTCAGGTTCACAGGGTGGCCAACCCAAACTTCCAGAAAGGCAGTAAGGTGGATTTGATGCCCCCAATCAATTGTTATTCTATTTATTTATTGCTGGTATTGTCATTGTTTCTCCATTTTTTTCGTTTTTAAGCCACATGATATATCAATGGAAAGTTGGTTTATGGAAGCCTTAAATGAACAAACAAACAAACATCATATTAGCATATATTACATATATATTACAGCATAAGGCTATTCAATACCTTCTGTCATGGGAACTTTCATTTACGACCACCCCCTCCCCCTAGATCCCTCTGTCTAATATATATTTAGGGAAGCATGGGAAGGGTAGGGAGGGAAAAGGGAGCAGGTGGGTCCCCTCCCTCCTCCTAATATCATTGCATGCAGAGAGGTAAGTGGGTGGGGAACCAGCATGCAAAGAATATTTTTGCCAGGTTGTTGGCATCTTGTATCATCAACTTGCTGGAAATAAAAAAAGGAAGATTTGCACAAAAAATACAGAAAGCTAAAAAAAAAAAGGCACAACAACTTTCCCTCCTCTGGATAGGAGGCATTTGTTTGACTAAATAAATTGAAAATTGGAGGGGTTAATCAGGCCAACATACATGAATCCCATCTCTGAAGGAGGATCAAGCCTATGTGTACTTCATGCTGATTTCCTTACAAAAAGACTGGCAGAAGTCTGAGGAGTGGGTACTGCCAATTTGGGTAGGAGGCGGCAAATTCATGAGCATGCTGGAGATGTATTTCAGCAACAATACAAATTTAGAAACAGAACACCAAATTGCACAAAAGAAATCGAAGTTCTTTGTAAGGTGGAGAAGCTGCCTTGCTCTGTGAAGATGATTTGGTGTAGTGAACCTCGTGGGAGAGACACCTACTAAGAGAGAGTCCAGGGAAAGAGTAAGGCTATTGGCTAGCTGTGATTGCCATGGAAACTAAAGAACATGGAGGGCCTGAGCACATACTGCTAGCCAGAGAGGCTGCCAAAATAGCCTCCCCTTGCAAGCTTATCCAAATGTTAATGGTGCGAGACAGGGGGAGTGCAAACCAGATGGATCAGGGTTGTCCTGCTGTGAGGCTTCATGCCCTCATGGGGAACATAGAAGCACATGTGGTGGCCAATCCAAGAAACGAGAAATGGGATACATTATTGTGGAAGGAAGTGCCACAGGGAAGCCAGCACCTCCATGGCACACGAAACATCAGTCTGAAGTTTGTGGATAAAGTTGCAGGGGGGGGGGTTGCTATTGGCAATAGGTTTAAACAGATTTACTGGAGTCAGGTGCTAAGAGAGCACCTAAAATCAACTGCAGCAGATTAACCCACAGAGGGCTCGACAGATGTGAGGTGAATGGTAGAGAGGGGAAGACCCCCAACTGAACTCTGGGGTGCCACAAACAGCAGACAAGATTCTGAACCAGCTTCCAGATTATGCTACCTCCCATATCCCAAATGTATGAGAGCAGAACTAGTCCCCATAAGGATCCAAGAGGTGACATGCTTATTTCAGCCAGAAGCAGTTTAGTCATGCTGGCCACATGACCTGGAAAGCTGTCTGTGGACAAACACCGGCTCCCTCAGCCTGAAGCACCCCATAGTCGCCTTTGATTGGACTTAACCATCCAGGGGTCCTTTACCTTTACCTTTTTACCCATGCTTATTTCAGCATATCCCTCAAACTATGATGCAATCCCTGCTTTCAAGGAATTAGAAACCTGGTGGGCGAGCAGGTGTGTGCCGGCCTGAGATACGCTCCCTGTTCCACATTGGATAGAAAAGTTACTTGGGCAGGGCAGAATAGGCCCAAAACTAAAAATGCTAAAATGGTACTACGGAGGAGGCATGAGTGCAAGCAAAAAGTCAGTGCAGTCAGTCCTGTATCCAAGAGACAGAGGTAACCTTGAGCATGTAAACATTCCCAGCACCTTGACAACCCGACACCATAGCAGCTGTGTGACAGTCTAATCAACAAGCAGATGAACTTCACAGAGAGCCTCCATTCGCTCCTATTACTAAGTGCTTTTTTGCAGGTATAAATCTTAAATTCAGATTATTAAAATGGACTGGGCATATTCACAGCATTTCTGCATTCTACAGAAGTCACACAAAGCCTAAACCCTTCCCGATTTGCAGCAGGGCTTCCATCTAAAGACAACTGGCAATTATCATGCCAGGGCAACTGAAATATGCAGAAGCTCTCACAGCTAGAAGAATTACCCTTTCAGTAAATGTCTAATGTGAGCAACCTTTTGACTTCATCTGCCAATACCATCTGAGCACAAGAAACAGGAATGGCCTTCAAAAGAGGGCAGGAACATTAAGGGCATGGAAGATTTATGTTTCTTAGAACTGGGTCTAACAAAGTGGGAGTAATCGTGGCATCACCCTGCAAAGTTATTGTGCCAGCGTCTGTACTCTTTTCCTGCAGCCACAGATGGGAAGAATTCTCCTGTTCTTAGCAGTGCCTTGGCTGAAAGTACTTATGCTGCTCCAGAGGGATTGGAGTTTAACGCTTATAGAGAACTATAAAAGGTTCAGGGGAGTTTCGCTTCAGTACAAGGCAGTGCAAGGCAAACAAAGAATCCAATGGGCTATATATGGGGAGCAGCAGCTAAGAAGCATATCAGCAGGGAGCATCCAGCTGGCACAAACTGGCTTAGGGGGCGAGGAGTGGCATTAAAGAAAGCCAAGCAAGCAACACAACTATGTAGAATTGGTATGTGCAAGTGGCCAGCCCAGGTACCAACGATACAGAGCAGGATAAGGACGTGTTAGTGTTGTTGTTGAATGGATTTCTTTCCCACCCTTCAACATAAGGTCCATGGGCAGGTTGCAACACTACAGTAAAACAGGACTAAAATGATGAAAGCTATAAATGAAGGTGCCAGTTGCACCTCTGTGGACATAGGCATCTGCAGAATTTTTTTTTTCGTGGAGGAGGGAGTAAAATATAGAAAAGCAGGAAGCAGGCTATATAGTGTGTGTACAGTATCTATACATTTTGTCTCATATCTCAGGTGATTTATCGGGGGGGAGGGACAACTGCCCACACCTATGGACACGTGCAAAGGAAATTCCACAGCTTGTGGCTGCCACCCCAACAAACATCTGAGAGTGGTGTGATCTTAACACTTCAGAGGGTCTGTAGGGAATGAGGTGGACTTGCAGATATTTGGGGCCTAAGTCCTTTCACAGAGAACGCCAGAAGGACATAAAGCAGCCCTGTCTCAAGTATCAACTGTTCATATTATCTTCCAGTAACTGAACACCCTGAAGTCAAATAATCAGCTGATTTGAGGAAACATTTAAAACACTCTCTAGTCCTGCAGAAGTGGACCTCAGGTTTCTCAGAAAAAGGCAACAAAAATTATCAAGGTGATGGAACAGCTCCCCTATGAGGAAAGGTTTCAGCATTTGGGAGTAGAATTTGTCAGAAGTGTATAAAATTATGCACGGTATGAAGAAAGTGGGTAGAGGAGTTTTTCTCCCTCTCTCGTAACACTAGAACTCGTGAACATCCAAGGAACCTGAACTCAGGGCAGACAAAAAGATCTTCAGAGAGTGCTTGGTTGAACTATGGCAGTGTTTTTCAACCACTGTTCCGCGGCACACTAGTGTGCCGCGAGATGTTGCCTGGTGTGCCGTGGGAAAAATTGAAAAATTCAAGAGAATTACTTTATATATAGTCAATATAGGCACAGAGTTAAATTTTTTAACATTTTCTAATGGTGGTGTGCCTCGTGATTTTTTTCATGAAACAAGTGTGCCTTTGCCCAAAAAAGGTTGAAAAACACTGAACTATGGAATGTGCTCCCACAAGGAGCATTGTTGGCCACTAACTCAGAAAATAGAAAATTAGTCAATTCCATGGAGGATAATGCTACTGGTGACTACTTGCCACACTGGCTATGTTCAACCTTTGCAGTCAGCAGTAGTATGCCTCTGACTATCAGTAGCTGGCAATCACAGATGGGAGATAGTGCTTCTGTGCTTAAGTCCTGCTTGCAGGCTTCCTATGGGCATCTGGTTGGTCACAGTGAACACAGGATGCCAGACCAGATGGTTCATTGGTCTGGTCCAGTAGGCTCTTCTTGTGTCCTTATTCCCAGATACAAATGCTGGATTTCTCAGAATCTTGCTACAGCCCTCAGAGTCTGCACTTTGCCTCAATATTCCTGGTACTGTACAAAATTTCTATCTCCTGCTATAAATAGCCAAGATACAGTGGGGTAGAAAAAGAGGAGTAAAGACAGATACGCTTGTTGATCCAATGAGTTCAAGCAGAATCCATACTTACTTAGCAGCTTGAACTAGGTATGCATACAATTATGATTAGGGTAATACTTCTGATTTTAAAGATGCTCTCCAAACAAAGCAGGAATTAGCTATCCTCATATTCAGAATACTTTCTTTCTCTCTCACCTCACCTCCTTACATATACTAGGCAGTAGCAAAGCTGTACTTCACTTAAAAAGAAAAAGAGAGAGAGAGAAACCTAGCCAACTGAATTGAGTCACAGATATGAAGAACTTAAGACACATAAAGCTGAGATCAGCTGCCATGGTAACCAAGTAACATGGTAACTAATCTAGATTGTCCCAATTTGGAGCAGGGTGAAAAGGAGAAAGTGGCTGCAGATGCAAGTCAAATTTAAACATAACGCCTAATCTGTTTCCATTAAGAACTACGTAACATCCATTTAAAAAGAAAAAAAATGCTAAGATTACAAAAGGCTGGATATGCCACACACAAAGATGAAGATGACAGTGTGTATTTAAGTATGTTAAAACTGCATCGACACCGATCTGTTCTGACTTGGGACACCTACTGCTACTCCAGGTTCACTCCAGGTGCAGAGCAGGGGCTGGTGTGGGGTGCAGTGTGGCTGGGGAAAGTCCAGAGGACCAGATATTGAAGACTGGAAGGCTATATACATCCCCAGGGCCTGAGACTCCCCACTTCTATTCTGGAAGTACCCAGCTGCAAGATCATGAGAAAAACCCATTTTGCTTAAACAAAACAAAATAAAGAAGTATGTTTGTGCTTTAGCTGCTTAAAACCATAATTTCAAACAGGAGTTATTCAAAGTTATTTCCCCTTCTCTTAAAAAACCAAGGCATTCAGCACCCAACGTGTGTTTTAACCCGAGGAAAGTATGGCTGTGAAAAAGCAGTAGGGAAAGATATCATCATAGGAACAAACTTAGTCTCCATTTTCAGCATGTTTCTAAGTGTAATCCCCAATAGCTGTGGAACATTAAATATCATCTCTTGCCTGTAGGAATATTATGCATTTATGATAAATGAATTTTAGTTGGACACATGTGGGTGTAGGTGTTACAGTCGCTTTTTACAAATATTAATTCTATTGTTTCATAATAACCACTGAGGACAACTGTAATATAAGTAGTTGTAGACTGTAACTATTCTAGTTTATAACTTGAAACATAATAAAAGGGAGGAAGAGATTGCCACACACCTTGACATTAAAACTGATTATCCACACTGCTTAGGCCTGGTTTGCACAACAGAGGAAGCCAAATTCTTTCTTACTAAGAGTTCCCAAACAAGCAGGTTCCCAGAAAGGAGTTTAGAATAGCTTTGACCCCAACACTTTTAAGCCAATGTTTGTTCCTTTTATTCTCTGCTGTGAAATTTCTTACAGACCAGCATGTCTACACTTGGTTTTTTGGGGGAAACAAAGAGTCAAATACCACACCAGCAGGTTTGATTAAACTTCATTTAAAATGTAACCAAAATATATTTTTCCAACCCTGCACAGCCCATTTTCTGTCTTTCATTCAGTGAGTGAATAAGTTAAAGCATTTGTAATACATCTGAAGCAAGGCACCTTCCGAATGTAAATTATTATTAACATGAGAATGCAGCAAGCTTTGTTTGTCTTGCTATCATACAGATTATTCCTTGGCAACAGTTGCTAAGCAAAACATTTAGAGTTTACTATCCTAAAAGGTGCTGGGCTCCAATTTAGATTATTAGCCAAGTGTAATGTTTCCATGTCAAATCTGGCTCACTTTCCAGGCCTCCTTCTCGGCTGTCTCCTCCTTGCCAGTTAATCAAACGTTGAGTGCAAAAATAATAATAAAACTGATGTGTGGGTAGCAGTGAACAGGAAAATGAGGAAGAAGGGAATCTGCAAATAGTCTACTCTACCTCGCAAGAAGAAGAGCGTCTACAAGAAACAGACTATACCGTGAACGGCTGACCCATTAGAAGAGATTGGGGTGGAACCTGTGGCCATCCAGATTTTGTTGTACTCCAGCTCCCATCAGTCCCTGCCAGCAGACCCAATGATCAGAGATGGTAGGAGTTGTACTCTCCATGCCAGAACTAGTGGAAGACACAAAGATGTGTAAATGTTCTCCTACACAGGCACCCACCCACAGAGGGAATACACAGACCCCTCATGTTGTACAAGAGCAGGGATCGTTAATGGTAAATTCTGTCACTGGTCTGGCTGACAGCAGACTATGAATGGCCAGAGGTTCTAGCCTGCTGGGAGTTAGCTGTCAGTGACAGAGAAAGAGAGTTGAGACTTGGGGGACTTGAAAGAAGCTCTGAAGGAGTCTCTCTGCCCCATGTATGTCTGAACCCTGTAAATAAGGCAAACCTCTTTTTACTTCTCCTCAAGCTAGACCCTGATTGTCTTCAGTTTGTTATCAGTAAGTAAATTATCATTTTCTTTTCTCTCTGGACCCTATCTGCTTTATCCAATCCCTGCTTTAGAGGAACCTAGTCTATTTAAAGAGTTGTCAAATGCTTCTTTTGAGATCACAATTTCATCAATACATCCTTACCTGATCACATAAACTGGGATTAACTTTTGACTATCTAATTTCAGATTAAATCCATTGCTAAACCTGTCCATGCCATGTCTCTAAAATTCAATCTCCACCACCTGTATTTTCACTGGTTCCAATAATATCTGTCCATATTAATGGGTTTATTATATCCATTTCATATTAATAAGGTCCTGCCTTTAAAAGTTCACCACTCTTGCCGCTTTGTACTCTGCTTTTTGCATCTATATTCCTTCCTGTTCCTTTCATTCTCCTCATTCCAATCTTAATAACCCCAGCCTCTCTCAGTTCTTTCCTCTATCTATTCATACTCCAGGACAGCACCTTATTTCCAGAAACCCCTTGCCCTATATATCTACGCTATTTCATCTTTAGCTACTGTAAAGATCTGCTCAAAGCTCACATCTTTTCCCATGATTTTTCTAACCAATTCTCTTTCTCCTTCCCCCCTCTTCAGCTTGGTGCCTCCTCTCTGGCTTCCAGCTACATTTCACCCCTTGCTTCTCTCATATGTTATGTCTACCTTAGATTGTAAGGAAAAACAAAACAAAAAACAAAACAAAAGGGAGCATCCCAAAGTGGTTGTAAGTAAGATTATATTAACCTCTCTTTAAATGGGATATGACCCACTGGGCGCCCTTCTAAATTTCTACAAAGAGACACAGACTATTATAGGACGAAAGGAAGCTAAAAGAAGAGCATTCAGAAGGTAAGAAATAACAAGAAAAATAGTTATTAGATTATAAATCTGTAGGTAGATGCAAAGACAATTTAATAATTCTTTGAACAGCATCTAATTGCTTTAAGTGTTTGAGAAATGTTAATAATTACTACCTGCAGGAGGCAAAACCTGGGGTGAAGCTACCCATTCACAAACACCTGCATAGAGCTCCCTTGCCAGGTCATTTGGAGAAGACTTTTCCTTACTCATATGACACAAATTTACAGGGTTGATCTTTTGCAATGATGGCTTTCCTTCTGGCAAGAGGTTGGATCATGTGGCCTTTTGATCCCTTCCAATGATATAGTTTTAAGACTAAAATACTTAGTCCTAGCTAGTGATGGAAGATTTAAAAACCAGGGTCAGGCATTCTGGCTTCCTGACAATAAATTTGTCATGATAAATCCTACATATTTTAGGCATAATTTATTACTTCACAAGCCCAAACAGTTAGCATAACCTCATCAGCTGGAACTAAAGTGTACTACTGCAGTAAAACTTATGAGCACTCACAAGAAGCTGTATTTTTTAAGTTTGTGAGACTATAAAAATATATTGCTTCCAGGTGTGCTAAAGAAAGGATCAGGGAGGAGCACTGTGAGATCTTTTGAGCAGTATGCTGAACACTTTGCTCGTACACTTTAAACCATAGCTTAAATTTAAACTATAGCTTAAAGTGATGTGCAAACCAGGCCACTGAAATTGAAAACAAGAAAACAGGCTGCAAATTCTGGGATTAAGGCCCATTGAACTCAGTGGTATTCACTTCCAAGTAAATATGCATACCTTATTTTTCGCTCCATAAGACGCAATTTTTTCCTCCTAAAAAGTAAGGGGAAATATCTGTGCATCTTATGGAGTGAATGGTGGTCCCTGGAGCTGAATTGCCCAGGGGCCAAAAGAGGATCATGTTTTTTATTTTACAAAGAGAAAAGGGGGTGTTGAAAGGACCCCGCTCAGCAGCTGATCAGCAAGAGATCGGGAGAGAGATAAGAGTCCCCGGCTCCCTTTCAGCCCCGCCCTCTTGCCTCCATTGTTGAATGTGCTGCAGAGGGAGGTTGTTTGTTTCCCCAGCGACATGTGACTGGCTGATTAGATTATCTGTCTGGAAACTGTAGAAAAGGCTCCCTTTCCTTAGGAAGCTGCAGAAATGTGAGTTGAACCCCATAAAAATGGGGCTTTTCCTCTTTGCTTTTCCCCCTTTGCAAAAAAAGCTGCAAAACTTTTAGCTGATCCTCAAAAAAACCAGGGCTTTTCCCTTTGCAAAAAAGCTGCAAAACTTTTAGCTGATCCTCAAAAAACCAGGGCTTTTCCCTTTGCAAAAAAGCTGCAAAACTTTTAGCTGATCCTCAAAAAAACAGGGCTTTTAGAGGAGGAAAACCAGAAAAATATTTTTTTCCCTTGTTTCCTCCTCTAAAAATGAGGTGCGCCCTATGGTCCGGTGCGCCCTATGGAGCGAAAAATACGGGAGGTTTCCACAGTAAAGTCACAAGGAGTAGATTTTTTTAAAGAGTATGGGGAACAAAATGTCCCATGTATGCTACCACCATCAACCTCCTTGCTCACTGCAATGATGGAAATGCATGGCTGAGCCACCAACAGTTTCAAATGCTTCAGAATCCCTGTTTGTTGTCTTAGGCTCAAGAACCACCCTTCCTTCTACTTAGGTCTGTTTACATGCAGCTTGTTTCAGGCTCCATACAGCACACACAGTTCTAGATAAAGGACTGTGGCATTCCCTATAAGAGACTGTTCCTGAATGCACTCTTTAAACTACCTTCCCATAATCCAGTTATGCCATACATGAAAGAAAATGAACAAATGGCATGGGTGGCAAGTATTAGTCAGCCACCAGGGAGAGGAGGTGAGTTTTCTTTCTTCTTCCCAGAATGACACAATTGGGGCACTATACAAAAAGCAGAAACTGGGGATAACAGCTGATTATTTATCGACAGTAGCATTGCTTCCCAGTACTTCCTTTCCATGGGCATATCCATTCATGAATATATTGGAAAGCAGAAGCCGGAGCAGCTTGAAAGGGGAAAGTAAACTGCCTAAAGCACTGAGAACAGCAACACAATAAACAGTGAGTACAACAGCCAAGGTTAATGGTGGCAGAAGCGTTTAACGTTTAATGGTAAAAGCAACTAATACAGTGCGTGGGAAGGGGCTGCATAAGCCAATCTAAGAAGAAATGAATTTGTACCAAACCAAAATGTCTAGTGATGGTTTCACTGTCCAATTGTTGTTAAGCAGCAAAAATCAACTGAAGGCCATATATCAAGGTGTGTGCATGGCTAGGTAAGCTAGGACAGCAGAGCATTTACACGCTGTTGTGTCTTCTACTAGTTCAGAGGTGGGGATTTGGGGCCTCTGGATATTGCTAGACTACAACTTCCTTTGTCCCTGACCACTGGCCATGCTGGCTGAGGCTGATGGGAGCTGGAATGCAATGACATCTGGAAAGCCACAGGTTAGCCACCTCTGCATTAGTTCTCAGAAAAGGGGGTGGTAGGGCACATCAGTGGAGTAGTGAGGTGGGGGCAATGGGGGCAGAGCACCCTGGGTTCCAGGGGAGGGGGTGAAACTCAGCGCACCCCCCGCCCCACCCAAGCCGAACCCCACCGGTGAGCCCTGAGCAAGCCGCAGAGCGAGACAGCCTTGCCCGCAGCCTGCAAGCAAGCCACGGAGTGAGGCCACTCTGCCCCACGGCCCACCTGGCGCTTGTGTCGCTGTGTACGTTGCACGCTGTGCATGTGTGCCGCGCCGGTGGGCGGGCCCCAGGGCAGAGTGGCTTCGCTCCGCGGCTTGCTCGCAGGCCGCCGAGCAGGTTTGCGAGCAGGCTGCGGGGCGAGGCTGCCTCGCTCTGCGGCTTGCTCGGGGCCCGCCCACCAGCAGAGCTATGGAGTGGCACGGCATGCATGCTCCATGTGCCACACACAGTGGCAGATTGCCATGTGTCGTATGCACGATGCATGCGCTGCTACATACGATGCATGGTGCATGCGTCGCTGCATACGGCGCATGGCTCATGCGTTGTACGCAGCTATGCTGCGCATGCGTGCCGCGGAGCGACATGTGCCGCCGCTGGGGCCCCGGGTGACCAAGCAGCATCCTCTGCCACTGGGACACATGGATATTTACAACTCTGCTCTCTAAAGATGGGCAGCTTTAATGTTGTACTACAGGGGCACCGGGGACAGCCCACCCATGAGGTAAGGGAGGCAATTGCTTCAGGCAGCAGGATCCACAGGGGCAACATATCTCATTGTAGAACTTTATTCCCAGCTTGTTCCAAATATAGATCTTCACTCAACCCTTCTCTCCTAGCAGGGAGGGGAAAGTCATTTGGTGGTTTGCCTCACGTGCCAAAATGTCTTGGGCTGGCCCCTGAGGGACAGACTTTGGCACTGGGAAAAATTAGGATTCCATCCATTTCTTGGCAAGTCACTTGCCTTTGCCCTTCAGATTGTCCAATCTGGTTCATACATAACTGAGCTGCAGAAACTCACGAGAAATGCTATTAGGCATGTGATGAAATTAATATCAAAACCACCAACAATAATTGTCTCCTCAATTCTCCAAGACAACTCCAACAACAATCAGGGTTTCAGGTGTGGGTAGAGAAGAACAGCGTAGCGTCTTTTACACAAATGGGTTTATATATATTTTCTCCAGTCTGTCTTTAAAATTTCAGCAAGCGCATTTGATGTAGTAGGAGACGCAAGCCTGTAAACAAAGTGAATTAAGATCAGATTTGCTCACCTTCCATTAATAGGGACACATTGTACAGGATTTAATTTCTGGAACGAAATTGGATTCCTGATAATCTGAAATTTTAACTAAAAACAAAATAGAACAGAGATGACTAAGTAACACTGGGTTCAGGGAATTTAAGCAGCACTTCCTTGTCCTTTGCGGCTATTGGTGCATGCTGTGCTTCTATGTCACATCCTCTTCCTACAAACAACTTTTCGGCTCTCCGTTCTCTCACATTTCTTCTCCCATCTCTGGGCATAATACCCCCGCTCTGCACAGCACCTATGACTCTGCAAGCACAGTAATGCAGATTAAACAGGAGTAACCAAGCATGCAAATTAAGCATGTTTATGCAAAACTAACTAAAACTGCATGTTTTGTGGGCAATGCTTTTGTTTGTTTGTTTCCTCCCCAAGGAAGAATGAACGGCTTTGACTCCTAAAATATGCCAAGACCATAACAAAGTCTGCAGCAATAGATGTTTCTTCTTCTCCTCCTTTAATGAATCCCAGCTGGGTTTTCCTGTTGCTTCCCTAGTCGCACCATAGGTCAAAACACACACAAGTACAAGGCACTTCAATCTCACAGCACATCTCGTCTGAAAACTGACAGAGCTTTGGCAGCACGACACACCACTATTTCAACAATGTCACATCTTTTGTTTTCTGTTCCTCTCTAAGCTACCTTCCTCTGCTACCCACACCCCAAGTTACTTCAAGCCACAATACTGTGGGCTTTTTGAAGAGGCTTGAAATCGATGTTCTTCATGATGCTTCCTCTCCTACACAGGAATCAATTTAGCTTTGTGTTGTTTTTGCTAGCTGTTGTCCATAATGTGATAGTTAGCGAAAGACAATGGATCTAGAGCAGTACAATGACGATTAGAGGAGGTGGGTGCATGTAAAGCAATTATTAAAGTAGCCAGACAGATAGAGGAAGGGGTAACAGGGAAATAGATTTTAGGTTTGTCACTACTTGCCCCAACAATGGAAGAGACAAAAGGAGAAAGTCAGGATCCAGCCATGAATGAATCAGCAGAGACAGAAGATTGACTCACTGAGACGTATTTAGAAAAATAAAGTTGTGCTTCAGGGCTTGGGAGCATTTTTAATCTCTAGGCAGGAAAAGAAATACTGTATTTAATTTTAAAGCATTATTTCCCCCTTTGCTCTCTTCTAGCCATATCGCTTCACGATTATATTCCTTTATTGTGAGCTCTCAAAAGAGAGGGAAGCACTGTGAAGAAAATGCAGGAGAACAATAAATTCACAAGTACATTTTCCAGATGCTCTGTAAAAAGCCAGTGGCAATTCTCAAGTAAACACCTGGTGTGGAAACACCCTCTCAGTACAACCGTTTGTGGACCATGCATCCACGAATAGGCAAGACTCCCAAAATGCCAGTTCAGGATCCAGCTTGGAACAGGCTGTACAATGACAATAAAGCCATTATTATTATTATTATTATTATTATTATTATTATTATTATCAAAGTCATCATTGAGCATAAGGCAGGATACTACATAGCAATCAATACCAGAGGTCTCAGATAAAGACACATTATTCTGGGACAGAATCTGCTTAAAATATTCAATGAAAAATTGAAACCTAGAAGAGTTATCTGGCAGTCAAAGATATTAAAACAGTTTTTAAAAGTCCCCACTACAATAACATGTGGATTTTAGAAAGAGGCAGCTCAAAAGAAATGATCTTGGTAATCCTTGTGAAGTACCGTACACAAACTGGGAGCACAAATACTTGAAACACACACTTAAAGGTACCGTATTTTTCTGTGTATAAGACTAGGTTTCCCCCTAAAAAATAATTAGGGGGCGTCTTATACATGGATACATCTCCCCCCATTTTCTTAGAACTGAGTCCCCCAAAATAGGGGGCGTCTTATACATGGGGGTGTCCTACAGATGGAAAAATACGGTATTTTAGCCACAAATGCCTTCTAGTTTTGATGTACAATATCTTGCCTATCAGCCTTTCCCTCCTGCCAAGTTTCAGATTTTCCATACAAGTCTAAGGCAGAGGTTTTTCCAGCTGTTTACAAAGTCAGTATCAGTTTTAACATTCATACAGCACCATAGTAATAAATAGAATATAGCCAGTAAACAGCAAAACCACCAATCAATCAATCAATCAATCAATCAATCTTTATTACGGTCAAAGACCAGACAACAGAAATAGCAGTAGCAATAATAACACGTATATCTACATCAGTACCAAGGGGCAGAAGCAGTAGACAAAACTGAAAACTCATTAAGAGGGGGAGAGGAATTCATGAAAAGCAATTGCAAAGGTGACTATTTGAAAGATGACGGTATTCAGTCCAACACGTTAATAGGACTTCAAGAAGCTTTGTAGACTGAGGAAGAAATATTGTTGTAAATATGAATTATATAGTGATTAAGTTGAATATGACAGCTTAAAGCAATGATAGATTTAAGAAGTATAGATTAAAACGATAGAGATTTGAAAACCATATGGAAGGTTTGAGGGAAGTCAAGGCCCTAAAAGGCCAAAATGTTAAAAGAATGGAAACAAATGCGAAAATTTTTCTATTTTGTAGGTATGTATATAAAACTAATAAAAAATGATTAATAAAAAAAAGAAAAGCAATTGCAAAGGCCTCACTAGTAATGTGCCAGAGAATGGGTACATCAATTCAGGCAGCAGAATAGGTGCTTCTACGTATATTGCTTAAAAATCAAAAGTTACCAGTTTGACAGGATTACCCTCTGTATTTACAGAGTTCATAGACTGCAATGTCTATATTATTAAAACATTAAGGCAGTTGGTAGGCTAATATGTTATCCTTATTCTATCATACGGTACTTTAAACATTGTTACGTGCCACAGAAGGTGTAACTATGAGCATTGCAAAATAGTCAATATAAGGTCATCCATACATATGTTTCAGGGGAAATGTTGAGAAATAATAATTCCCTAAACTGTTGCCTTTTATGCACCTATTTAAATATCCCCCCCAACTACCAATGGCTGTTCAGACTAGCACAGAGAAGGACCAGCCAAGGCTGAAGGCAACTGATAGGACAATACTATATACAGTATATGCCTACTTAGTGTAGGATTGCAGCATGAATCAGGGACTGAACAAAACCTCGGCCTTTACATTAAACCACATCTCAGGTTTCCAGGCCTTGAGGCAGAAAATGCCCACTCACACATATAAAATAGCAAAAAACAAACCCTCTCACATTTGCCAAACCTATGATATCAGCACTTGGTTTCATACCACACAGAGTATGATTCGCTTCATCCCATCCCTTAGCATTCCAAGAACAGGAAACAGCCAACCCAGCCACATCCTCATAATAAAGCTGCATCCAAGTAGGAGCCAGGGAGGAAAAAATGCCCAGTTTCCTTTTGCATTCAGCTGCTTTGCAGCAACTTGAGCGCATTCCTGACTAGCAGATTTACTCCCAAGGAAGCTGTTCAAGCTTCCATTATGAGCAGCAGCCTGGGCCCTTTCCCCCCACCAAGCAAGGAGGGTAAAGGTGAGGGGCTGGGAGTGGCAGAAAGCAGGTGGTTGGGCACTGGGTGCATGTGAGAGGGGAGAAACGGAGCTGAGAAATTTGGGGAAATCAAAATGGAATGAAAGTGTGAGAAACAGAAGAGAAAGAGAGCAGAGGACAGAGGGAATGGATAATGTGCGGCATTTGTAAAGTGTCACAGGTTTTCCACTTTCAGCCTCTCATTGCTAATGTAAATTAGGTTGTGCCTGTAACACAGCTTGGATTGATTTTGAGTGGCTTCTCTGTACCCTGACAGTTTGCCATTTGTTGGGGAGGGGATAGGTAAATCATGGTCAGGAAAGGCTTTTCTGCATCTCTCTCTCCCCCCCCCCAAAGATAACAAAGTCACATGCTTTAATTCTTGGTAAATTAACCCTAACCTTACTATACCGTGGTGTAATTACACTCACACATAAATGGTTTTGCTATTTCTTTAATCAATTTAATTGTTTTTACAAATGAGATTAATTTAAGCATGCTAAGGGGTGATTAATGCACATTAAGTGATCTTCAATGTGCAGCCCAGGAGATTTTCTGCTGAAAAGCAGAAATATATTGGCAAACTGTCTTGGACCTACCACTGCTCACCACCATGATGTGAAAACCCGTTGAAAGCAAAGGGAAGCAAGGTTTGCTTTTATTTCTCTGAAGCAAGCCCACAACAGTTTCTCAGCTCCATAATAACAAGCCTCTTCATTAGGTTCTCTTGTTTTCCTCCCACCCAAAAAGCACTTGGTTAGATATATTCTTGCAGTCTCCCCACTTTTCACCTAGCCCCTGGAATCAAGCAGCCATGCCGCATCTGCAGATTGGATCCCCTATTAGGGTGCAAAGCAAAGTCTAGCATTAGTGAACCTGCCTTAAGAGCTCGTGCCAAGGAGATGTTTGACAGGCCCTGAAATGTGGAACTTTTGCCAGGAATGAACTCAGATTTGGCTCCCTGCATATGGATCACAGTGATTCTTCAGATGTAAGTCCTATTAAGTTTTGTGCCAGACATCCTGGAGAGTGAAGTCAAATGGGCCTTAGAAAGCACTGCTAATAACAAGGCCAGTGGAAGTGATGATATTCCATCTGAATTATTTAAAATTTTAAATTATTTAAAATTTTAAAGGATGATGATGTTAAGGTCCTACACTCAATATGTCAGCAAGTTTGGAAAACTCAGCAGTGGCCAGAGGACTGGAGAAGATCAGTCTACATCCCAATCCCAAAGAAGGGCAGTGCCAAAGAATGCTCCAACTACCACACAATTGCACTCATTTCACACGCTAGCAAGGTTATGCTTAAAATTCTACAAGGCAGGCTTAAGCAGTATGTGGACCGAGAACTCCCAGAAGTGCAAGCTGGATTTCGAAGGGGCCAAGGAACCAGAGACCAAATTGCAAACATGCCCTGGATTATGGAGAAAGCTAGAGAGTTCCAGAAAAACATCTACTTCTGCTTCATTGACTCCGCAAAAGCATTTGACTGTGTCGACCACATCAAACTATGGCAAGTTCTTAAAGAAATGGGATCACCTCATTTGTCCCCTGAGAAATCTCTATGTGGGACAAGAAGCTACAGTTAGAACTGGATATGGAAGAACTGATTGGTTCAAAATTGGGAAAGGAGTACGACAAGGCTGTAAATTGTCTCCCTGCTTATTTAACTTATATGCAGAATTCATCATGCGAAAGGCTGGACTGGATGAATTAAGATTGCCGGAAAAAATATCAACAACCTCAGATATGCTGATGACACAACCTTGATGGAAGAAAGTTAGGAGGAATTAAAGAACCTTTTAATGAGGGTGAAAGAGGAGAGCGCAAAATATGGTCTGAAGCTCAACATAAAAAAAACTAAGATCATGGCCACTGGTCCCATCACCTCCTGGCAAATAGAAGGGGAAGAAATGGAGGCAGTGAGAGATTTTACTTTCTGGGGTTCCATGATCACTTCAGATGGTGACAGCAGTCACAAAATTAAAAGACGCCTGCTTCTTGGGAGGAAAGCAATGACAAACCTAGACAGCATCTTAAAAAGCAGAGACATCACCTTGCCGATAAAGGTCCGAATAGTTAAAGCTATGGTTTTCCCAGTAGTAATGTATGGAAGTGAGAGCTGGACCATAAAGAAGACTGATCACCAAAGAATTGATGCTTGTGAATTATGGTGCTGGAGGAGACTCTTGAGAGTCCAATGGACTGCAAAAAGATCAAACTTATCCATCCTTAAAGAAATCAGCCCTGAGTGCTCACTGGAAGGACAGATCCTGAAGTTGAGGCTCCAGTACTTTGGCCACCTCATGAGAAGAGAAGACTCCCTAGAAAAGACCCTGATGTTGGGAAAGATGGAGGGCACAATAATAATAATAATAATAATATTTATTATTTGTACCCCGCCCATCTGGCTGGATTTCCCCAGCCACTCTGGGCGGCTTCCAACAGAAATCAAATACAAAAATATCAAACATTAAAAACTTCCCTAAAAAGGAGAAGGGGACGTCAGAGGACAAGATGGTTGGACAGTGTTCTCGAAGCAACTAGCATGAGTTTGGCCAAACTGCGGGAGGCAGTGAAAGAGAGACGTGCCTGTCGTGCTCTGGTCCATGGGGTCGTGAAGAGTCGGACACGACTGAACGACTGAACAACAACAACAACAACAAAGTTTTGTGGGGCTTACTCCCAGGTTAGGACTGCAGTTCTGCTTGCCAAGGTGTGATAAATACTGTAAATATAAACTGAAGAGTGCCCCCCCTTTTCTGTTTACAGAAGCAGAAAAACTTTATGGAAAGTCATGTGTTTTAAATGTATGGTTTATAAGATAGGTATACGGAAACAGAGCAATAGCCCCGCCACTAAGTGTTAGGTGTCAGGAATTTCAGTACAGCAGTATGGTAGGAAATGGATATCAAAGAGGAAAACTTTACAGCGCAATAGGGAGATAACTAAGAGGCTTCCTTGGCTCCAAACCTTGTTGCAAACATGCTATTGCCCTTCACTGTTAAAATACAATGAAAGAATCAGAAACAGGAAAACGACTCTTTCCTAATTTTACTAAAACTTCCAGTTGCAAGGCCATTTGTTGGCAACCTTTGGGTTGCTTCAACATTCTGTCCTTCCTCTTCCTCTTCCTCTTCCCCTCCCCCAACCCATCCAGCAGTTATTGCTGCAGCCATTGCCAAACAACCCACTGCCCTTATTACACATATTCATCCCTTCCCAAGACTTGATTTTGAGGCCTTGATCTTATCAGCTCAACATTCTGTTGCTTGGCGCAGAGTTTCTGAGACAGGTATGATAAGACTTAACTCACTAGGTAAAAAAAATAAAAATTGTTGCTGCTTTATTAGCTCATGACTAGCTATTAAGAGTTCAGTCACAAAGCAATCCCCACAAGTGGGAGTGGGGTGAGGTGGGGTACCTCAGGCCTGGGTGCTCTCTATCAAGCCCTCAAGACTGCTTTCTGAGTTCCTAAGGTGGTTTGGTGGTGCCTTGTACGCCTTCTGGCAACTCCTGCAACCAAGCTGGTGCCAAACATATTGCTCTGCTTTCCTTTGGACCACATCAACGAAGTCAAGAGGGGGGTCTTGTCATCTGGGCAGCCCAGAACCTCCATACACACTGCCCAGTCTTGTTCCATGTGGAGGTCACTTTGATGATGACGACGACAACAACAACAACAACAACAACTTATTTATACCCTGCCCATCTGGCTGGGTTTCCCCAGCCACTCTGGGCGGCTTCCAACAAAATATTAAAAGCTTTCCAATACAGGGCTGCCTTCAGATGTCTTCTAAAAGTCAGACAGTTGTTTATTTCTTTGACATCTGATGGGAGGGTGTTCCACAGGGTGGGTGCCACTACCAAGAAGGCCCTCTTGCCTGGTTCCCTGCAACCTCACTTCTCGCAGTGAGGGAACCGCCAGAAGGCCCTTGGCGCTGGACCTCAGTGTCCTGGCAGAAAGATGGGGGTGGAGATGCTCCTTTAGGTATACTGGGCTGAGGCCATTGAGGGCTTTAAAGGTCAGCACCAACACTTTGAATTGTGCTCTGAAACGTACTGGGAGCAACTTTGGTGCTGCTAAGCAGTGGTTTGACTTCACCCCCAGAGAAGCACTCCATTGTCTCTTGAGACAGATGGATGCCAACTGTCTATTCATAGTGGAAAACATCCAAGTGGAAACTGGAAAACATCCACATGGAAAGTCTCATCATATGTCCACCTACTCTGCTGAGATGCACTCAGTAAAGCTCAAAGACAGCCACTCTCCACGACAGTGGCAGTGCAAAGAGTTGCTTCATGATGAGAAATGTGTTGTGTAAATTAGCCACTGTGAGGAAGATTTCATAAGCCAGCTGTTTATGGGCTTGTTGGACCTAAGCCCATGGTGGAAATTAAGCCTTGGGATTTCCCTGCCTGGCAAGTATCTGTTCCAGGCCTGACATTCATCTCATGCTACTGTAATTAATTTGTAAAATCTGACTGACAGGTGAAGTTGCGAAGCCACCGTGGACTCTGCCACTTCACAAAAAACAATCTGTGTTCCATGGAAGGGTTGAGTGAGAGCAAGTGAAGTCAGAGATGGCTAATGTATGGCCTGTAGGCTAGGTGCATCCCAGAGCTATTATTTCAGAACCCTTCTGGCCCTAACAAATATGCTTTCAATCTGTAATAGGAATGGAGATTCCACACTTTAATGTTAAATCTCTTTCGGGTTTTGAATGTATCACTGTACATATCTATGTATTATGTTCTGGCCTGGCAAATGTGCCTTACAACTATGAAGCCCTGACTGCTACATGGTGCCAGATTTATGACAAATGTATTTAAGGCATCAGTGAGCATTAAAGAGTTGCTTTCATGCTGCAGAGCAGCCTTCCTCAACCTGCTGCCCTCCAGTTATTTATTGAACTTCAGTTTCCATAATTCCCAACCATTAGCCATGCTGGTTGGCACTGATGGGTGTTTCAGTCCAAAACAACTGGAGGGCACCAGGTTGGGGGAAACTGTTCTAGTGCAAGTAAAGATGCAATGATAGCCAGTGTTAAATCTTTCTCAATACATTGCACAGATCTGCACACCCAAAACTGTGGTTGATATTACTTCATCTTCATATCAGTAGCTGCAGCAGTCTAGCAGATACTGTGTGGGGCTGGGAGAGGAACCAAGTTTCAAAACTCTAATTAGTCATCTGAACCTCAAGCAGACATGCACAAATTAGGACTCGGCTGACTGTAACACCACAACTGACCAATTTACCCAAATGAAGCTTCATACATGGATTGCACAGCTCACTGCACCACCATACTGATAAAGGGCAAAATGTTAGGGATCACTCCCTAAGGATCATTAGGGGCCAAGCTTGATGATGTGGGAGGAGGATAAGTTAGGCTGCAACATCATAGTAAGTGTATTTCTCTCTTGTGCTAACCTTTGGGACCCAGTTGTGGAAAGAGAGCAAAACACACACACACACACACACACACACGCACACACACACACGGGAATTATTTGGTGGGCATCTGAGAGGGATGTACAATAATCTGTAGGGGAAACCTGGATGGGAAATGAATCTGCAGAGAGAGAAACCTATCAGTCAGGTCATGTAGGCTAAGCAGTAGTTGCTTAACAACTTCTGAAAACCCCTGCTGGGTCAGACAAATTTTCACATTGCCTAGCATTCTGTTTCTAACAGCAGTGAGCCAGGTGCCTCTGGGAACCACAGAAGCAGGGTGTTTCAAGAGCAGCTTTCCATGCAGATCCAGCCCATAATAAGCAACATATTGTTGTGACTTTGCAAGTGTTTGACATGCCTAAAGAAGTGTAGTTTACCAGTCCAGGTCCTAATGGCCTTGCAGCCCCTATCAGTTTTGAGAGTGCATGACAGAGGTGGGCAGAATGAAGATCAGCATCTACTGGTAGGCGCTCTGGGAGATTTGCAGTTGATCGGCAAAGATTTCCGACTCCCAACTGCTTAATAATTGCAGCAGCCAAATCATTTATTTTACTTAAATCAGGCAGTTAAAACAAAGTAACCAGGACTTTGTACAATTTCGATCACAGCCAATATTCTTACCAGCTGCAGTAAGAAAAGTGGGAGAAGTTGCAGAGGATGGGCTTCATTTACTATGTAGCATCTAGGAGGTGGCTCAGGCATTTTCCTTAGAGTAAGAACCATATTCACTAGCATCTTAATGCAGACTTTATGGTTTCTGCTGTTGCTTGTTTATCCATACATCAGCTTGTCTCAAAGGAAGGGGTGGGGGAGGAAATTAAGAACATTGTTGCATGCTTTGAAAAGGAACACATGAAAGCTGCTCGAGGGGGAAATACAAATGTGCCGAGAAAACCAAACTGTATTTTATGGAGTATGAGTTATGAGCCTTTTTTTTTTACTCTAGAGGTGGGGTCAGCAATTTAAGGGGGGGGGAAATGAGCCCTTGGGTGACCCTAAGTAGCACTTTAGATCCCACATGAATTGTCCCGAGTTTCCTAGAACAAATGGCTGATGTTTACTGGGCATTATGTGTGAATTGAGCTAGTAAGTTCATGGCAGAATCACAGAGTTGGAAGGGACACAATCATGGGTCATCTAGTCCAAACCTCCACAATATAGGAGACAGATTGCATTGGATCTTGTGCTTATATTATCTGAATTCCCTGCATTAATCACGTGTTCCGTATAACCAAACAGTTGTAATAACAGAAAATTTGTGAAGGATATGTTAATGCTTTCTACTCTAAATAAACCATTTTTCTATACTGTGAAAAACAAATTAGTTCTAATTTGATTCTTCCCTCTGTGTGTGTGAGAGAGAGAGGGGGGGGGGGCAAGGGGATTGTCTTTTCTTCTCTCCATCTTCCCCCCAATAAACCACTCCAATAAATGCCATGCCAGCCCTGTAATCAAGGCACTCAAATGGTAAATAAATAGAGGGAGGTGGTGGTTGGGGTTACTATAGTGTGTCACTCTCTTGCAAGAGGCCATTGGTAGGACAATAATTTGGATACTGAAAGCTACTGTCACAGGATGTTTACCCTTTGAGAAGGGGAAATGATTTGGGGGTTAAAGGTAGGGATTGAACTACAGAACAAACCACAGTTTGTTCTTCACATGTTCTGTTTCTTTCCCAACGGCTGTTGTCTCAAGCCTTTTTACCGGGATGAACATCTGGGATGGGGGTCAAACAAACCATGGTTAAGGAAAGGTGCTGGGTTCACATGTAAATTCCAAGTCATAGCTTAAACAAACCAAGGTTTAAAAGCCAACAACAGAGCAGGGTTTCATATCATGGTGGGTTGTTGTTGTTTTTTGCAGTCACATCATAGTTAAAGCGCTTTGCAAGGTTCACGCATAACAGCAAGTGATGGTGTAATAAACCATGACTTAGCATTGTGCACAAACAAGGCAGAAAATACTTGACCAGTCAAACCAAGGTCTGTTTAGTCCAGCTTTCTATTTCCAACAGATGTGAGCCAGCGGCTGCTGAGAAAAGCTGGGGTTAGAGATGCTGGAGGCATGTAATGTATAGATTAGAACTTCATTACCCACCGGATTTTGGACTTCCAAGATGTACCATCACAGTTATCATCTCAAAAAGCATTATCAAAATAATTTTTAGAATGCATACTTCAAGAGAAGAGAGAATAGTTTACAAACAATTTTTTTTGAGAGAGAGAGAGAAAAAATAAGTATGAGTGCATATTTAAATACATTTTTGTGGAAAAAATAAAATTCTGATTATTGGAAGAGACTTGTGGGTAAACATATGCAAAAGGGGACAAAGCGGAAAGAGACTGATTCAGGCATCCCTAGTAGAGTTGGAACCAAGCAGGGAGAAATTTAGAACATGGCAGCATGGTAGTTGAGTGGTAGTTGGGACCTTGGTGTTCAGACCCAGAACTCAGTTTGTGGCACTGAACAAGTAAATTATCTCATCTATTCCAGTGTTATATTCCTAACAGTGACCAGACAAATGCCTCCAAGAAGCATTGGCTCTGAACAGGAGGTTCCGTATACCTTCGGATACTAGCTCTTGGAGACAAAATAGTGCGATCATGCCTGCATTTCTAAAGCAAGGCAAGAAGGAAATCTCACTATTTTGTCTCCAAGAGCTAGTATCCGAATGTATACTGAACCTCCTGTTCAGAGCCAATTTTCTTGGATAGACGGACAGGCTTGCATGGGGTGGAGCAGAGGGGAGGAGCTTTGGATGGGTGGAGCCAAGAGAAAGTGGCAGTCCGAGTAGCTTAGCGGGATGGGTGGGACTTGCGCCATCCCCACCTTTTGCAGGTGCAAGCTGGCACTGGTGTCCAGGTGTGGACCTTCGGTCCTCACTAATCTAACAGTCCCTTCACCTGTCCTTTCTGTCTGCCTGCCTTCATTGCTGACTGAAGCCTCAATACACACCCAGAAAAGAACATTCTACCAGAGGCACAGGTGCTTTTCATGTATCATCTTCTACAACGCAGCCAGCTCGCATTCACGGAACAGCTACTACAACCCAGAATAGTGCATGTGGCAAATCAAGGTTTACAGCCAGCCTTTGTTTGATTTAAGGCACAGCCGTCACCCTCCCTCCTTACCCTCCTCCAAGCCTAATGGAAAGCAGTTTGTGAAAGTTGGATGGCTTTCAAAATCAGCTTTCAATTGCGCCCAATTTCTTGTGTGAATTAGTAACATACTCAGCAGACTCTGACACACTCCATGAAACGTAAAACTCGAGAAAACAGTTCCACAGGGCACATATCTGGGGTGTACGAATTAGTAATACAAGAGACACTACTTGTCCGTGTCTACAAACACAGGGAAACCTTCCCACATCTGTAACACAAGCAGCTACCTTTACTCTAGAACAATTTGCCTCTTTTCTTGGAACCCTTCTGGGAATTCACAACACAGTGCAAATAGCATTTGTGAGGTGACAGCTAGGGCACCATGCATTAAAAACATCCTGTATAATGTGTGACTCCTGCAGAGTTGTTTCTGAGACCTCTAAGCATAACCCTCCTACTAATTATTCACCTAGCTATTCTCTCTCTCACTCTCACATACACACACACACACACACACACATACCATATTCCTTTGCAGATTAGGTTTCAGATTGTTTCCATGTGCTCTTAGTGACTTCTCCTTTAAAGTCAAGGTTGGGTTGTTATTCTTTTTAACTGGTTTGCTTTCCAACCTGGGCTAGCTAAGTAAAAACAAAATAAAAAATAAAAAGAAATTCCTTCCAGTAGCACCTTAGAGACCAACTAAGTTAGTTCTTGGTATGAGCTTTCATGTGTATGCACACTTCTTAAGATAAATAAAAACATTCTTCTTGTCAACCCATAAGTGAATGTGGGCAATGTATTCTTGTATAATTTGACACCCAGAGGACTTGTGAGAACACAGAATTAGCTACAGTCGTACCCCGGGTTGCGCACACCCCAGGTTGCGGACGTTCGAGTTAAGAACGCCCGCAACCCAGAAGCGTATCCAGAGCACGCGCAATGTGCGCACGACCCCCAGATGTGAATGCTTCTGCACACTTCGCGCATGCGCAGAAGTGCTCAAATCGCGCTACTTCCGGGGTTTTTCTTTTTTGGGGGGCCATTCGTGTTAAGCACGCCCGTGTTACATAGCGCGATCCAAAACGGATCACGTGCGTAACACGGGGTACCACTGTACTTTAACCTGGTGAGTTGCCTTCCTTTTTAGGACTAGTTTACTGTAACAATTTTAAATATAAAGGAACACAAGAATGTATTCTTGATCCCAATGAGAAAATAGGTTTAGTCAGTGCAAAGAACAGCTTGGCGCTGATAGGGTGGCTGAGTGCATTATTTTCTGAGTCAGTCTTGCTGTTTACCTTTGCAAAGATTACAAAGCACATTTTAAAGCCAACTTACTTACCATGGAAGTAGCTGAAGTGTTTCCCAAATAGGGGACATATTCTATTTCTACAGAGATGCCATGTTTGGAAACACTGGGCATTGTGAGAAAGTTCTTCAAACAAGGGCCATGTAGCAACCTGACTTCCTTTGGTTATGAAACCAGAAGAATCTCACTGGTTGCAAAATTAGCAGTTACAGTGGAACCCTGGGTTACGCACGCGATCTGTTCCAGGTCGCCGTGCATAACGCGGGCGTGCGTAACTCGAACACACGCAAAGAAAAAAAAACCAGAAGTTGTGCGATTTGAGCGCTTCTGCGCATCCGGCGGTCATGCGTGCTCTGGAAAACACTTCCAGGGTGCAGGAGTGCGTGTCCCGAACGTATGCAACATGAGGTATGACTGTAGTTGTGTGAGATTTCAGGAAATGTTCAATTCTGCCAACTTTACAACAGAAAACTCTAACCTGCCTGCAACATGCCGCAATTGTATGAGCCCAAGTTTCATTGAGTATCAATAAGAAACAGTGGCTAGCCTATAAAAGCTGTGCCAGGGCTACTTTAGAATGTTATTTTTAGTGGGGAATGAAAGGTCAAGGTTGGAAGTTCTATTCACGCAATTCAACAGGAACGTCCAAAAAAATGTATTAAAAGAAAAAAGCACACCAATCCCGTAATTCAAACCTCATGTGGAAAGTGCAACGCCTATATGGAAATGTATTTAATGTAGATGTATGTTTATCATATTTTTAATATGCTTATGCATTTTTATTATATTTTATTCTTGAAAATTGCATTGGGACTTGTTGTGGGAAGTGATTTGTAGATTCAAGAAACATAACCTAACTTCTTTCTTTTAAATGATTGATGCTATGATGAGCTTTTCAAAAGTTTTAAAACAGAAAATCTGCCTGCAAGACACACACACACACACATGCCAAATATGCCAACATCACACATGAGCAGAAGAGCTACACAGTCCTTTTCAAGTTTGTGAGGTCCCAAGGCTGGCTTTTGAGAGAAGGCAAAACATAGGAAACTGCCTAATACTGAGCAGACTAACAGAACAGCACACCTATTTCCGTAGTCTCTACACTAACTGGCAAGGTTTCAAAAAGGTAAACCCTACCTGGAGGTGCCCCAAATTGAACCCAGCATCTTCTGCAAGCAAAGCACTGAGCTATGGTCCTTCCTACACACCAAATATTAATCCTGTTCACAATTCCCCTCTGCCTGGGTCAAGGCTTATCTATCTATCTATCTATCTATCTATCTATCTAAATGCTCAGGCAGCTTCTCTCTGTATATCTCTGTAGAAAGCAGAGACTCAATGGAAGGGGAGAAAATCTCATGTGCATGCTGAAATACCCCCAAGGGGACACACATTAAAATTCAGGGTCCAATCTACATGGAAGTTTTGGTGTGAAAACAGATGCGCTGTCACAGACACTGGTGACTTTAGCCCATTTTTCTCCCTGTGGTTATGAGGCCAGCCTCCTTACCAGAAGCCACACTTTCTAGCCTATGAGAAACATACTTGCTTTGTCACACTTCCTACATGAAAGTACCAAACTGCAAGCCACAGCACAGCCAAACTCCCAAGCATATTTCTTTTGCTTTTCAAACTTTATGAAATCACACCAACCACCAATGTATTGCCCTTGGACCCCTCCCTAAATAAATAATTCCCCATACTTCTCCTTTCCTACCTTCTCCAGCTTGCTGATGCTATTCCTCCCCCACTGCTCATCGTCTGTCATTCCCAAGAGCACATGCAGAGTTATTCCTTTCCCCTCCAGTATCTTATGTCCTGCAGTTTGAGAAACATGTGGCTAACCTGCGGCCCTCCATATGTTGTTGGACTACAACTCCCATCATCCACCACCATTAGCCATTCTGGCTGGAGCTGATGGGTATCAGAATTCAGCAATATGGAGGGCAGAAGGTTCCTCATGCTTAGTTTACAGAGAAATGCAAACTGGTGTTGCAGATCTGCTACTCCAAGTGCTGCTTTGGTCCATAGGACAGCATTAATAACGAGACTTTGATCCAAATCCCAGCTTACCTGGAGATTCACTAGATAGCTCCTATACAGGGGAAGAGTGACTTGCAGGGATACTAGAGCATGTTAAGGAAATGTTGTTACACACCCTGAATGTTCACAGACTCACAGATTTGTAGAGCTGGAAGGGACCCACGAAGGTCAGATCTAGCTAGAGCAAAGAAGGGATGTAAGAACTTCCTAACATTAGTTTTCCAGAGTAACTGGAAAATATTTGGAATACAAAATAATTGAAGTTTAGGTTCATTTAAAACAAGGACTAATTTGTCAGACATTCTCCTTGCACCCCCAAATCAAGGGATGGCCTACAACAGTCTTTCTCAACCTTGGGTCCCCAGATGTTTTTGGCCTACAACTCCCATCATCCCTGACAGTGGGTCCTGCTACCTAGGGATGATGGGAGTTGTAGGCAAAAAACATCTGGGGGTCCAAGGTTGAGAAAGGCTGGCCTACAAGGAATGCCCATATGATCCATGCATCTGCAAGATTGCATCAGTTGCATTAGTTGCCAGTTGGCTCCTTGACAAAGTTCAGGGTGCTGCTGGTTTTTAAACTATAAAACCTAACAGTGTGATCCTATGCATTTCTGTTCAAAAGTAAGTCCCAGAGTTCAACTTAATTCCCTAACAAGTGCCTTTAGGACTGGAGTCGTACAAAGCTTGAGCTCACTATGCCTTAAGGACTATATTTCTGGACTAAAATTCCCATCATCCTTAGCCACAGGACATGACAGCTGTGACTGGTGAGAGGGAGTCCTAACAATATCTGAGGAGCCACAGGTTCCTGTCTCCTGCCTTACAGCAGACTTTTCACAACGTGAGCCGATCTCCTCATTAAGAGTGACAGATTCAGTTCTGCTTGGATTTTCCCCCTGGTTAAAAGGTTAGAATAACAGGGGCACAGAACAGGGTCTGATCAGTGGCCCCCAGCACTTTGGAATTAACTACTAATACTAGGAAGCCTTTTAAAGTTCTTCCAGTTGTAATGTTAAGATGCATACACTAGAAACTTCTCTTCTACCCAGTTTCTACAGTATTTGATATTTTGTCTTGAAATTATGAGCTTTACCGATACTTGATTTTTATGCAGGATTTAAAAAAATTGTTTGCTGTCTTTATATGCTGATTTCATGTAAACTCTGCTTGGCATGTAGACATTAACTGCAAAAAAGAGAAATAAAGTAATTTGTCTATGAGAAATAAGGGACAAATCCCTTTGTTCAACTACATACAGAATTTCTCCCTTTGCTGCACAAAGTTTACTAATCAAATCATCATGTTGTTCTAAGAAAAAAAGGGGGTGAGAATGAAGAATCATCTGCCCATAACTCTTCGGTGGTAATTTAAATCTCTCAGTAGCAACTTCTGCTGCATCCCATGGGCCAGCGATTTAACATTCCCACCGCATGGACTGAGAATTAAATTACCATTCCTCTCCCTTTTGTTGTCATGCCAATGTCATCCGCCCTGCACCCCATTCTTCAATGAGCACCCTTGTTTTCCGGGTTTGTTTCTCTTGTCTTTATTTTCTCTACGAAGCCTTGTCAAGCCAGGATGCATACCGCTGACGGGAGTTCTTTAATTAACTTAGCCTCCATTGAAGGCACATCATCTTAAAGTATCTATACATCTTTTCATAAACTAGGCAAGGGGAATGACAACAGGGTATTCTCCAATTAGTCAATCCCTCGGAGGGATACATTCCCACCTTTATTCAGAGCTCCTTGGGAGGGGAGTCACTTCTTCTTGTTTTTTAAAAAATATGCTTGTAAGGTCCTTCTTTTACCCACCAGACTTCCATCAAAGTCCTTTCAATGTGGCAAAATACATACAAAGCTCCAGCCAGACAGGCAGAAGCCATTCCCTCTGCTGACCTCTTCTGTGTGTCACATAGCTAGGAGGCAACTTTGCCAAATGCTTCCCCTCCTCTTCATCGGGCTTTGCCGTCTGACAAATGACTAAAGGGAAATGTTTAAGGGCTTAGGATTCCAGAGTGAGCTAATACAGGATGCCTTTGGTTATTGGGGGGTGGGGGTGGGGTGGGGGCAGAGAGAGAGAATGAAGAAGCTAGAACGCCTCCTAACCTCCCTCCCCCCGCCTCCCTAAATTTAAAAATGGGATGAATGTTACCATTTTTGGACATGAGTTTTGCACAAGCCCAGCCCTAAACCGCACCATTCAAAACTTGAAGTGAGCCACCATCCCGCTAGTGAAGGGCAGAGAGCGAGGGAGAGCGTGGCTCTGCGCGCAGGGGGTTCACGAACACCAACCCAACCCAACCCATCGGCCTGACATAGCCCCCGTTTAAGATAACCTGGTGGACCCCCACTTCCTCGCTCCGGATTCTCGCCCTACAAGAAAGAACTGCAGGCCGCCGGCACGAGGCCGCTGGCCAAAGAGATCTGGAATTCCCCCGGGTTGCTCGACCTTCCCAAAGGCACCTTTAGATTTCTGGCGGCTGGAAGGGGGGGGGGGACCCTCCTTTAAAGCAACTTTCCTTGGCGGGTAACTGCTTCGGGAGAGGAAGTGTTGCAGTTCATAATGACACTGTGTGGCAGGGAACACGCGCTACCTACGTGCCTCTCCCTCCCCTCGGGGCAAAGGAGAGGGAGCCCCGCTTCCACCTAGCAAGGCGGCGGCAGGAACAAGGCGCGCAAACTGCACAGCCACTTCCTTGCTCGAAGAGCCCCTCCGGGAAGGTGGCTTTGGTCGGCGGCGTTGCGAAACGCCGGAGAGGCCAGCAGAGCCAGCCTATCTCCCGCCCGCAGGCGAGGAAAACATCTGTTGCTGGAGGAGGAGGTGGAGGAAGGAAGGCAACTTCGGCGCCGAGGCATTGAGCAACTCAAACGGCTCCGTCCCTTTACCTTCCGCCACACTTTCCGCGGCCGATCGCCTTATTTCAGCAGCGTCTCCCCCTCACCCCAACCCACCTCCCCCTTTTGCACGTCACCTCCGCTGCCTTTCGCTAGCAACCTCATGCTTGCCTCTGACGGTGGGTTGTTGTTTTTTTAAAGCTTTTTATTTTAGAAAAAAAGGCTACATACAGACAAACCATGATCTCGCAAAGCTGGTCTATTCCGAACGAAATAAGATTTCTAGCCAAGCCTATGGAACAACTTTAACCCCTGCCCTGCTGTGCGTGTGTTTTAAAGAGAGTTCTTGGTTATTATGAACCCTCTCCAATTATTAAGCCCTGTGAGCGAGACGCCACCGTCCACACAAGACATTATTTCCGTGTCAGATTGGCGACGGTGGGGACGGCGGAGGAGGATGCGAGCGAGCGTGCGTGAGTGAAGAGGACAGATCTCCCCTGGAGACAAATCTTTAGCCGCGCTGGGCTGAGCGTTGCGCCCACCACCATCCCCGCCACCCGCCCTGACACTAGAAGACGGAGACGAATGGAACGGCGCTGAAATTTTTCCACGAGGTTCCCGAGGAGAGGGCGGCGAAGGCGCAGGAGACGTGCGCAGCAGAAGCGCCTGGTATCCTGGGCTCAGCCGCTGCTCCGGATCTACATAGCGTGGGCAAAAACCAGGGGGCAAATGGAAACCGCGGCTGCACAGCAGCATGTGCGGGTTGGCGGCGCCCACGAATCTCCTCGGCGGTGCCCCACGGGATGCCGATCCCACACGCTCCCTCTACGCTCCCAGATGCCGCCGCCGCCTCCTCCTCGGTCTCATCTAGACTGATGGGGCTTCTGCTCCCCTCCCCACCGCCCACCGCCGGAGGGAGGCGAGATCCAGGTTTACCTTCCTCTGTTGCTTTTCCCAAGCCGGATCCAAAAGTAGATCCCTGTCCCAGTCGTCCTCGGGATGCATGTAGTCGTTGGTTTGCTGAGAGTCATAATGATCCATTCCTGCGAGAGGCTGCCGGGGGTCCTTCGGTGCTTCTTCGCCTCTTCGGTGCTTCGCCGCCTCGTCGGGGCTGCTGGGCTCGACAGCTCCCTGCTGCTGCTGAAGGCGCAGCTCCACTTGCAGCGAGAGCCGAGAGAATAAGGCAGCTCCCCCTGCCAGATCGCAACCTAATCTTCGCACACACCGAAAGAGGGAGGAGGGGGGGGGACAAAGCGGCCCTGCCTCCCGATTGACCTTATTGGTTCAGCGGAGTTGCCCAAAGTTCATTTTCGAGGGCTACCCTAACCCCGATTGAGTCTCTCCGGTGTCAATCGCAACTTCCAGCAGCTCTTATAGGTCGGTTTAAGAGCGCTTTCCTCTCCCCCTCCCGGCTCGAGTTTCCTTCCCTCTGCACATGTGACGTCTGAATTTCATCTGCTCCGTGGGAGCGGCGTGGTGACGTCTCCCTTGAGTTAGGGGGAGATTTTACAGTTCTAGCCCCAGAAGCTGCCGAGAGGACAAATATGCAGTTTTAACCTACTGGTGCCCGTGGTCATGTGTTGCAAAGCAATGCAAGGAATGTGAGGGGACTTGGTGGGATTCAGCTCCTCCTTTCTCTTACGTGGAGCATAAAGTTAATCACCGTTAGGAGAAGTTCGGTGTCTATGAGAAGCTCCTGCAGCAGAAGATACTGGGAAACAAAGCTGAAATGAAGTGGGGTTTGTTCCCACCTTTTTTTTAAGTGCTCTCTCCCCAACCTCTCATAATGTGGGCATTTGATGAAGAGATTTGCTTCTGGTTGCCTACAAACACTTCACACCTATAGTTCTAAATAAAAATAAAAATAAAGGCTTGTGATTTATTTTATTTTTTGAGGGGAAGGAACCCAGTATATTCAGTAGATTGCCAAATGTGAACTGAATCTAGTAGCAAAACTTCGCACGGAACATTTGAATTTACTAAAATGCTTACCCACTAAAACCGCGATCTCTTCAAGGACAGAATTTCTGAAGGGCATTTCATCCTTTTCAGAATACTTTTATAATATTTTAGGATAGCAACATATTAAAAGGGTTTGTGAGAAATACTTTGTGAGAGTTTTCAATCCAAAAAGCAAGACACTTTGAATATTGTTGGATCAAGACTAGGCCAGGGATGAGGAACCTACAGCCATGCAGCTCATGGGAATAGGGGGGGGGCAGGGGGGCAGCTGCCCCCCTAGATCAAGCAAAACAACAGAAATACTTAACTAACTGACCAATCATGTCGGTTCTGCCCCTCCCCTAACAAAAGTACTGCCCCCCCCCAAAAAAAATCCTGGCTATGCCCATGCACCCGACCACAACTCCAGGTGATGGAAGCTGCAGTAACTTTTTGAGTTGTGGTCCTGTGGGAGTTATGAGCCTATCCATGCCCTGGAACCAATTTAGATGACTCTGGAAGCTCACAAACAAGGCATGAGGAGGATTACTAGAGGCCTCCTTTGTGGTATGTTCCCAAGCATCTGGATCTGTGAGATCTGCTGCACCCAACCCTGAAGGTTCATTCTCATTCTCATGCCTTGTGGCAGTAGAAAGACCTATCCAGCATGAATTTCTCTAGTTCCTTCTAAAAAGCCATCTAGGTGCCATCGTTACATGGTGTGGCAGCCAATTTCGTATGTACTTCCTTGAGTTTGTTCTCCTGAATCCACTGCTAACCAACTGCACTGGGTGACCCCAAGTTAGTTCTAGTCTATGAGGGGGTGGAATGTCGCTTTCTACACCACCCATTCCTAGTCATATTTTGGTTTTATGCAATGCTATGGCTCATTATCAATTATTGCAAGTAACAAATTCTCTATAGGAAATTACATTTAAAAAAAACTAATTGTATTCTGGATACAATTGAGGAGCAAAAGGGGGCTAGGAGGTGAAGCACAGGTATTATTTTGCTCCTGATTAACTTGAAAAATTGTAGAAGCTTAAAAAGATTGTATCCGACTAGGTTTTACTCAGAGTAGGATTACTGAAATCAGTGGACCAAAGTCATGTCTATTAATTTCAGTTTGTCTACTCTGAGTATGATTAACGCTGGGTACATTAATTTAACCAAAACGTTTATAACCAGGAGAACTTATCACATAGAAAATTACAGAGTTTCATGTTTTGTTCATATCTGCTTTGCACAACTAAGCCTGTGAAATACAAGTCAATTGATCCTGTGTTCTTACTCTCAGGAAGACTGAACTTCAACTTCTGCAGATGTACTTTGAATTTTATAATTTACTTATTAGTACATATATACAGTATATCCTACCCTTCCTTAAAGGAGCTAAGAGATCACAGCTGGTTCTCCGCCTACTGCCTTCACCCACACAACAGCCCTGTGAGGTATGCCAGATTCAGATTTAATGACTCATCCAAAGTCACTCAGTGAACTTCATGGCAATTTGAACTTGGGTCTCCCCTGTCTCTTAAACAAGGTCATCCTTCCAGCACTGGCGGAGGAAGAGGAGTGCAGGCAATCCCAGTAGGGTGCCATCGTGGCTGCCCCCCCCGCCTGTGCTGGGCACCATGCCCCCGCAGGCAGCACGCCACGCCCCCAGGATGCACACCAGCCCCGCCCCTACCTGCTCACCCACCGCCCCGGTACCAGAGCATGAAGCTCTGCCACTGCCTTCCAGAAAGACAAATGTGTACTCAGAGGATAAATACCTGTCCCTTCCACAATTGCATAAGACATAAATTGAAACTACATTTCCAGGAAGTGATCCAGCTGCACTATACTAAGGTTACCAGATGTCCCCGTTTCCCAAATGATTTTTACAAATCAATCCCCATACAAAATCCATTGAAGTTGAAAAGTGTCCCCGGATTCATTGAAAAAAATCTGGTAACCTTACACTGTACAGCTGGCTCACTTATCTCTATGTGCTAATATTTCAGCAAAACCATGCAGAGATGTCTGTGAGATCTCACAAGATCTCACCAGAACCTGGAAGCTGTGTGACCCCAGTAAGTAATGTTTTGGTGGGGGGCAACAAAGTGGGCAGGCAGCTCATGCACAGAGCAGCAGCACCTTCCTGTTTTGCTTCAGGTGGCGAAATAGGATGGACTGCCCTTCTGTGTTTATGTTTGTTCCCTCCCTTCCAATGTAGCAGCTGCATGTATAGCACAGCGTAGCAAGTTTCCTTGCCTCCTATTTTGTCTTGGTGGGTTGCAGGCTGACTCCCTCAGGCAACACCACTGGGGGAGTGCATAATTCTGCAAGAGAACTCTGCATTCCTTTGAACTAGATTTGGCAGTGCACCGCAGTAGACATTCCTGGGGTTGCAACTGCTTGGGGTGAAAACTAAAATAAGATGGCAGCCTTGGTGCTCCTACCGGTAGTCAAGCGGGAGCTAACATGAGAGAAAAAAAGAGTGGGTGCAAAGCTGGGGTTTGTGCTTGAAACTCTGCGATGAGTTTTCCACACTGATCGTCTGGAAACACTGCTTCTTAACTTCCCACCCTTACCTTGGACACTGAGGGGGAGGACAGATTTACGTTCCATAAACAGGGAATTGAGTCCCTTGGCACAGCCGTCTTGTTAGAACTTGCTGGAAGGAGCTGAACAAAGTGCTACATTAAAGCTTAACAATGAGTCTGAAAGCAACAGTATCACATTGTTGTTCTTTCTGCCCTGGATATTTGTTGCCTTTGTGGAACATATCTTGAATCTCTCTGTATACAATTCTCCCGTCCCATGCAGCAGTTCTATTCTTTTCTATACTATCTTATACTGGTAAAAGGTAAAGGGACCCCTTGACCATTAGGTCCAGTCGCGAACGACTCTGGGGTTGCGACGCTCATCTCACTTTACTGGCCGAGGGAGCCGGCGTACAGCTTCCAGGTCATGTGGCCAGCATGACTAAGCCGCTTCTGGCGAACCAGAGCAGCGCACGGAAACGCCGTTTACCTTCCCGCTGGAGCAGTACCTATTTATCTACTTGCACTTTGACATGCTTTCAAACTGCTAGGCTGGCAGGAGCAGGGACCGAGCAACGGGCGCTCACTCTGTCGTGGGGATTCGAACCGCCGACCTTCTGATCGACAAGCCCTAGGCTCTGTGTTTAACCCACAGCACCACCCATGTCCCTGGTAGCTTAGGGGAAAAGGATAAAACTGCTGACATATGAAGAGTATGGGAAACCCACAAACAAGGACCTGAGCACAACAGCGCACTCCCCGCTGTGGTTCTCTGGGTCTTGCTGAGTGACAGCTTTCATAATCACTGACCACTGGCCAGGCTATCTGGGGCTGCTGGGAGTCCAACCACATCTGGAGGGCCACAGGTACTCTGGTCCTGATCTAGAAGCAAGTGGAGCCCCAGGAGCAATGTTCATGTTATAGATTTATATTGATAGGTTCATACTTCTCTGCATGTTGTATGTATTTTTAAACTGCGTCAATAGTGATCCCAAGCATTTATTTCCTAAGGCTGCTGGGGGGGGGGACTACGAGTGAGTGTGGATAATTCATGTGTTATGAGATGCAAGCATCTTTGTACATGAATATGAGCTTGCACTTATTTCAATTAAATTTGATTTTAGTAAGTGTGCCTGAGAGCAGGAGCTTAGACTAATTGCACTACTTATAATGGAAAATTAAGTAAAACTCAATTATAATGGCTTATGGATGCAGGTTCCCTAACAAGGTCAGGTAAGGTAAAAGACCCCTGGACAATTAACTCCAGTTGAAGTCAATTATGGGGTGCGGTGCTCATCTCTGCTTTCAAGCTGAGGGAGCCAGCATTTGTCTGCAGACAGCTTTTCTGGGTCATATGGTCAGCATGAAAATTCTGCTACCAAAAATTATACAAATTATAATTATACAAAATCCATTACAGTGTTTGACAGTATATTTATTTTAGTGTTTGACAGTATATTTATTTTAGTGTTTGATCATACATCCATTTCAGGAACAGAATAATTTTCCTGAATGTTACATGGTGTGTCCTGTTCTTGATGTTGAGTGGCAACCTCCACTTTGTGGTCTTAGCTTCATATTTCACTACCATAAATTGTTTAAATGATGAATCAAGTCCCAGTAACTGTGCATCAGCAGCTGCTAGATGTACATGTAACCAAGAAGGACGTTCAGGCAGCAGGTAGATGGCCACAGGCAGCTGACAAAAGAGGCATATGGCTGGAGCCAATCCAACAAGAGTAGCCCCACCCCACCCCAAATTAATTTGTACACAGCAGATATTATCTCACCTGACAAAGTCTTCATTAGTTTCCACTAGTATCTTTTGGGGCTTTAAATAGCTCTGCTACTCATGAGATTACTATTGTTATAAAGGAAACACTAGAAAAGCTATAGAAGCACCCTAAGGTCACATAAACAGCAGGCCCAGTTTAGGATTTTGTGCAGTTCTACCTCAGTTACCTTCCTATGCAATACATTCTTCTCAATGTATTGAAGTAGTACAACACAACCATAGGCATGTGTGAGGAGTGTAGTAGTTGCTTGGAGTTTGTACTAGTTAGCAAAAGTGATAATTTGTTCTGGATTAGGTAGGGAAGAATTTAACTCTCTCTCTCTCTCTATATATATGTATATATATGTGGGGGAAGCAGGCTAAATTGTGTATTTAAAGGGAACATTTCACTAAGGAAGTGCTTGTTAGATACAAAAACATACACATCTCAACTACCGTAAGGCAATACATACTGTAGAGAAGACAGACTGTCTTGTTTTTAAACTTTGAGATGAAAAACACGGCATTTCTTCTGTTGAAACAGCCTCAGGAATTTTGCATTCAGCTGTGCTCATTGGGGTCTCAGTCACCCTCAGTTGTTACAGAAAGGCATCAGAGATCAAGCAACCTGCAGGCTGAGGCCATTTATCCTGATAAGATCGAAATTGCTACATACTGTATCAAGTGGCCCAGGGCATGAAATTCTGTATCTGCAGCCTGTTTCCTAGAGTGGCCAGTTCTTTTGCTCTCTGGCTACCAGATGATTCCAATTGCATAGAATGACATCGACTATTACTGATGGGGAATTTCTCTCTTCTGGGAAGAAAAAAAGAAGTAAATTACCGCTGCTGCACATAGAAAGCTGTAGGCTGGTAAAGTAATGGGAATATCTGTTCTCTTGATTTCCCTGGAGATGGTATTGGTTCTTGTGGGTTCTCCACCACTATCAGGTGTATTTACAGCAACTATATTTCTGCATTAGTGGCAGCAGTATAAGATATCAAGTAAAAAGTAACATACTATATCTCAATTTGATAATTTCTATCAGATTTCATGGACTTATTTTGAAAACAAACCATATATGCAAACCACCTGTAAAAGCTAAGCAGCAAATGTTACCTGTGCACTTCAGATATTACCAATGCACTTCATCATTTCAAGCTTGAAGGAAACTGACAAAAACTGTTATTACATGCGGGAACTGTTCCTTATTACTCTCAATGATGTGTTGAGTTTGGAGAGGAGTTAATAACAAACATCACAAGCCAATTCTAAAGGTGTTTAAAATAGTGTAAATTACCCTCAGCATTCTGCAAAAGCTCAAGGTTATATATATATATATATATATATATATATATATATATATATATATATATAAACACACACACACACACACACACACACTTTGTGAAAAGTGTGTTTTTGATATTTGAGGGGAAAAGCAATTTTCTCCTGTGTTTGAACATTTGAGCTCAGGAGCCAGCAGACTTGAGAAAACTGAATTTAGATCCCCAACTCTGCTCTGAACTCATTCACTTTTAATGAGCAATAATAACATTTAGTGTACAAAGCTTTTAATATAAATTATTTTAACTAATCCTTACAATGGTTCTCTAAATAAATCCTTATGGTTGTCATTATATTGTATACGGGATTTGAAACAATCTGAGGAAAAGCAGGCAGCCCCCCATTTGCATATGATTGGCACATGCACACCATTTTTGGCACCGGAAGGGGTGGAATGGGGTAGGTTGGGCTGATGCATGCAGTGCCTTGGAATGCAATCCCTGCACAAATGGGGAGTTGCCTTTACTTGCTTAGCTATGGTTACTACCAGAACAGGTCAGTGTAATTCCCCGTCCACACCTCCTCTTTTTAGTACAATACACCAGCTCTGGCTGGTTCTCTTTCAGCCTTACAGGTAGTTTCCCTTCTGCAAAATAGAAATACCAGCAATTCAGCAGGCATGTGTGTAGTGAAGACTAGATAAGGACTGAAAAACACTCTGCATGTTAATAGAGACACAGACAATAATGCCCCCTTCACATGTGAATCAGGAATGCAGTTGGCCCTGACATCTATGCATTGCTGTGGGCTGTCTGCACAAGGAAAGCCAGGCAAGTACACCAAGGGGCTGGGCCAGCAGAATGCCCAATGTAAGGAACTGAGAGAGCAATGTGGACCCACTCTCAGTAATTAGAGAAGGACCATAGCTCACTGGACTGGAGAGCATCTGCTTTGCATGCAGAAGGTTCCAAAGTCAATCCTTGGCATTTCTAAGTAGGGCTGGCCTGGCCTGGCCAGGAAAGGGGTCCAAGCTTTTTAGTGCTTTAAAGCAGAGGTTTAAACCAGGTGGACATTCTCAGGCCCAGGAGTCAAATGTGGCCTTCCAAGCATATCTGTCTAGTCCTCAGGACTCTCTCCAGGCTGTACCCTCTCCCCAACCCACAACTCCCAGAGGCCACATATTAGTATGAGCAAGGCGAGAGGGAAAAGTAGGTGTTCAATAGGCTAGTTTCCACACATGCAGCCTTTGGGTCCTCCATCCAGGCAAAGGAGGCATTATAGACTTTAAGGGGACATCCCAGTGAGGCAAAGACACTGAAGAGTGCAACAGAGGACTACTGAGAATGGCGGTCATCCCTAGCTAGCAAGGCCACTGGGGCAGGAATGATGGGAACAGTAGTCCGAAAACAGCTGGAGACCCAAATTTGGGAAACATTGGTATAGACCGCCTTGGGGGTACCAAGCAAAGCTCTTGGCAACCCCCTTAACCCTGACGATTTTATTAAAACCGCAGCCACACTACCAGAAGTAAACACTCGAGTCGCTCCTCAGCCAGGCTGCCAAGTTCTTTCAAGAGAGCTCAGTGGGGCTTGCCGGCCTCCCCCTCCCCCCGCTTTTTATATTTTGGCCAGACTTTCATCCCCCGCCCCCGCCTAAAACTCCCCGGACTTCGCGGCACGTCTAGCTGACTCACGCGCCTAAAGGAGAGCAGCGCGCGCACCGACCTGCTCTAGGCGCGTAAAAAACAAACAAACCAGGAGTGGGATGGGAGGGGCGGGGATCCTGGGAGGAGTCCATTTGCCCTTCCCCCCCCCTCCCTCAGGTGCATCTGCCCACGGAAAGCCCGGGGAACTGTGACCTGTGAAGGCGGCCAGTTGGGCGGGCAGTAAGGTCTCCCAGAGACGCGGCCGCGTCCAACCCGCCCGAAGCGAGCCTGCCGGCAGCACTACTTCCACAGGAAGCCTCGGGGCATCTTTCCCAGCTACGTGACGTCACTTTCCCACGTCTGCCCAAGCGTGCGAGCATGCCCATATAAAGGCAGGCGGTCTTCCCCACCTTTCCCTCCGCTGTTTGTTGGTGAGCAGACTGGGCAGGAGTCTTGCGCGGGGAGCAGCCGGCCTTACCTTAGAAGGCGGCGAAAAAGTCTAGCCCCCTTCCCCCATTGGAAAGAACCTAGCTACCCTGTGGCTGGGCGCGCGGTTCCCCAGCGCGCAGGCGAAGCCCTGATCCTGGGAGGGAAGCGGCTGTTCCCGGAACGCAGCGCCGCGAAAGGAGGAGGCGGCAGCTAGGCGCGCGCGCGCCTCCCACCCTCCTTGCGGAGCTGCCGGCTTTCCCGCCTCTGCCTCAGGTGTGGGGCTGAATGGGAGCGCTGTCTCTGTCAGCAGGGAATGTAGGAAAACCAAAGGAGAGCGAGCGCCTGGTGAGCGTGTGGAATAAGCTTTCTTTCATTCCCCGCTGAGTAAGCACAGCCAGACACCGCCAGCCCTGCAGAGGGGAGCAGAACATTGTCACTAAGGTGAGGCCTAAACTGTAGGAGGTCCTCGAGGTGCTGCCCTCCAGATGATTTGCTGGACTCCAGCTCCCATCATTCCTGACCATTGGCTTTGCTGGCTCAGGCTGATGCTGTGGTTCCCAACCTTTTGTTGGCCATGCCCCACCTAAGCATTTCTAAAATCCTGAGGCCCCCCCCCAATATAATTATTATTATTCAGATAGTGAACTCCTATTCACTTGGAGGAAGCCTAAAAGGCCATTCACTGTTAATAACTCATTCTCAAATTGCCCCCTTTAAAAATCAAATTGCCCCCCCTGTCGGGTGTGTGCCCCCACCCACATCGGGAACCACAGGGCTGATGGAAGCGGGAGTCCAGTGATGCACTGGAAGGTCCACAGGGTCCCTGACTGTCCCTGCTAGAAAGAAATTGCAACGTAATCCTGAGACCTAAGGGTATATATGTTCACTTGAGAGACTTAAAACAGTTAAGAGTCATTTCCACCCATTGTGCCTCAAGCCGCATTATTAGCACGGCATCGTTCAGAGTCAGTGGGGATGTCTCCACCTGGTGTGCATGACCTTTTCTGTTTCTGAGCCCCAAACTCCTGTTTTTGAAGCTGTTATTGGCACATGAACACTCATCTGTACATGTGTGATGGCTGCCTCCAGTGTACTCTCTGCAGTGGCACCCTCCCTGTGGAACGCTCTCCCATCAGGTGTCAAAGAGATAAAGAACCACACAACTTTTAGAAGACATCTGAAGGCAGCCCTGTATTGGGAAGTTTTTAATGTTTGACATTTTATTATGCTTTTATATGTATTGGAAGCCACCCAGAGTGGCTGGGGAAAGCCAGCCAGATGGGTGCGGTATAAATGATAAAACAACAACAACAATCATGATACACCATTCATAGGTACAAAATGAATGAGGCTTACTGTACATCTTCTGGTTTGAGAACAAAACACACTTCATATACTGTACTAGTATTTGTCAAGAAACTGCAATCATGCCTGGACATCTATTTATCAAGTTTATGACAGTCAAAGGCTCTTTCCTTACTGTAGACCCTTTGTAAGTAGAATACTGTGCTTCTTTCATTGGTTAACATTTTACTCATGCTAGCTAACAATAGCAAGCTTTCCACTCCTATAGAATCTTGTCTGATCAGGTGGGTTTACAGTAGACATCCAGAGATACAAAGACCTATGCACTGGTGCTAGAACTAGGGTGCTGACATGTCCTCTGTCTGATGGTGTCCTTTTTCTAAAGGGCTGCCTGATCCAAGTCTGGTTTAAAAAGAAAGAACCATGAGAAGGGAGAACGGGGGCCTTAAGATTGCCCTTCAACAGTATAAGATAGAAGACTTGATCACAGTCTTTCCCACTATGGTGAGATTTATTGTAGTTCTGTCTAAATTATAGCAAATATCACTGTATATGCATCTATACAGGGACGTGGGTGGCGCTGTGGTCTAAACCACAGAGCCTAGGGCTTGCCGATCAGAAGGTCGGCGGTTCGAATCCCCACGACGGGATGAGCTCCTGTTGCTTAGTCCCTGCTCCTGCCAACCTAGCAGTTCGAAAGCACGTCAGAGTGCAAGTAGATAAATAGGTACCACTGAGGCGGGAAGGTAAACGGTGTTTCCATGCGCTGCTCTGGTTCGCCAGAAGCGGTTTAGTCATGCTGGCCACATGACCCGGAAGCTGTACGCCGGTTCCCTCGGCCAATAAGCGAGATGAGCGCCGCAACCCCAGAGTCGTTCGCGACTGGACCTAAAGGTCAGGGGAGCCTTTACTGTTACCTTTTATACATCTATACATATCTATTATTATGTGCACTTTTTTTGTAAAGATGTATCCTCTTTTCCCCTCAGGAGATGTATTTACTCTGCTTTGGCCATGTGTAAGTAGTTATCTTAGCTGGAAAGTAGGAGCACACAGCCTCTGAAGAAAGATATATACAAGCAAGCGCGCGCACACACACACACACACACACTGACCTGTAGCAAAAGACTGCAGTGAGGTACAGAATTCCAGCCAGCCATGCTGTTTTCCAAATATTCAATTCTACTTCTTTTCCAACCAGAATCCTTCAGTATTCCATTCCATGTTATTGAACATGCTCAGTCTTTATTAAGGGTGTGCTTTTGGATGAATTCCTTAGTTCTATCCCTCTAAAATGGATTTGGGGGGGTACTTCTGCCAGTCTTGGGTTTTATTCAAACCTTCTGATATCTCTCTCTTGTGCTGTTTAGGCTTCATAAGGATCCACACGTTACTGTTCACTGTTGTTATATATGATGTATACATATATACATAGAAGTAAAAAAAATGGTGGTGGTACAGAATGGCACAGATGGGTACAGGGGGGTGATTTTAGGGATGTGCTGTCCAATACCCATGACAATAGCCCAACTCTCGTCCCCAAAGCAAACAGTGTGCAAAAATACCACTTTACTGGAGGAAGAAATAATTCCCAGCAACTGTGTCTAGATGTTTAAAATGCTTGGAAATTGTGATTCCTTCACAATAGGAGCCATTGGATATCTGGGCCAGTTGAGTCACAGCTCTAAAGATTCTTCCAGGAAAGCCACGGTGTCTGGATTGGCCCTACAATGTGGCTGTTCTTTGACAATGTCAGCTCACCACAATCAGTCAACAGTCCCTTTCAAGGAATTGGCCTGAACAGCACATGGCATACAGAGACTGAAGCTTTCACCTTTAATTCATCCCCTTGTACTTGCTTCTTGCCTCTTACCAAAAACAGGGTGTACAAAAATTATTTTGGTTTTCTGGCACAAGTGCTATTTTTTATTTTATTTTAGTAATGCAAGATTGAAAAATAATGATACAATTGGAAATAATGATACTTATACATTCTGAGGTCATTTAACTGATATAGAAGCATAGACTTGGAAAGGACCTCAAGGATCATCTATTCTAGTCCAACACTCTGCAATGCAGGAATCTCAACACACGGCCCCCATTCAATTTGAAACCATACCAGACTCTGCTCAGCTTTGCAAATGTTCTAGCAGTTTTACTGCTGCGCTGACATACCATGCACAAGTGGTGACTGATGGAAAAGGAAATTACAATCTTCAACATGCCTTCGTACAGCAAAGATGTAGGTCCAATATTTTTTTTGAATGCTTTATTTTTCCATGGAAAAATTAACGGATGCCAACTGCAAATGCAGTATTAAGCAGGCATGGCAGTTTCAAAGTGCTTAAAGGTAAAGGTAAAGGCACCTCTGACCATTAGGTCCAGTCGTGGACGACTCGGGTTGCAGTGCTCATCTCGCTTTATTGGCCGAGGGAGCCGGCGTACAGCTTCTGGGTCATGTGGCCAGCATGACTAAGCCACTTCTGGCGAACCAGAGCAGCACACGGAAACGCCGTTTACCTTCCTGCCGGAGTGGTACCTATTTATCTACTTGTACTTTGATGTGCTTTCGAACTGGTAGGTGGGCAGGAGCAGGGACTGAGCAATGGGAGCTCACCCCATCGCAGGGATTCGAACCGCCGACCTTCTGATCAGCAAGCCCTAGGCTCTGTGGTTTAACCCACAGCGCCACCTTTGCTTAATAAAAACAAGTAAAATAAGCATGCCAAATTAGATCACTCTCTAGGGCATCAGGAAATTTGGGCATAGCTGTCAAGTTTTATCTTTTCTCACAAGGAAGCCTATTCGGCATAATGGAATTTCCCTTAAAATAAGGGAGAACTTGACAGCTATGCTTTGGTTTAACCAAAGCAGGCAAATTTTCAACACCCCCCCCCCAAAAAACCCCACATCACTGCTAAAGAGCATTGAGTTTTCTTTCCCACCCTGAGATTAAGTAATCTGGATTCAATGTGTTAATTAATTTAAATTGCCATGAGAGCCAATCATGGCCAAATAGTGGAGTGTTGGACTTGGACCCCCTTGCTCAAGGAAATCATTGTGCAACAGACTTTAGTAGGACTTTCTCTGATCTGATCTGCATGTCACTGTAAACCAAACTATGGCACACCAAGATCTTGAGAACATGCAGGCAAAGCTTGTCACCCCTTTGCTCCTCCCTGGTCCTTTTTACTGCTGTGCTGAGCTAAGCTTAGGTTTTTTTGTTGCCAGAGATTGTGTTTAGTGAGGAGAGATCTTAACCATGAGTCCTGGTTTAAGACCATGCTGAGACAAATATTAGGGGAACCTATCTCCACATGAACATGTATAGGACGCAGATGAAAAAAATGCTAAATTTTGAAAAAGGAAAAGTTTTCCTTTCAGAAACATTTGGGTTAGTTACCTGAATGATTATATATATATATATATTTCTCACAGTGATACAGTGTAATCCTATATGTGTCTACTCATAGGTAAGCAACATTGAGTTCAATGGGATTTATTCCATCCCAGGTAACCGTGTATAAGATTGCAGCACACAATTTGTCTACCGATCTTCAGTTTTCCACAGACATTGCTCACTCTCTGTCCTTTGGGTGGTTTAACTATGTAAAACCATTTCTGCATTTAAGACAAGGGCAAGGAAGAGATTCTGCTGAGCTTACCTAACTGATCTACAAAGTCACTTCATAACCCTAGGCTAGAACAAAGGAAGTTCAGCAGGCAGTTCTAAAATGCTTATGAAGCAGAGTCAGGGGTCTGACTCAGGGGGGAAGGATTCACACAAAAATTATCCTCCTAAAAGTGAAAAGATACTTATGTGATCAGTGCAAGAACAGAAATGATTTATTTCCAGTTAGCACCACTGTAGCTCTGAAGCTGTACCATTAGATTTTATTTATTCATCACCCCCCCCCCACATATATGTACCATATACAGCTGAAAAACAGCACAGAAAACAGCAAATATGTGTCTAAAACAATTCAAAGTAGACACCCAGTGCAGAGAACTGTTCATCCCACTGGTAAAGCCCATTGGAACAAAAATGTCTTAAATTGTTTCTGGCAAGCGCAGATAGTGAGGGCCTGCCGTATCTCATGAACTATAAACTTAGGAGCTGTCACAAGACTTCAGATGATAGCTCCATTTGTATGAATAATGCTTTTTAGGAGCTTTCAGAGACGGCAGTAACCAACATGGTGTAGTGTAGACTCCCAACAAAGCTTATAATATAGCAGATTTACCGTTACACATTATATTATTTAATAATAATAATAATAATTGGTGACTTTTGTTTATTCATAGAACTGTCCCCATTATTTTCTCCAGTGATTAAGAGGCAAAAGTACAGAAGTCACAGGGGAATCTATTTGCAAGTCAGAACAACTGCTTGGTATGAGTATGTCTGATTCACAAAGAATTACAGATTTACATTCTTTCCCTATTACAGGGAAGTAGTCCCCCCCCCCAATCACAGAAGTCATGGGCCTTGCATGGGGGGCCTGCAGTGGCAGATGATTGGTTTTCAGTGCAATTGTAACCATGTCTACTTAGATAATTATCAATAAAGCACAGATAAAAATAGAAAAAAATAAAGCAAATGTTTATAACTACATTATATGTCCCAGTAGACTTGCTGGGGGAAAGGTTTTCAGCATCTAGAACAACACAGCCTGATATCAATAGTCAAGGGGTTCCGAAGCTAGGTGCTGCAACACTAAAAGGTTAGCTCTTTACAAATTAGCACCAATAAGCCAGAACTTTATTGGTTTTGCATTTTAATATTTACATGAATTTGTTATAGACAGCTGATTTCTATTACAGTTATAAGCTGTTCCGAGTACCGGTATATTTTTAAAGTGGAATATAAATATTTTAACAATGCTACAATGTGTAACTTAACGTGAAATCAAGTTTGCTGTAACAACAGGACTCCTGATATTCAGGGTTTAAACTTTAAGATATAAATTCCTAAAAAGATGAGAGTGGGAAGAGGTTTTAAACCTTCATTAACTTTATTGGTATCATTCAGTTCAAAAGCAAAACAACAAACAACCCATAAGCAAGAATAGTTTTTTGTGTGTGTGTGAAACATGTTCACCAACATTCCTCTCCAGCTATCTCATGCACATCTCTCTGGTTTTCCTTCAGATAAGAATGAAATGCTCTCTGTTGATCACATGGAATTTTTCAGTTTATCACCAATCTTACAGATAAGGTGCTCACGCAAAGCAATTCCTATGTCAACACTGCAGCCTCCTAGCAGAGGGGAGCTGCACAGCTTTCTGCCTTATATGGATCAGCTTGTTTGAACAACTGCATTAAACTAATGAAGGTCTTTGAGGCAAACATTAAAGGCAGATGTACTTAACATCCCATTCATCCTTTTTTTAAAATCTTTTTATTTACCTGCATAAACAAAGACAACAGTGGCAAATGAAAAAAGTATTACTGGCTGTCTCAGAGCAAGTTAAACAGGTAAGTATTTCAGAGTTACATAAAGTGTCTTAATATATTCTTTTTCTCTTTCGTAGGTAAGTTATTTGATTATATTCAACACAATTGAACATTGTGGTTCGGAGAAATGGTAGGGAGTAGAAGCATTTCACTTTTTCCTATGGACTGTTTTCCCTGCTCCATACTGCCTCCCGAATCAGCTTGCCCTGTGGAAAGCCAGAAAGCCACCTAGCAAGAACGTGGACCTGGGAAATATCAGGTAGGAAAGAATTTAGGCATGGCTAGGATTGTACTGTAATTACTTGATTCAGGTTAAGACATTCTAGCAAGGCCTTGCCCTGTTCTTTAGTAGATAGGTGAGTGGATGCCAGGAACAAAAGCTTTTCACCTGGGGCTCCTTCCATTTGGAACTCTATTCCTCAAGATGTCTTTGATGTTCCTTTCTTTATGGTTTTCAGTCAGTGCCGTGCTTGTGATGGAAGGCAGTATAGACCTCCTGTTCCATCTTGCGACTTTAAAAAGTTTGCCTTTTTCAGAGGTCTTGCGTTTCTTGAAATGAGCTGCAAGTAGAGTTAGAACAAGTTCCAGCGGCACTTAATATAGGTTGATATTATACAGCAGCACTCTTTTTCCACACTGGGCAGGCTGTTGCTGCGACCACATTTTATTACCATTAATTTTGCCAGAAAACTGATCCGGGGGACGAAAACCCTGGACTGCAACCATTTTACAAGATCGCCATCTACGTGCACTGTAAAAAGTGATTGGCAATTCTAAAGAAAAGGGAAATTATGGAAGTAACATGTAATTTCTCCTGTACATGGCAAAACAGTTTACCAAGTCAAGAAAAAAGGGAAAAAAGCAAACACCAGCCAGTCATTTCCTCCCACAGCTATATACCACCCTTCTACATACTTCCCCCCATCCTATTCAAGTGTCACTTTTATTTAGTTCTTTGATGGTAGGGGGCTCCTTCTCTTGTTACAAAGGACACACATACCCTTGCTTATTCTCTCTCTCCTTTTTTTTTAAAGGGGCAAACAGCTTTGTACCTTCAGCCAGTTCATCGCAGGAAATCTTGCTATTGCCTTTGAACCGGGACTTGTGAAGGCTAAATTCTCTGATTATTGTGAATAAGCCCTTAGGAACAAAGATCTTTTCGTCTGGGGTTTCTTTCAGTGACTTCTATTTCTCATGGTTTCCATTTCCTAAGGGTACTTTCTGCTATGATTTCTCCGAATGTTCTACAAGTTCAGTCAAAATCTGCTTATATTTTGACCACTCAACTAGTAATCTGTTGTCCATGTCATCATCATGAGCTGCAACTTGAAAACCAGGAGGAAACAGTCCTCACAGAGGTGCAAGCAGGGCACCAACAGCACAATCTTAACCATGGCTGCTCATAATTAAGTCTACTGAGTTCAGTGCAGCTAACTCCTAGGTAAATGGAGTTAGGATTGCGCCATCATAGGCTCCACTGTTTCCAGCTCCAAGAAGCGCTTCCTTTCATGGCATTCATAGAAACATAGGATACACCCACACTATAGAATTAAATCTTATACAAATTTTAACCATCATGGAGAATCCTGTTAAGGGAGTTGGGAACTGTAAGTTTGTGAGGTCAGAATCCTTAACAAATTACATTTCCCAGGATTCTTTGGGAGAAAGCAATGACTGTTAGTTGTATAGGAGTGCCTGAGATGTATGGTGCAAATGTGACCATAGGGGGCTGCTTTATAGTGCGTTTGACCATGGGTCCATTTAGCTTAATAATACAGTATGTACTCGTTGACTGGCAGAGGATCTCCAGGTTTTCAGATGGACCTCTCTCAGCTCTTCTTGAATATTTCAGGGACTAAAACTGGGACCTTCTGAAAGCAGAATAGATGCTCTGCCACTGAGCTACGGCTCTTCCCTGGGACTCATCCACAGTTGCTATGGTTTTTACTCCCCGCTATTTCCCTGACAGTGAGAAAATGTAAATCCCATGAGATAAAAAGAGAGCCTGGGAGCCACATCACACAAATATGTTAATATTTGTCAAAGTACATATCATCAAAGTTCCCTAGTGAATGTCCTTATATAATACCCACATCTACTCAGAGTGCACATTTGCCTCACTATTTGCAAACATATGTTTGCCTTGTTAATGTGGTACACTTACGTTTACATGTAAATATTATCATTGCCACAATCCACTGCAGAGTTAAGCATGCTTATCCATTGTTAAGCCATTGAATGGGCTGGGTACACCTGCATTTTTGTTGGGCTGCAATCAGTGTGTGCAGCTCTAAGTTTCTTCCTCTCTCCACAACGAAGGGGCAAGGAAGTTGAGCTGAATACAACTGAAAAGAAAATACCAGCATTACCAAAATTCTCCAAATTATCTCTAGATTGCAGGCCAACATTTCACTGACACATCTTTAAGTGTCCATAGCAAAGTCATGGGAGTTGTCTGCTGAGTAATTTGATATTGACTACTGAGTGCAAACAGACAAATTAAGTGTAGGGAAGGAGTGACAAATCAAGTTCCCATTGGGCCTTTCCTCTTTCCGGTTTGGGTTTCCAGGCCAGCCTGGGAGTGGTTCCTATCCATATGTGAACAGGCAACTCTCAGGGAGAAAGGGACAAAGAAAGAAGGGCTAGAACAGAATTCCTCCTTTGATCCATACTCTGCTTTAATAAAGAAGCTTTGTTTGCACATCCCACTCACATCTTTCTTCAAAAGGGCGGTAAAGAATCTGACACTACCTCAAAACAGAAGCCTGTTATGTGAACATAGTGGGATCTTCCCTGTTACATTTCTTATTTATGTGTGCTTGCTATAGACTGGTAGAACCCACATGCTGTTCACTGATCTATAATAGCGGGCCTCTGACCTTCCATTCCAATAAATAAAGGAGGCAATAAAGCTTCTATTGAAGACATCACAAGTGGGACTTCTCAACAATATGTTGTAACATGGAGTGCTCCAGTTCAGTGTCCAAGCCTTTGTTTGGGATACCTTATTCCATACCTTAGTTTTCTCTTCCCCAACCTCAATACATTCAGCATTCTCTGTCCACTGAGCATGCTCAGTCTTCATTGACCTGTTTTGGGTTCCCTATTAAGTTCCCCACCTCATTTTAAAAAAAATCATTATGCAGACCTTTTGGTTCCCCTAAGCTAGCCAATACCTTTTCCTTATGTGTAGATGGTCCCATTTTGGCTACATAAGGGGCCAGATTAAGAAAACTGAGTTCACCATTAGTTTATTATATATCCTCCAGCATGTGGGAATACTTTTCTATCTATGACCCTTGTTGCAACAAATCAGATCACAACTATAGTGCTTTCAGCTGATGAATGTCTTATGTTGATGAATGGTTCAACCAACAACAGGAAAGCAACAATACTCCCAAGGTATTTCTCCCCCCACCCCAATTCAAATATGGGAGAATATCAATAGCCACAATGGCTGTGTTCTGCCTCCACTGTCAGGCACAATGCCTCTGAATACCAGTTGCTGGGAATCACAGGTGGGCAGAATACCTTTTCACTCAAGTCCAGCTTGCAGGCTTCCCACAGGTATCTGGTCGGCCACTGTAAGAACAGGAGTTGGACTAGATGGGCCATTGGCCTGATCCAGCAGGCTTGTCTTATGTTCTGATTCCACATCTTCTCTTTGCAAAATCAGAGTTACATGCTGATGCAAGATACAGCATATTAAGACCATTGCTGAGCCGTGCAGCTTCTGAACAATAATTGCATTCACTGAAATTTCAGGTAATGGGGAAAAATCATTTTAGCTCATCTTGCTGAAGTTTTAAAATGCATTCTAATCATGATGGTCCAAGTTCAGTTCTCTGCTGAAACCCTTTACAAAACATCATGAGTAACTAGTCCTCGGACGGAGGAGTCAGCTAATTAGGAAGGTCATCTCTAACATCTCACTCGGCAGACAAAACAAAGACTTATGTCAGGGGGATTCAGGAAAGAAGGGTTATTTTTAATTAAACCACAATAGACGAGGAACCACAATATTGTTTTGGAATGAAACCTATTTAAAGTAATACACCATTGCTATGGAAACGGGGAACTGTGCTGGAGAGGCAGGAAGGCAGATTGGCTAAGGAGTATTTGAGGAATCCTCAGTTTGATGGTGATCTGAACATCTAATTTTGCCATATCCCTCATCTCTCTAGAAGGTCAACAAGCCATTATAAAAGTGTGATGGGCAACTTGGTCAACCCTCAAGAGTGCAAAGAAATGTGGTGCAATTTTAAGAAGATCCATGGGCAGAGTCTGATGGTAGAATATGGGGAAGGGGAAGAAAGAGACCCTATAGAAAAACAGGAGGGGCCAGCACAACCCCTTTCCCCACCCTCCAACCACAATAGGGAAAGGTTGCTGCATGTATTTCCTGCATATTGCTGGGGTTGGGGGGGAGCACATTGTGCTTGGTTTGCCTAGTGGGTTAGGGAAGTGATACTGAGAGGAGGAGAAACTGGGTTTCAAGGATCTGGGGCCTGTGGTGCACATCCTCAAAGTCAGATTCCTTTTCCAAAGAATAATTTCAGTGGTAGATATGGCTTAGATGGATGAAGAGCCAGTGGCAGGGGTGGGAAGAAGGCAAGTAAGTAGGAAACAAGATAATGTGTGTAAAATTATGTGTGGTGTAGAAAAAAAAGTAGACTCACTTTTTCCTCTCTCATAATATTGGCATCTGGGATCTTCCAACAAAGTTCAGTGGTGGGAGATTCAGGACAGACAAAAGGAAGCACTTCTCCACTCAGCCACACTGTGTAATGATGGCCACCAACTTGAATGGCTTTAATCAACCATTGGATACTAGTCATTCTGGTTATGTATTAACTCCATGTGCCATGCCTCTGGATGCCAGTTACTGGTGAACAATATTGAGAGAGTACTATTGCACTTATCCTTTGCTCGTGGGTTTCCTATAGGTATCTAGTTGGCACTGTGGGAGCTAGATAGTGGGGTGTCTGCAGATCCACCCTCCCAACACTGAAATCTCCACTGCATACCTGGATCAGGGTGGGCTGTGGGGACGTTGGGGCCATGTAGTAGCATGAACAGGATTGCTGGATTGGTAAGCAAATAAGCAGCAGCAACACCCGTGTTGGGAAGGTGGACCCATCACACCACACATGCTGCTACTGGGATTAGATAGGTCTTTACTGTGGCGCAGAAGGCTTTTCGTAGGCAGTGTCTTATGGCTCTGGTTTTCAAGGGTTTTCAGAAAGGAGCTTTCCCCCATCTTGATAGTTGAACCAGAAGTGCTGGGCATTGGAACTGTCTGAATCTTTCTGTAGACTAAGCCTGTGTGCTCCCCTGCCCACCCCTCCTTACACTTCTGAAAGAAGCTTTGAATTATTTCAAGAACAAGTTCTGTCTTGCCAGCCATACCCCTTTGCTCCATTCCACTGCAGAAACTCTGAACAAGCTTTTTTCTTCAAAACTAGGAATCATGAGCAGCCTCTGGCCAGCACTGTTTGCACAAAAATCATCAGTGTAGGCATCATTTAGGGCATTGCTTCCCAAATGCCTGATATGACCGAAGACCCCTCCTGGAATTAAAACTTGAGGCACACTTCAACCATATCTTACACAAAAGGTTTACTTTTAGTGTGTGTGTAAGAGTAAGATTTACGTACCTTCAGGAGCAGTTCATCCACCTCTAGTGTCTCCCCTGCATTCATCAGTGTTCTGGATCCACTCCATTCAGACATGAGGATTCCTACCCGGCAAAATAGCAGCAAAGCATCCCATGGCGCTTCGGATCTGTTGTGCTTTTCTTCTTGGCAGTGTTCCACTCTCCTCCAACCAATTTAGGAAAATGTGGTAGTAGTTTATCTTAACTTCCATATATGAACTGCCCCAAAATAACACCTTCACCTGCTTGAGTGTAGGGAAGAGATCAGAGGATAGTTTACACATTTGGGCAAAAATATTAACTCCCACATGATTGCATTTAGAGGGCCAGAATTGCAGGAATCTCTCTTCAAAATATGCTCCAAGCTTCTTGGTTTCCTCTCTGTTTGGAGGATACCACCCCACATTTGTTAAGCTAGGTCTTGAGCTATGCTGCTGAGTCTTCAAAAACACACTTGTACTTTTGGAAAACTTTCCTGGCAGCAGAGGTGCCAGCTTACAAGGACAATGGGGGGGGCAACATCACATGTATGACGTGTGCATGTCAGGATAAGTTGGGGGCAGAGCTGAATGTGGCGGCCACGTGGCTCCAGCGGCCAGTGGCTCCCCCTTCTGGCATTGGGAGGCCCAAAAGGGCTCGGCCCCCAGGAGCTGGCACCCCTGCCAGGCAGCAGAGCAAGGTCTATTCAAATGGCTGAACTGAGACAACAATTGCAGTTGTTCGTATAGCTTGGGAGGCAGAGCACTGAAACTGACTATTGTGACATTTTAGCCCAGCATCCAATATTGAGCCACATTTTCATAGTTGTAGATATGAATATATACACTTGGTTGAGCTGGTCAGCTGGACAGGCAGGCAAAAGAGGATCACTTTTGCATTCCTGCTTTGTTGGATTCTTCCCTTAGTTCTGAGAAGTAGCATGTTCTAAAAATGATATGAAACTTCCTCTGGACATTATTTTTAGAATACTGTACTGGATTGCATTCCTAGCGATAGGGCTCCTGACACCCCCTGTTTTTCATTTCAATTTGGATGCAGACAAACCAGAGACTGTGCCAAGCGATAAAAGTGACAGAGAAGAACTCCTTTCTTGATCCAAGACGTTCCTTCCTCCACCCTCAAACAATCAAAGCAGAAATGCTGGCTCCCTTCTCGTTGTTAACACTTTTATGGACTTGCTTAATGAACAGCAAATGTTTCTTCTATTTAGTCATGTTTTTAATACTGAAGCTGTCGGCATTCCATCCAGTCTGCACAGAAGCAGGCCCTGCACACATACACTCCTCAGGAGCACGTTGTGTCTAGAAGAAAACTTGAGAGGCTAATTGGAGGCCTTCTGTCATGGTTGCTTTAAAATCAAATACATTTTATGTCACCCTTCTGGCTTTATGGGCAAAAAATGACATTGCAACAGCCAGCCATTAAACTAGTGCACAACAAACGAAGCACTTACTACTGCTCAAAACTGCAGAAATGACTCCGCGGGGCCTTGGAGTCTGCCTGCCTCCTCCCACTCAGCCACCCTGCAGCTGGGAGGGGAGGCAGCGGGCGGACCGTTTGGGCAGTGTGGAGCCTGTGGGCACCCAAGCCACCGTGCCACTCCCAGGAGAGACATGTGGCTCAGGCGCGCTGCAGGTCCTGCGGTGAGTGCCGGCCGACATTTTGTCATACCCCCCCCTCAGTGGTGACACCTGGGGTGGACCGCTTCCACTGCACCCCCTTCCTCCGCCTCTGCATCCATGCTCTTATACCTTCTGCAATGCATTGTACACGTGCAGGCTATGATCTGGAACACCCCGTTAGCAGTGCATCTCGCTGGTTCTTAAACAGCAGCAATCTGGATCAAGCCCCATGGCTGCTATTTAGCAAACCAAAATACAAGGGCCAGCCAACTGCTTAATGTCATGGCAGTCAGGACCAAACTTGACATAAGAGGGGGTTGCATCTGCTTTTAAAATGTGGCTCTGGTATATTGCATCCTTGACTGAGTATATTTTGAAATAGTTTAAATATTGTGTAATCAGCTGTGCGAGAGGAAAATAATTTCATTTAAGCATATTCCTGCACTGAAGATATAAATTTGATGAAATTTATATCCAGGGAAAGGTGCACAGGAGTAAGCTAGAGTGCTGTCAAAAAATTGCAACTCTTACAAGTCTGCTTTCCTTGCTAATGTAATTGAACTGTGCAGTGGATTTTCACATATCCTGTACTAGTGCCAGTTCAGCCCATTTCTTTGTTTGCATAGTGACAGCTTTTCTAGCTAGTATAATCAATTCCTACATCATGATAGACACAAAAATGAAATGGAGCCTGATTCAGTTCACCAAAGGTACTAATGAGATGGATCTTCAAATGCTGGCTATATTTGAGGTACCTAGATTAAATTTGGTTGTGCAAGTTCTCAGCCCAGTTAATCATATACTGTATAGCATTTTGTTTTCTTAAATATTTACTTCAGACATTGACAGATGGTGGGTTTTTATCACTGCTGCTGACCTGGAAGCAGGAGATTGCATCTGATTTTTAAAAACTGGGGAGAGAGGCTGCAACTATCTCTAGTCCAAAGAATGTCTAAAATCTATCTCCAGCCCAAAAGAATGTCTAAAATCCTAACACAACTAGGTCTGCCACAGAAGAGAAGTCATTCTTCTTCCAAATACTTGTAGAAAGTAGAAAATGTTGTGGCCTCTTTCTCTCTTGCATCCTAATGTTCATCTACCCATTTAGTGGACTCAGGCTGCAATCCTACCACCACTTACCTGAAAGTAAGGATGAGAGGATTTGTCAATTTTGGTTTTCTCAGTTTCTCATTTCTGCAGTAATTAGAAAACCTTTTTAAAAAAACCATGAAAATTCATCAGCATTTTAGTGTGAAATTGTTCTAATAGACACTTTTTTGTGATGTACACATTTTTGCAACAGTTTTCCCCAATAAAATGCATTTTGGCATATTATTTTCACCAACATATTTTTATGCACACTTTCCCCTAATATTTGCATTTTTTGTAAAAATTGGTTGGAGAACTACACCACAGAATTCAGAGGAGAGGAGTGCAAATTTCAAAGGATAACTGTGTGTTTTGGTTTTTGCATGGTTTTGGAAATTTTGAATTTGATATTCGATTCACCTTTAAATGTGAACTGAATTGGCCATCTACCCCATCCCTACCTGGAAGTAAACCCCAGTGAATTCAATAGGACCTGAGCAGACATGGTAAGGATTGTGCTGTAAGCAAGAGGCCATAATCAGGTGTCATAGACTAGGGATCAAGAATGACTATGGCCAAATCCTGCCCACTAAGCTTGCTTTAGTTTGGACTGGATCTCAACTTTTGTACATTTGAAATAAGAGAAGAGTGTTTGTAAGCAGAGAATGCTTCATCCTTTGTCACTGTGTGGCTCCTGCTTCTTCTGCAAACAAACCTTCAATTGATGAAGGAACTGAAAGCTAGTAGGGTGGCCATATTTCCTACTTCACAGAGGGCAGTCCTCTATTGAAGGGTTGTCTAGTTCATGCCAGTTTTCCAAGACAAAGAAGGGAGACCAGAGGCCTTGAACAGTTAGCATTTGTATGATTCTGTGCTGGCACCTGCTCACACTCTTCTCCTGCTATGGAGAAATTGTTTTTTTTTTTTTTTTAATTAAATTATAGTATCTGCTCATGTAGATGAGCATATGCATCTATTTAGTCAAAGTCACGGCCCAGGTTTGTCCTCTTTCACACTCAAGTGTGAGACTTGTTTCCTCTTTTGGGGCCATGTATAAAGGGCCTGTGGGAGTGGCAGTCAGGTGAAACAAAAATGTCTGAAGTGTTAATTTTCTTTTTGATGCTGCATGGAGAAACACTAGTCCAAAGCAGGTGGGGTATTACTAAAATGTATAACTGAGCATGGGACGCGGGCGGCGCTGTGGGTTAAATCACAGAGCCTAGGGCTTGCTGATCAGAAGGTTGGCGGTTCGAATCCCCGCGACAGGGTTTGCTCCCGTTGCTCGGTCCCAGCTCCCAGCTCCTGCCCACCTAGCAGTTCGAAAGCACGTCAAAGTGCAAGTAGATAAATAGGTACCGCTCCAGCGGGAAGGTAAACAGCGTTTCAGTGTGCTGCTCTGGTTCACCAGAAGCGGCTTAGTCATGCTGGCCACATGACCCGGAAACTGTACGCCGGCTCCCTTGGCCAGTAACACGAGATGAGTGCCGCAACCCCAGAGTTGGACACGACTGGACCTAATGGTCAGGGGTCTAACGGAGCATATCCAACCAACAGCCTCAGTTGACTAACGTAGGTTATATCTCATGAGCGACTAAGGCAGACATGTTAAAAGTCTTTCACTAAATTCTATGCATATTTAATGACACTAGTTGTTCATCAGCCAAAAATAATTACTGTAAGTGATGTCGATCTGAGGCTTCAAACCAGTTCTGCCATTCCATGTTTTATATATTATAGTGGCTTCAACATGTTTCTCAGGAATACTTACACCGATGTGGCTCAGTTCCAGTCCTTGGCTGGCTCAAGGTAAGGAACGTCTAAATTTCCAGCAGATCAGAGATAGATGTTTTTGGCTTTGGTTTGTGCACCAGAGACACTTGTTCCTGTGTGATCTCCTTTTCGTCTCTCGATCCAAACCAAGACACCCAGAGAGGCAGTTATTATTCAAGACGCCTTGGGAATTCTATTGAAGTCTGGTAGCCTGGCTGTGCAATATTAACAGGCAAGCTTTCCAAACATAAAGGCCCTTTTATCAAGTCTGATGTAAAAAGATATAGGGCTCCTGAACTCTGCAAGGTACTCTAAATAAAGTTGTAAAGCTTTCACACATGCTTTAACTTAGTGCACAAGGATGGTTGGTGCTTACATTCTTTGCAAAGGTATCAGGGCAAAGATTTCAGCTGCCATAGCCATGACAAAAACAGCACACAAGGACAGCTGAAGACTCTGGAAACCCAACTTGGGACATCTAGTAAAATGTTAAAATTTGTCACTTTTGGGGAAGGCTTTTGTACCACATCAGTTCCAAAAGCTGGTCAATAGAAGAGTGCCACTGAAATCTGCTTAGTAAGACATGCTGAACCAATTGTCAGTCTTTGCCATAATGTTTCCGGATGGGACAGAGAGCAGGTCTGTTCGATAAAATATGTTAATCATAGCAGGGCAGAGGGGGGTAGGTGAGAGAGGACATGAAAGACCATGGTTGTCTTCTATTAATTCTGTGTAGGATAGAGTTTTCTATTAAAAAATAAATAAAATTGAAATTCCAAATACTAACCACCCTGCTCCAAGTTATTCCTTAAGGGGAACCCCCACCCCACTGATGTAATTGGACTTCAGATATCCAGCGGTCAGGGATGATGGGATTTGGGAGTCCAACAACACTTGAAGAACTACAGGTCCTCCAGTCCTACCTTAGAAGTTTAATTAGCATTGCAGCACCTAGCTGACTTAATAAAATAGCTGGCATGGTGCGGCTAATGGTATGTCTCTTAAACTTTATTCCATTCAAAGGTCTTATTGTACTTACTAATTACACAATCTATGGCCTTTTGAACTGTGGAGGGACTATTGGTTTTGTTTGTTCCTATGGTATATGTATTTTTGTGATTTTATGTTGTAAGCTGCCCTGTGATTCTTGGAAGAAGGGCAGTATAGAAATTTTTTAGAAATATTATGCAGAACAGATTCAAATGATGACCATTTATTGACATTCACTGAGAAAAAAGTATGAAGCCAAGACTTTTTTTCAGAGACTGTTGGTGAAATTTTATTTAGAAGGGCATGGCCTAATGGCATGATGCCAGAAATTGAATTTATTCCACCTTTTGAAATTAGGATTACATTTGCAGTGAGACTACAACAGTTCAGCAGATTTCAGCTACAAAATGACTTTAGATTCAAACCATAAAATATAGCCTTCAGCAGAGATGTCCAATCTTGAAGCCAATCATTGTGTTCTTCAGAATAGAGGGGGGAAACCCCACACCCCTACTATGGCAGAGTCGATTTTCTTGCTTTCAAGAGCTGAACTTGGCACGAAATTAATTTAGCTCTTGGAGTGAAAGAGAATTTAGCACACACTTCACCCCAAACATATGTGGCTGGGTCATTTTTAAGTTCCAAAAACAAATAAGAACATATGGAGGAATCTGTCTCTTCAGATGTTAATGCTGCCATAAGCCTCTAGCCAGCACAAGTCTGTTAAGTTAAACCTAGTGGACTGCAGACCAGTTTGGCTGCATAACAACTCTTGATCTATTTATTTCAAATTGAAAACAAATTTAGGCCCAAGTTGTACATATATGCAAGTAGGATACTTGGAAAGGTTTATTCATATTGCCTATTTTTCTATCTATGCTGGGGCAACACATACTCATTTCTACTTGGTTATTCCACAGGCTCCTCAGTCAAGTCACTAATTTTCAGCTCATTTCCATCTATATCAAATTGTAGCAGCACTGGCCTGCTTCACAAGGTTACTGTGAGGAGAAATTGGAAGGATATACTTTGCACAATGCAAGCACACCATTCTCTCTTTCCTCTGTAACAATGTAAGCTGGAAAACAAATAAAGCAGAGGTTTCCTGAAGGGTGCCATTTTAATAGTGGAGAAATGGAGAATACAAAGCAATGTCTGGCACACCACAGTCAGGTCCCAGAACTAAAAACACTTCATAGGGGAACAGTAGCTAGCCTTCCCAAAGCCAGGACAAATATATGATGGTCATGATTACAGTTGATGGCAATTGTCTCTGGACTTGAGTAGTGGGCCTCTCAAACTCCTTAAAAGCCTTTCTATAACTGAATTGCTAGTGACAACCTTGTGGATGGCTTGAACATGTCCCATTGAATACAATATGGCTAAGTTGGCTTAGTGCAACTTGCCAATTAAAGCAGATTAGCTATGGTTTTCCCAGTAGTGATGTAAGGAAGTGAGAGCTGGACCATAAAGAAGGCTATCGCCAAAGAATTGATGCATTTGAATTATGGTGCTGGAGGAGACTCTTGAGAGTCCCATGGATTGCAAGAAGATCAAACCTATTCATCCTTAAAGAAATCAGCCCTGAGTGCTCACTGGAAGGACAGATCCTGAAGCTGAGGCTCCAATACTTTGGCCACCTCATGAGAAGAGAAGACTCCCTGGAAAAGACCCTGATGTTGGGAAAGATTCAGGGCACAAGGAGAAGGGGACGACAGGACGAGATGGTTGGACAGTGTTCTCGAAGCTACCAACATGAGTCATAGAATCATAGAATCATAGAATCAGAGTTGGAAGAGACCACAAGGGCCATCCAGTCCAACCCCCTGCCAAGCAGGAAACACCATCAAAGCATGCCTGACAGATGGCTGTCAAGCCTCTGACCAAACTGGCAGTGGAAGACAGGAGTGCCTGGCGTGTTCTGGTCCATGGGTCGGACACGACTAAACAACAACAAGCCTAAGATGAAATCTTTAATTCTGCACAACTTTGACGTAGCCACAACTATGTTGCAGCAGAATTAAGGATGTCATGCTCCTACAGCATCTTAGGTTAACAGAGGTCCTCATTTACAGTGCAAGTAGGTAACTTGGAGAGCTATGTTATTATTTTAGGTTTTGCAACAAGTCTCTCAAACCATCTGTACAATATCCATAAAAGTTTTGCTGAAGGTATTTTCTTTCACATGGCTAAAATGAGCCCTGGATCAGTCACAGATGGTTGCTGAATATTTCTGCAGCAGTTAACATTGCATATTTTTAATCTATTTTTACACAAACTAGAGCTAGCTGCAGTTAGATTAAAAGTTATATGGTGTTCAAGCATACCTATGACCAAAATATAAAGGTGTCTTTGAGAACATTGAAAGTAGTAAAAGAATTCAATTCCAGAAAGCTGCTACTTATCATTGGAAGGAAAGGGAATCTGCAATATTATCCTTCGTTCCCCATAAGAAGAAACTTAACAGAGCCAAACTAGCCAACACATAAATGACCATTCTGCAGTTATTAAAAATATACCCCTCTTCAAATCAATTGCAGATTTGGTCCATTAATGCAGCTATAAGTGAAAGCTTGCAGTCATGTTTATACACACACACACACACACACACACACACACACACACACATACTGCTATGTTCTGTCAAACCAATGATTAAGCTGGTTCAGTGTCATGTCTCCCAATATTCATTGGCCAAATGATAGAATGGATTTCTCATCTATGGGCATGGTGGTGCTGTAGTCCTAGCAACTGGGGTCATGTGACCTTTTACTATAGAAATTCTGGTCAACATGATTCATGATTTTATATTCCAAGTAAAAATTTCAGTGATTTCCCAGCTTTTTAAATGGCAAAGCTTGTTCCCATTTCCTTTAAAATTACTGGGGAGATACAAGTCAATGAAATTTTGACACCTTACTGTAAGGTCTCCTAATGAGGAATGAAAGGTGGAGAGGAGAAACAGTCAAGAGAACATAGTCCTCAAGGAAAAGTCTTTGTTGACTTGGTTGGGTTTGGGAGCTGCTGCTCTGCAACTCCACCTGTTTTGAGTGCCAACGTATGTGCCTAGAGAATAGTTTCTTAAGTGATAAAATGCCGGGGGTGGGGGGTGGGGGAGAGAAGAGCTGCAAAGTTCCAAACTACAGAATGAATAAGTTCAGGTTACAAAACACACAAAAAAGTTTTACCCCAAGGTTTGTGCTTTTGAATCCATCATTCTAAGTTACATTGACAGGAGAGAAAAATCTATCTGCTAACTATTATGCTATTCCACAATGCTTTCCAATTGCGAAACCATAAGCGTTTGCTTTTTCACATCTTTGTGATGGAGAAACTCCCTCCTAAATGCACTTACACCTCGTCTTCCAGTTCTTCTGAAATCCCCTTTTTCATTTCACGAAGGTGGCCCCCTTCCCTTTCCCCAGTGATAGCTTAGCCATAAAGCAACACTTCCAAAACCAGGGCTGTGGCGCTTAGTTGAGCAGCTGTGTATTACAGAAGACCCTTTGCATGAAAAGCCAAGCACCAGTTAATAGATTCAAGAGACACTTTCCTTTTCATTCATCACTTAAAAGCCCCCCAAAATTAATGACTGCTCCCACCCTTTAGCCATTTATATACACAAAGGAAAATGGTGCAAAATACTACACAACAGGGCACGTCATTCTGTCATTTTTGGTTTGGTTCTAAAACACTGACCCAGCAATATACGATGCTTCTATTAGAAGAATCCCATATCAAGCGATGATCCAAGGAACGTGGAGAACTCCTCAAATTCCAAGAGAAGCAGTTTCAGCACTAATGATGCTCCGCCACAACACTTAACATTTTATTTTTATATTTATTGTTTAAGACAGTGTTCCCAAACTCCCTCACCCCCAAAATGGGCCACTTGAATATTGCTGAGGGTATTGGTGCCACTTAATTATTTCCCCCCCACCTGTTGTAGCAATTGTAATGTGCCATGCCAGGTTCGTGTGGTTTTTAATTGTATTTTTAAGAGAGCTTTTGTGGGCCTCCTGAATGAAGCTGTGGTCCTTGTACTTAGTTTGGAAAGCCCTGGGTAAGAGACACTTCAGTACAATATTTCACACAGCCATCATAAAACTTGTGCAGAAAACTATGCCAGCAATCCTACACAAACTTATGTAGACTAAGGGCAGTACCCAATGAAGTGGTCCTGTTGTTGCAAGGACTTCTGCTTGCCCAACAAACCTTCCCCTCCCTTGCCCAATCTGCTCTTTAGTATTGGGGTGCCACCAGAGCATATTTGGGGAGCATGAGAGGGGAAGCACAGAAGTCTTCGCACAAATGGGATGCCCTTATAAGATGCAACACTAAGTCCAGATGTACTCAGTGGAGCTTGTTTCTGACTAAAGATGCATAGAACTAGGCTGCAAAGTAGATGGCTGTTTGTTTTGTGGTATAAAGTTGACTAGTTCCTTTACATTTGTATAGGTACCCATTTCATAAATGGCTCAATATGTACAAAAATCAGGAAGAGACCAAAGGGAAGAGATCTTAAACATGTGTGCAGTAGGACTCGTACTGAAAATCTTCCCATCCCACTCCTCCTCCTTAATCTATATTCGACTTTCCAAAATGTATCATTAAGACACACTAAAAGCAGTGAAGTATTAGAGGAAAAGAGCTCCAGCTAACACTAAAGGACACAGCAGTAGGGCTGGCACCCGTCCTACCAACCTACTTTGTAAGGTGGGAAGGGAAGGCAAACCACCCAAAAGCAGAGCACAAATCGTAACAGCATCTAGGAGAACCCCTTCCCCCTCCCCCACCCAGTTGACTATGGTTCTGCCAGCCACCATTATTAAAAACTCTGCAGGTAACATACGGAAATTGGTTAGCATTTCTGTTTACTTGGAATCCCAGAAGAATTTACCAGTGTCAAGTGTTGAACTGCAAGGCTATCCCCTCTCCAGTATATAACTATTACAAAAATATATACCAATGTTATGGTTTACCATAAAAAACAAGATAGTCAATACACACAAAAATATTTGTTTAATTGGAAACCATACATCAATCTGCACCTTTTGAACTGTAGTGCAGGACTTGTAAAACCAGGGTTTCTAAAGTCAGCCTACTGTTCCAAAGAAGAGCAGTTATTTTAAAAAAGGAAAAGAAAAGAAGAGAGAACCGGGTCTCAAGATTCAGTTTATGCTCACAGTTAGCTTGTTAGGTACATCAATATGCATTTTTCTCCTCCGAGTTACACCAACCATCTTTCCTGGACTGTATCACCAGTATCATGCAGACACAAGAGTTGTAGCTGCATACAAGATTTGTGTAGCTTTGCTGCAAGTTATTCTGTAAATGAAGTAATAGTTTAGGGACAGCAAATGAAGCCATTGGAAGTACAGCAGTGCTTCCAGATTATACCTCTAGTGAATTTCAATTGGAGTGGCGTCTACATTTTAATCCAATGACAAATATGGCTACTTTGTGGTAGGAGAGGCTTAACTTTAGAAGAAGGGAAAAAAGCAAGGTCATTCTGGATACTACCTTAACAGTTTCAAACAAAACCATCCTGCCTCTTGAATGAGTAATTGGATTACTTTAAGTACAAACAGCTGTGTGATGTTACTTTACATACATAAACCATGAGGATGCTTCCATCAAATCAAACAGTCACTCTTCTTTAAGACTTCAGAAGCACGGGAGAGGGTTAGAAGGCTGCACCCAATTTGCTCCCATTTTCATGTGCAGAAAAACACCCCAGAAGCATCAGTCATAGATGTCAGTTGCCTATCACTCAAGTCAATGAGACTATAAAACCCACAGTATCAACACGCAAATAATTCTTTTCAGAAGAGTAAAATTTACAATAGCTACGTTAGGTAGCTAGCTGAACAAACACCACACATCACACGAGAATAAGTCAACTGTCTGAATAAGGATTTACTTGAACAGAACCTTGTAAGGGTACACAATACTCAGTCTCATTTTAAAGGTTGATTAGATTTTTTTATACAACATAGCCCCTGGCAATTTAAAATAGACCCACTGGAGAATGGAATGGAGAACTGGAAATGTGACATTTCAAACCCAGGCTGCATGTGTTTTTAACTTCTTTTCCGAGGAAGACTTCTCAGAATCTGTGTCTTCAAACTCTGTTCTATGCCTTTTCTGTCGCCCACGGATCTGCGAGCCATCACTGCCCGGAAGATGCAACTCAGCAGCTTCCTCTTTCGTGCTCACGGTGTGACTGGGAGAGTCTGTTGCAGACAGGCTGCATTCCTTGTGCAAGGATGTGCATGTCTGCACAAGGCTGCCATTATCAGCATTTAAGTGTAATTGTCTTCCTTGGGCCACAGCCTCCTGCTCTCCAAAATTCTGTCCGTTACTAAGGTAAGAAGAGCGAGGGTGCAAGTGACCATTATTGTGGTTTGCACAGGAATTGTCCGTGTTCCTGTCCTCATTGTCATCTGTTGGGTTTCTAGAGTAATTTCCAGATCCACTACAAGTGGCAGTGGTGGAAAATGAATCCTTAGAGACAACCAGTGGGTTGTGGCTGGATGCAGGTTGACAATTCTGGTTACTTTTCTGCTCCACAAATCCTGCAGGCTGGCTGCATGGCTCTTCAGTGCAACTACTTCGGCCTTTGCATGTGGCCTTTCCATTGAGCTTCTTCATCTCAAACGAATGCTCCACAGTCCCACTGCTTCCGTTCCCTTGGGTGACGTTCTCTTGATCCTCCAGCTGCCACTGATTATCGCATTCATGATCTTGACCATTTCTAGAATTTTCTGCCGAGCTACGTTCCTTGAAGGTTTCCTTGTTGCGGTTTTCAGTAGAGGGATCCTGCCCACCTTGGGTTTTTCTGCTCGTTCCGGGTCTCCCTTCACTTTCACCACCTCCATGCGAAGTTTCACCATCTTTGTTAGCCGCGTAAGACATATAAGAATAGTGGAGCCACCTGAAAGCTTTGTAGATCTTCCTGTCTACAGATTCACTCTCTGAGCAAGGAGAGACCTTCTCTTTGCGGACCTCAGTATTTGCAGTACTCCTTTCGGGAGATGAGGCTGGAGAAGGAGAGAGGTCATCCACTTTGATCTGGGGATAATCATAGAGGTCTTCACCTAAGTAGGTACTTGTGTTTCCTGTGCTGGCATTTGCATTAGTCCTTTCTTCCTTTTGTGGCTTCTGCCTGCGCCTTAGTGCGTTGCGTTGCCGGGTTGAGGCACGGCGCTCATTCAGTTCCTCGTCATCTTCTGTGCTGCTGCTGCTGGAGCTGCTTGAGTCATTCTCTTCGGGACTTGGGGACCTGGGTCTCGGGAAGAGATCAGCATCCAGCTCCGTCTCACAGGTATTTTCATCAGAATCAGACTCATTAGAAAGGGCCAAGAGACGCTTGTCTTGGTACCTCCTCAGTGCAGACAAACGTTGCTGGCGAGAAGCCACAGCTTCTCTGGCTGGTGGAGATTCGGTAGATCTCAAGGTTCCCAAGTTATAGGCAGCTTCATCAGATTCTTCCGTCATGTGAGGTGGGGAGTGATGCAGAGATGTGGAGGACTCAGACTCACTATACCCTGAACGCTCGCTTACTCCAGCATGGAGCTGCAGGATTGTGCTTTCACTAAGGTCACTGTCGGAATCAGAGCTCCATCCCTCAATCTCTCGACGGACCAAGGAGTCAAAGAAGGCCATCATCCGTGGATCCTCTTGGACTGACTGATTAGCATAGTCATGAGACAGGCCACTGCCACTGTTAAGTACAAGACTAATGTACTCTTCATGTGTGTACAGACAACGGGAATCATCCTCAATTTTACCATCTAGATCTCCTGTGCAACCAGGCTGCCGGTAAGGACTCCAGATCTGTAAAAAGAAGAAAAAGAAGTGTTGCTATTTTAAGGCTTTCCAGCAACCTACTGCTATACCTATATCACTTTGCAAGACTATTGGTGTGGCTGATCTTAAAGAACAATTCTTTTTACTTAGTTTCACAAAGATGTTCTATTTCTCGTGCAAAATGTTTCCCCACCTACACTTGAGGATTCACAACTCATAAAATGCCCCCAGCTTGAAATGAAATGAACGCCAGACTGCAGAGCTCTATTTTTATCTAATAGGTGTTTACAAGTGAAGGGGGGGGGGAAGAGAGGAGAGAAAGGAGGTGGTAAGAATACTTGGTTGCTTTCTGAATAAAAGTCTAGGCAGTAAGGAAGGCATTTGTTTCCCAGGAAACTAGAGCTAGAGCTTGTTTTAGAGACGTGTTGTGGTGTTTCATCAAGTTGCATGTTTCAGCATCTCAGCAGTTGTGGATGCCTCCACAATGTAAGCTGAATGTCTATAATGTTCAGTGCCTTACAGTGCTTTTATATTTTGTTGGAAGACGCCCAGAGTGACTGGGGCAGCCCAGTCAGATGGGTGGGGTAGAACTACTAAAGTAGTAGTAGTAGTAGTAGTAGTAGTTGCTATTGGTTCCCCTATACTGAAATGCCACGATAACAGCAGTGCAGGCATTTCCGATCATGTATGCCTATGAGGCTGATGGGGGTGCTTAGAATTTCGCTGTCCTACCAAGTATTTCTTAAAAATACACCTAGGCTAGCACTAAAAGACAATTATATGGTTGAATTAGCACAGATGAGCAGAACCACCTGACACCTTCACCTCCCAGACAGAAGGCTGTGCCTGCAAAAGAGGATGATCATGCCTGTTAGTGTACATCTATGCTCATTTAATCACCAACAGTAGACATGATCCATCCTCTTTTGCTAGCAGAACTATGCATGTGGGAGGTAAACAGCATAGTAGAGCTTGGTGGCAATGTGCATTTATCCTAACCAGATTCTTAAAAAAATTAATTGCTTGACAGCCCTTCTGTAGCAGGCCCTACCTCCCCACCTTCATCTAGCCCTCATCTAAGTTGTGGGTTGGAGCCTTCGGGAGACGTGCTCTACATATATCTTATTTTAGTTCTGCTATTTATTATCAGCCTTTCACCCCAAGAGGCCAGGCCAAGTAAACAACAGGACAGACAACAGAATGGACCCCTGCAGAATTCCACAGGTCAAGTCCTAGGGTGTCAAGTAACAGCCCCCCCCCAACTGCTCCTTTCTGGAACTGACCCTGGAGGTAGGAACATAACCCCAGTAAAATGGTGCCCCCCAGTCAGTCCAGAAGAATACCATAGTCATCACTACCAAAAGTCAGAGAAGTCAAAGAGAATGCACAGGGTTGCATTCCCCTTCTCTCTCAACAAAAGTCATTAAGTCTGTTTCAGTACAATGAAGAGGCCTGGAGCCAGACTGAAATGGGTCCAGATGCTCAGCTTCCTTCAAACAGGCTTAAAGCTGGACCACCACCACACTTTTAATCACCTTGCCCAAGAAGGGGATATTTGTGACTGGGTGATAGTTGTTTAGTGCTGCTGAGTCCTGATAGGTCCTCTTAACAGTCCTTTAAAGGAACCAGTTCAGTAAGTAGCCGAACTCAGAAATGCCTCCCCTCAAATTACTTCCCCCAGAACAAAAAGTACAGACACACAGAGGTTGTTCCTAGTTTAATTCTGCATAATAACAGAAGCTGCATAATAATGGAATAGTCCAACTTTGAGGAAGACCTGCAAGGAACAACCATTGGATCACAACATGAATGTGGAATCTGGGGAGATTCCAAATGTCAGTAAGAAGAAAAAATACATACAAGTCTTTAGTTCTCATGCTTCTGTAGAAAAGTTTGGGTTAGAAAGATAGTATCAAAACCAAATAACAGGTTAGGCAGTAATCAAAAGGGAGAAAATTTAATGGCTATTGAATTTCCCCTTCAATTATTTGAAAATAAAGTCATGAACTTCACAACCTTCCCTCACTACATTCTTTCATACCATCCTCAATCCTAGTCCCAACACCGACTTTGAAAACCTGAATCCTAAAAACATGACTTTGCAGAAAGAAATCCCTGTAAAGACACTTACTACCAAAGAATGTAACAAGACAGACTAGACTCCCACCTTACCATTTTCTCCTTTGTTTACCTGCCAACTAAGATTTCACCTCATGCATCTGACAAGTGGGTTTGAGTCCCTGAAAGCTTATGTCATGATATATGCATTCGTATTGAAGGAGACACAAGACTGATTGTTTTTTGCTGCAAGAGATGAAAACAGCTACTCTTTGGGAAAATTTTAGAGTTGGGATGGAAGTTGAGAAGTAAGCAAAGCCCTTCAAAGGAGCAACCTTTTTTTATCATCACCTGCAGTTGCCAGGAAAGCCTCAGACTCCTTTTACATGCAGGAAGGTGACCTTTCAGAGATGTCAGGTTAAGTCACAAACTTATGCTGATATTTTATGCTGTGTTCAGGTATGCTAAATTATGATTTTGCTGCAAGTGTGTATAATTAGGTGTGCTACATCAAATTATCCTATAAAAGCAAGAGACAGATAGTAGCTTGTCTCTATGGTTGTCTCCATAGAAACATGGTTGGAAAAAACCTTCCATCTCTTACATAGTAGTGCATTTCAATTTTCATTATAAATCAGCAATACCTTACAACTTTCCCTCCCGCACAGTTTGACAAGTTGCCACTACCATCAATATTCAGTTCAACACTGCCCTCCTGCTGTCAAGCCCTCTACAGACTTCAGTCAGTTTCTCTAAATTGTGTACACAACCCTACATTTCTACTGCTTGCAGAGCAACATCTGCCTGCCAAGTAAGCTTTTCTGCAGTCTTCTCCTTTGACTCACCATTATGTTCTCTCTGAATCACGGCATTGCTTCATAATCTCCATTTAGTTTAAAGTCTCTTCTCAAAGGCTATCTTCCACATTAAAACTTTACACAAAATTACTCTGTCATCAAGCCATGCTAACAATTCAAATAAAGCTGGATTTTAAATTTACTTTAATTCATAACACACCAAAACAGAGAAGTCACCATCAGCTGTCCACACCCAACTCTCAAATTCCTCTCAAGGCCAAGTTTTGGCAACCCCTCTAAGGATTTAGGAGCCAGATAGATCAGCTTACTGAAGGGTTATTATAATTGGGAGCCCTTGCAAAGAACTGCTCTGTTGGTTTCCTGCCAATTCAACCTTACCCAGGTGAAAATTCCAGTGCTGGGCCTCACATTTTGATCTCAACAGGCTGGCTTACAATGTGTGATTGTAGGATATGAGCTTAGATGTGAACAATCTGAAGCTGAGCCATTCTTGTCCCAAAACAGGAGGTCTTGCAAAAATGAGGACAAGGCACAGAAAAACTGGAGTTCCAGCATGGCAGTTACATACATCAATATTTCTTCCTCATAATTAGTTTTAAACTTGTACATTAGAAAAGATAGGTATGTTTCACAAGATACACATGCTGAACCTATGATCTAACATGAATTCTCTTTTCCAGAGGCATTCAAGCACCACAGCCTTTCAGGTTGGGAGAGCTCTTGAAAAAGACACTTAATTGAATCAATATCCGTCCGCCCTGCCCCCCCCCCGCAAAAATAAAATTAAAATATAGGTGCAACAAAAGCAACACAGGGGCTGCTTATATACATACATTAATCCAACAGACCAAGTACCGTCACCCAGGAAAGATTCAGAGCTTCATTGGTTATTACACCCAAATTTCACAAGAGGCTTCAAACCGAACCAATTAAGTCTACGTGCATACCCGTTTGGCAGAAACTGGTATAAATACAGTTAGGGCAGACGTCTCGAAAACAAGAAGCAAGACATTTCAATGGTACACAACACAGTGTAATTAAAATCCTTGCTTGTGCTGCTGCCAGATATATCCCTTTTTAAATATGCATTAGTATCTGGCGAATAGGGTGAGAAAGCAGTAGCAAACTCGAAGAGCAGGCCAGAGACACAGACTACATATAGATTCTTGGTATTGTATTATGCAGACAGGCAGTGGACCATGCTGGCAGGATCTGAGCCAGCCATGACCCCTGTCGGTCAATCAATGTGCAACTGACTAAAGTGTTTACATGATATACCTCAATTACTGCCATCTGCCCTAAAGACATTTACAAAGCTCTTCATTGGATGGTTGAAAACAGAACAGGCGTAGAATTAAATCCTCTTGAACCTGCTTTTTAAGCCTGCAGGGCACCTGTATATACATAAAAGAGCACAAGACGATCTACTCAAGGGTTCAGCTCAACGTCAGTGAGCCAGTGTGGTGCAGCGACAAAGGAGTTGGGACTCTTGGACCAGGAAGAGCGCATTTCAAGCCTCTCTCCACCCATGAAACTCACTCTCTCCCAGCTAAATGACTACTTCATAGGTTTGTTCAGAGTTTAGAATGGGTAAAATCCTGGATTTGAAGGAAGGTGACGCAAATGTGGCCAATGTGTTCTGTGGTAGGACCAAAACAAAGTATGTGACCAACAGCTAATGTTGTGGTTTGCACCCGACTCCGATCATCTCAAACCAGCAAAAAAATAACCTCACTGCTGCACAGGCAGTAGCCTCTAAAAGTGTTTCAAGCAATTAAACATTTCAGACCATCTACTATTTTCATATGGTGGGACGTGGGTGGCGCTGTGGCACTGAGCCTAGGGCTTGCCGATCAGAAGGTCGGCGGTTTGACTCCCCACAACGGGGTGAGCTCCCGTTGCTTGGTCCCAGCTCCTGCCAACCTAGCAGTTCGAAAGCATGTCAAAGTGCAAGTAGATAAATAGGTACCGCTCCGGCAGGAAGGTAAATGGCGTTTCCGTGCGCTGCTCTGGTTCGCCAGAAGTGGCTGTCATGCTGGCCACATGACCCATAAGCTGTCTGCGGACAAATGTGGCTCCCTCGGCCTATAGAGCAAGATGAGCGCTGCAACCCCAGAGTCGTCCACGACTGCACCTTACGGTCAGGGGTACCTTTACCTTTACCATAAATATTTATCAAGTTATCACTCCTTACAACTGTGTCTTGCATGAACATCTGGAGAAGCTGGGTGTTGTTTCGGATCTTAAGGGTTATTTACCCACAGAACAGGGCGCGCCAGCGATGGACATATTTACAAACTGGAGAAATTGTTGCACATGGATGTAGACTCATTCCCTTCACTCTGCCAGTACTTAGCCCTGGGAACGTCCTTTGGCTCCCCACGAAGCTTAAGTGGGGGTGACCAACCCAGAGTGTGCAGCTGGGGAGCAAAAGTTAAACTTTCCCAGGCCAAATTTCAGCAGGGAAGGGATGGGAGGATGGGACGCTACAGGTATCAGGGAAGGCCTCCGAGGGCATGTATTCATCCATGGACACTGAAAAAGCCTTCTCTATGACGAGGGGCTCCCCGAGTGGACATGCTTTCTTTGTGCACACACTCTCTCAAGAAGCACCTCTCAATACAGTTGCTGCTCTTGATAAAAGACAACTGCTTAAATACTTTGGTCAACTCATTTGTGGTTTTTATTGCAATTATTTGTTATGTTCTAAACAGATTTCATATATGTATATCGTTTTAATTCTATTGGTGTTTAATTGGTTTTTAAAATGTTTTTAGTGATTCATGTTTTTATCTGTAAGCCACTTTAGAGTCCTATAAGGGAGAAAAGCAAGGTATGAATAAATATTATAATCATCAGCTCAAGGAAACCCTTTGTTTCCTTGATCAAGTTCTCAGCCCCCCCTCCATGGCTGCATTTCAGTAAACAAACAACCCCCCACAAAACCCAAACATGTGGGAGACATGAGCAGGCTGCCAACATTTTATCTAGTTTGGTTCTCACCGAGGGGATAAAGTGTGTGGATGTCTCAACTTAGACTAGTGCAATTATATTAAACATGCCATTTGCTGGTGTGTGTGGCTGCCTTAACTTGTATTTCCCAATAAATGAAGAATATGAAGCACATTCTAGCAAAAAACACAAGTCCTGCATGATCATTGCAACCAACAGTTCTGCTTAAGAACATACATCACAGAGAATGAGCAAGAAAACGTTTACACATTTAAAAGAGGTTTCATTTGCTTTAAGTTCTGAGAAGAGGATACTCAACAGTCATGGCAAAGTGGGGGGAAAGAGCTCACCTTTATAATCTTTTCTACACCTGAGGAGCAGATCATGTAGGTGTGGGGATTAAATCGGACCTGATTCACAATTGAACGATGACCTTTCAATACCATAAATGCACCATTAACCACCCTGCCGATTCCACCTGGAAAAAAAAACAGCAACAGAAGAGAATAGCTCCATATACCAGAGAATGGCTTGTTTGCACTGAATTTGAAATACTACCTGTGTACAGCTACGGGCCATAAGTCCACCACTGCCCTTATCCCATTCTGCGCCTTCCACTAAATTAGTCACTATTTCATTGGTAGCGAGTAAAACTGCCTGAAGTCAAGGACACTCTGACTCTGGACTATGCCAGTGATGAAATATTTAAAAACTCCAGTAAGCCTGCATGCATGCATACCACATATAGTTGTGAAAAACAGCATATTGATAACCAATGTAACTGGAACAGAACAGGCTGAAGATAGGAATGTCTGGTGGAGATGCACAGCAGCATTTCTCATCAAATGAAGCTTCCAAATCAGTCAGTTTTCCCCTTAGCAACTTCAGAACTATGGGCAGGCAGATAGATGGCCATTCCATTTTACTACACTGTTGGTACTAACTATTATCCAGAAGGTGAAGTAGTGATGGCCTCAACACAGATGGGAAGAAAAGCTACTTCAAGTAAAGGGCAAGTCAACACAAATGCATTTGCTTTTATCTACTCTCTTGGTGGTTTACCAATGGATTAGTCACTGTAATGCTTATGGCAGATCCATTCCTTGATCCAAACCAGGATTCCAGGATGCTCTGAGTTAAGTGTAGACTAGCTCACCCCAGGACTTACAGTAGGCAGACAGGGGGAAAGGAAATTCTGGAAGGAAGAACAGCAATCTGCAGGTAGCTGCAGGTAAGGAAGGAACTCATAAGACAACAGTACACGTCCTGGTTCTTATGTTTCTAAGAGTCCCCAGGCCTCTGAACCCAACAGGTCTGTGTCTCCTTTATCACAGGAGAACTATATCATACAAATATAAGGCTGGGTTGGTTTGGTCACCAAAACCATGGACCTTTAGGCAAGTTTTGACAATTACTTAGAAGTGCTGAAAGGGCCTACTGAAGAGAACCAGTTTTCTCCAAAAAGCCCTATGACTGTAGCGCTTGGCAGCACAGTAAAGAACTTATTACTTAATGTATTTCAGCTTGGTTGCTCAACCGCACTGCTCAACAAACGATGTCTCTGGAAGCCCAGAAGTGGGACATGAAGGAACATTCACTTTGTTTTTTTAAAAAACAGCGATGTTGAGGACACAAAAGTGAGAAAGCAGTGACACTCATGACAACATACATAGACCAACAAAGAGCTAAAATTAAAGCACTAAACTTAGTGCATGTGTTTCGGTAGTTATTAATATTGTGAATACGTAGTGCTTTTTGTGTTTTAGGTGTTGCATTTCTAAACTGTTACATATTCGGATTGATTGCATCAATGTATGTGTTAGGTGAAAAATACAGATACCTGTATTCCCCACCCCTACAAGGCAAAGAGCAGCTAAGGGGAAGAGATGATTTTGATTAAGAAGGTGATGGGGATGAAGATATATACACACACGTCACACACAAACCAAGAGACCTTCAGTGCTTCCAAGCAGACATGCAAAGGATTGCAAACATCACTGAGTTTACACAAAGGTATGCATGTACAGAAAGGTGGCCCCAATAATGCACCTCAATGTAAATTGCTATATTGGTAGAATAGTGTTCCCAAACTTACAATGATTGTAGACCTTTTTTGAGAGGTTATACCAGTGGAAGGCCTTTTTGGGTGAAGATAATTTGTAGTTTTAATATTATTTTATCTAGACTACAGCAAATTCTGCCATGTACCCTTTGAAACTCCTTTGCGTAACCCTGGGGGTATGCACACCACACTTTGGGAAACACTGTTCTAGTAGACTGCTTTTCCTAGCACTAGTACCGGTAACTTAATTTGGAAGATTCTACAGGAACACTCACCTGCTTCTGGGTCTGGAGGAATTCTCCACATGTATAAATTAAAGTCATCAGAGCCAGAGAGGATGTACTGTTAGAAATAAAAATACTAGTAAGTTACAACAAATTCACCACCAAGGCAGCCCTTGAAATATACTTATTTGGAAGATTCCAATAGCTTGATTATATGATGCAATACATATATACTCTACATGCCTAGAATTCATATTGTTCATGTGGTGGCAGGTCAAGGACTGAAAATATAAAGACCAGGGATTCATGATAAACCAGTGGGGCGAGGGAAGGCTTTGATTTTAAAAATCAACAGGCTACAAAAATGATAAGCTACAATCCAATGCATATTTACTTTCCAGTCCCACTGAAATTATACCCATAAAAATCATGCTATACAAGTCAAACACCTGCCCCTGTTCTAGTCTTCATTTATGATTTATTTGCTTTAACATCAATGGAATTCTGCTCCAAATTCACATCACTCAATATGCCCACTGTATGAAAGTTCAAGGTACAGTACTGATAATTTTAAAAGCTTCCTTCCTCAAAGTACATTACTAGTCTGTTTAGCTGAAAAAAGAAAAGAATACACAATTACGCTTATAGAAGAACTGGGAAATTGCAGAGGTAGGCAAGTGCTAACGAACTGGCCATTTCCTATCACAGTTTTAAAAGTTGCATATGGAGCTGAAGTGTTATGAAAAAAGGAAGAACACCTGAGAGCAACTTTGTGGGGTTACAGAAAGTTATGTCTTTTACAACATTTGACCAATCTCCAGTCTGTGCCAGCCTGATGCCCAACAAAGAATTCCTCATATTTGTAACCAGTAGCACAAAGAAAGAAGGGAAAATAGGGCAAAAGTTTAGTTTTTACCCCTTATACAAAGTTGATTCAATTTTAACCAAAGAGGACTTAAAATATTTTATAGGCAGAAACGAAACAATTAGAGTAGCCAAACAAATCGACAAATAAGATGAAGAACCTTCATTCTCAAGCAAATTGTTTTAGATATAAAAACAGGCAGCTGTTTTAGATATAAAAACAGGCAGCTGTAAAACACACAGTACACTCCAATGTGGAGAAGCCTTTAGCTGCTTTACCCAACTTGGATGTGCTCATTCCAACTGCAAGGATATTTTGTCCTCACCCTAACCAGAATTCTCAAAATGTAAAGTCAAGGTACTCTGGCACTCCAGCCTAGTTATTGCCAGAAGAAAACAGCCACACAAGGAACTCCTTTCCATGTGGAATTTTATAGAGATGTGCTTGTAAGAGGACAGCTTTAGAGAAGTGCTGCAAGTGGAGTCCCTTTTGGCAAATGTTCACAATGTCCAAAAAAGGATCTAGCACAGGAAAGTTGCTCAGGCTGCAGATGTGAATGCAACCTACACAATTATTATTTTTTATAACTAAAAAGTATATTGCACTTAACAGCCAGCCAAATGCAGCCGACACTGTGCTGGTGGTGGGTGAGTTTCACTAAGCTTTCACAACTGCAAGTGTCCCAACACACAATTGTAGCATAGTCACTCAGTTTAATAGTCTTAGTGTAGTAGCAGTAGCAGCAGCAGCAGTAGTAATAATAATTTTATTATTTATTCCCCACCCATGTTTGCGTGAAGAGAAGTTTCCTCAAAGGAGTTCATCATGAGCAATTGCAAGACACACGTCTAATGCAGGATGTCTGCACACAAAAGAGACAAATGTTCTGCACACAAAGTCTTCCAAACAATGTTTTCTGAAGCCAAGAGGTAGAAAGCATGGCCTACAGAAGGGGTGGGTCAAAGTAGAACAGAATCGTTGGTTTATATGTATTCTTTTATAATAGCTTAATCAAAGTCACAAATTTTCTCAATCCATTCAGATATAGTAGGAGATATGCTTTCCCCCAATTTTTAGCTATTATAATCTTTGCAGAAGTTATAAGGTTAAAAAACATTATTTCTTGATCATTATCTCGATTGACATCTTTTAGATAACCAAGCAGAAATATTGTAGGTTCCAAGCAGACGTGGTATCCTAACATATCAGAGATATTAACCCAAACCAATTTCCAGAATATTTTTATTTGAGAAAAATTCCAGAAGGTAAGTATGTAATTTGCTTTGTTCAATCCACATCTCCAACATTTATCCAACCCTAACTTTTATATTAAATTTAATTTATAAGGTGTTAAATACCAATGAGAGAGCTTTTAAATAGTTCTCTTTTAGATCTGCTGAAATTAAATTAGAATGGAAGCTATCCTAAAACCCAGTTCCATTGTTTCCTGGTTATTCTCTGATCCAAACCTCACAACCATTTTCTCATATATAGTATCCTGGTTCCGGTCCAAGTTTAAGCAAAGGTCATTGAATCCTGCAATTAGGCATTTATAAGCGAAGAAAAGAAAACTAACCTGAGTAGACACTGTGTTCATGTGCAAGCTCAGTGCACTTCTGGTACTGAGGAAAAAATACACCTATTGCTACCATTCATAACACAGCTCAGAATGTGCTCAGAGGCACCACTGTCCTTTAATTTTAACTCTATATACCAGTACTTTTTGCACATGACTGTGGCTGGTAGATTTGGGGTTCTAGTAGACTGACAAGCCTAAAATTGGCTCACCTCTTGCCTAAAAGAAGGAAAAATGAAGACCCATCTCTGTTCTAGTCAGTTGTTTTTTAGGAGAGTGGTCAGAGAAGCTGCTCTTGTAGGATAATATGAAGAAAGTTGTTAAGAAATATATGCTGCCTGCTGTATCTCCAGCACTGAGGATACATCACCTGAGACACCATGGCCTGGTTCACAAGGCCTGCAAAACCAAACCTTACCTTACTAAGCCTGTGTTGGCTCCTGGAGAGAAGCTTATAGCCGCTGTGCTCCTCCCTGGTCCTTTTGCTGCAGCACTGTGCCAAGGCAAGTCAGTTTGGTTTCGTGTGTTGTCTGAACTTTGGCCCACGGCTAAGCTCTCTCCTTCCTAACCTTGTGGTTAGCAAGCAGAGAACTGAACCACACACGTCCCAGTTCAGACAACACGCTAAGCCATGCAGCAAATGGTACTGGAGGGGAGAAAAGGTGCTGCAAGCTCCTCTCTGGGATCCTGCACACTTGCGTGGTTTCCCTAATTCAATGTTTAGCTTAGCGTATCACGCAAATCAGGCCCAAGCCTACCCTCAGCAAGTGTGTGACCTAAAGCAGCAAAAAAAAAGTGCTTCTCATGCCAAACGCCCCCCCCCCATTTCCTACTCCCATCAACTTCTCCAAACATTAAAAGAATGTGTTCAAACACAACATGAACAGTCTTTTGGGGGGAAATATTCAAAGTCATTTGATGAGCAAAGATGTAAATCATCCTCCATCTGTGACTAGCTGCAAACAACCGAAAGGGGAGGGGAGGAAAGGCTTTTGGATGACAAGCTGCTGATTCAGAAGTTTGCCTTAGAAGGAAGAAAATTCCCAGGCATGGTTAATAGCTGTTGCTGCACAAAGAAGCAATCCCAGAACTCTTATAAACATGCCTCAATTGTTTAGAATGAGCCATCCTCAGACTGCTAGCTCTGCTGCTTCCTTGCTTGCCTGCCTGCCTGCCCTCCCTCCCATTTCTGCCCCAAAAGGAGAACATACTACAGGCAACTTATGCAAAACGGAATATGATCAGCAGCGGTTTCTGCGGTCTTAATAGCAGTCCTTTTTGCACATTCTGGAATTCAGCCACCAACAGGAATAAATTTTTCTTAACTACTGTCTGCTGGAAAACAGTCGGCATCTTGAAGCTTTTATATTTCCGTAGGTTTTGCTGAATGCAAAGTATTAAAGAGGAAAATTAAAGCCAGCCCTTTTTTTCTTGCTCCACATTTTCTTGCTTCTTTTGTGTAAGGCAATTCATGACTGACAGAGCTTCTTACATCTTAAAGAGCCAAATTACACATTAGGTCTTTTAAGATTTTTGTTTTTACGCAGTTCACCAGCACAGGGCTCCCAATGCTTATCAGGACCCTAGTGTGGAGGACTGGGGTGTTATAACCCTTAATCTCTCAGCTATGACACCAAGAAATCCCCTCTCCTCCCCAGAGCACTTTTACACTTCAAATAATGCTTGTTGTTGTTTAAATAAGGAAACAAATAAACAAATGTTGCTTAAAAAATGGATGGCCTGCTTGACACCACAGGTATGGGATATGACTGACAACTAAACCGGGCTTAAGAGAAGAGTGGCTTGTCTAAAGCCACCCACACCTTTCACAGCACATGCAACTTCAAAAATTCGGTTCAGTTTGGATTGCCATCTTCACACTTAAGTGCCGTTGAATCTTTCCTTTAGTTCCCCACCCTGCCAACAGCAGCACTCGAAAAAGTTTCCAGGTTGCTCACCTGCATGAACTCTCAACAAGTCTGTGGCAAAAGCCAGTTCCCACTCTCAAAATAGTCACAGGAAGAAGAGCAGCTTCCTATTTGCATCTCTTCAGATATTAAAATTCCATAAATTTTGAAGCAAAGGACAGTTGCTATAAATTTCAATAATGATAACTGTAAAACCAATTGTTCTGTTTTGTGATATGCTGCTTATTAAACAAACACGTTCTACAGCTCTATACACACACATGTACACCCAAATATAACAACTGATAATTAAGGCAGAAAATCAGGAACATATTTCTGGAAGCAAGAAAAGGCACATAATAATATGCTAATAGAGTAAGCTATTGGGGATAAAAATTACTTCATCAACATTCAAATGTTCAGATTAATTCTCTCACTCTTTGACCACTCAAATATAATTCTCAAAAAAAAACCCTAGCCTTTAGCTGTTTGAACTGTATATATCATGTCAATATCAGAAATTAAATACATGGCCCCTGTTATATTTGCTTTCAATGTAATAGGTCTCATAATAGCTACTGCTGCCCCCCACTGGCAGCATAGGGTAATTCCAGTGTTTCACCTCAGTAAGCTCGCTACTTAAAGTTACCAAGAATATATTTCTTACGGCCTTAATGAAAACATTCAAAATTAATCATTGTAAATGCATTTGAAGATAATCAGAAAACTTTGTAAGGTGTATTCCTTGTTCATCATCAAAGTACAACTGTTTCAACATTAGGCTTGTAAAAAATGGTTTGTACACATCTAGTTTATAATTTGAAAACAAGCCTGTATGCCTGGTGGAATTAGGGAAATCTTATCAGTTAAACTTAGAGAACAGCATTGCATGAAGTAGTCAAGTGCCTGCCCTTTCCAACTAAAACTGATACAGTGGAACCTCGGTTTTCGAGCGTCTGGGAAGCCGAATGATTCAGAACCCGAATGCCGAAAACCCGGAAGTGAATGCTTCCATTTTCGAACGAGCCTCGGAATGTTTAATGTTTTCTACCTGAACCAAGACAAATTCCTAGCTGCAAAAGCATGCAAAAAAAAAAAATCCCCAAGGTTGACTGGGAGGGAGGGATGTTGCCAGTTCTATTCTTAAGTGGCATTGAGCAAGTTCCCTGTTTATTTAAAAACAAAACAAACAAAACAAACAAAACATGTAAATGAGTTGTTTTAGCCACTGCTCTTTCTAGGAGCACCATGTTGAAAGGCAGAACTCATCCTAAGGAATGCTGGAAGAGCAACCCGTGACTGCTGCATTCCTGAAACTTTCCTGTACATGCATAATATCAACAAAGGAGACTGAGTGGTGATGTAACGTCTGAGGACCTGCCACAGAGTAAAGATAATTTTAGTTTTATTCAGAGAGCATACGTTAACTCTTGCTTGAAAAAAGCAGCAAAGTAGTGGTTTTTATTACTGGTGGCCCGGAGCTTTGCTACATCTACAGCAAAGCAAAAGGGGGTGGGGAGAAACGGATTTCAGAACTAAGGAGAAAGGAAAGAGGCAGCACTTATCTAAAAATTTCTCGTCAAGTTTTGGGAGTCATTCCCTAGAATGGTGAGATCTTGCTAAAGAAATTCGTATTTCACCAAACTTTACTCACTTTTTATTGATAAGAGGCAACCTAAGTAGAAAATGGGGGTGGGGTGGGGAGATGACACATGCATGACTCCCGTGTGACAAGGGAGGGTCAGGGGTGGAGCCAAACTCAACAGCAGTGCAACTTCAATGGCTGGTGGCTCCTCCTTTCTGGAGCTTGGCCTCCTCCTCCTGCCACCAGCCGGGGCTGCCTTCCCCTCTGTGGCAGCAGGAAAAGAAGCGTCTAACCCCTGAATCAGCACAGAACTAGCTCCACACTCGCCTCCTCTGCAACTGATTGTTCTCAAAATTGGGGTGGCACCCCCCCCCAAATAATTTATGGGAGGGTGAAGGGACCTGGCGCCTTAGAGTTGGCGCCTATGTGATAGAGGATTAGTGCAGTTGCAAAAAACTAGACTCCCCCTCCCATAATGCCACCAAAACCAGGCATTCTGAAGACTACTTTTTCTCCTCTCCCTTCTGTTGCCTAAATAAAATATATGCAAGTTCCCAACAGCATTCATTTTTTAATTTTTCTCCAGCCCCTCCCCTCTCTCCCCACCATACTGCACCAGGCTTCTTCTTTCCCTCAGTAACAAAGGAAAACACTCATCCCCTTCCCCCAAAAATGGTGGTGAAACTGGTTGAGCAATGTGAGGTCAGGTAACCCGCTAGTAAGTCATCAAAACCCACTAGATGATCAATATCCTAAAGGTCTGAAGACACATGGGGTCATCACCATGCAGAAACAAAGCAGCTTTGAGTCTGGTCGGTGCCTGGGGGGTGACCGAACCACATGCACACCCCTTTGGATTCCATGATGAAAACATGTGGGATATAAGTTTAAGAAACAGGTAGAAATAAAGGGAAAGCAAATAAGCACATTATCTATTTCTAAACATTTGCACCAGCCATCTCAAATCAAGGCAACATGGTTTACCACCTACTCCCAATTAACATTTCTGCATTAGCCAAAGCACGATTCGCATGGAAATATAGTCATGTAGCAGCTCTGCATGGCATGCCATTTGCTTGCAACTATTTGCTGTGAAGCATGGTCCAAGTTCTCGCATACCACAGTAATATGGTGAAAACGCAGCAGAGCCATGTTGCAAGCAGCTGTATGCTTAAAACAGCTCGCCATGTGGGGCTTTTTTGGAATAAACTCATATGATGCGTTGATGGAGTGGAAACGGAGCCTTAGCCACTACAGTTCCATTACTTTGTTTTGTATCAAGTATTTCACACACACCCTTAATGTGTCTAGTCTGAAAGTCACATTAGTGTGTGAGGACAGTGGATTTCAACCAGAGACACACAATTTCTAATGACCACCCAGGTGAGGAGCTCAGTGAACGACCTGAGTCAGCTACCATCTCTCGGCCTAGTTCACCCCACAGGGTTGGCTAAGTTGTGTGGATATGTTGGCCAGGTCCCAGTGTTAACCCCCTTCTTTGTTTTAAGCAAGGGGGAAACTTAAATATAGGCACACTGACCCTGTGTTTTAATGCTATGCATCATTGCTCTTGAAGTGCCCACTGAGCCAGTATGGTGTAGAGGTTAGATTGTCGGACTAGGACCTGGGAAATGGGGGTTCAAGCCCCCACCTGGCAATGAAACTCACAGGATTAACTTGCACCAGTCACTCCCTCTGAGCCTAACCTACCTCACAGGGTTGTTGTGGGGATTAAACAAGGAGGGAGGGAATGATATATGCCACTTTAAGCTCCTTGGAGAACAAGGTGGGATATAAATGCCACAAGTGAAATATCTATTCAGCTCATAGAACTTGGCAACTGAGGCTCTTTACCTGATCGCGATCACCTGCAAAACAGCAGCTTTTCATGGTACAAGAATTAAAGTATCCTTGGTTGTCAAACTGGAAGACAGGCAGACGGGAGTGGATGTCATAAAGGACTGGTGGCAGCCGACGTCTGAGAGCAAGCAGCTGTGTTCCATTGCTGTTAAACCGCACACTCATGGCACTCTGAAGTGATAGATTCCCACCATACCGGAGCAGGGAACTAGGAAACAAGAAACCAAAAAGAATCAGATGGGCTGCCACAATTTAACTACCATGAAGCATCTATCGGCCATCCCTCCTTATCACAACAAGGCAGGAAGGAGTTCAAAGGAGGCAGAATGTCTTTAGATGTGTAACTGTGTTCCATGAACCACACTTCTCCATATATTACTCAGACGTCCTAAATAAATTTCCAGGAAGGAAACATTACTGAGGATCCAATAAACCACCGAAGCTCTATACTTAGTACTAACTTATGAATTATGTGTAGCAAAATTTCAGATAGATTTGTGGCAAAATCTCAGACAAGTAGCAAGGTTTATTTCAAGTCCCAAATTCAGTTAAGAGTATTTGCTAAAACTTTGGCCACAACTAACTCATTCTCATAATTTCAGGCGGATATGCAGGTTGAACTTTAAACTGGATCATGCCTACAACTATAATTCCCTGCACACTTACAAGGAAATAATCTCTTGTTGAATTCAGGAGAACTTTAATAAATGAACAATAATATTTCAGCTATTTATATACAGGTTTCTAAGTGGTGTACATACAAATTACAAAAGACATACAGTGGATAAAATCAATTTAAAATTGATCACAAAACAGGAAACTAAATAACCTGTTGAATAGCCTCTGAGGTTCAAGAGAGGGAGCCTTTCTGATCACATCTAGGAAGGAGTTCCAAAGAATTGGGAATACAGTACTCAATGCATGGCATCAGCATACAAACTGTGCATCTGAGTCACAGAGGAACTATTAACAAAGATAGTAAATATAAATAGGGTTTGGCCCCCAGTGGACCTTAGATTTTACTGTGGCAAATGCATTCATAGCTCATTCACTCACTGTATCATAATCAGTACTTTTCTTTTGGTAAAAAAAAAGAGATGCTGGTTTGCACATTGATAGAAGTACCATGGGGACCAGCACAAAATGATTTTACATACAGCAGGATTTAATTTTAAATTAACAGTGGCAAAAGTATTAACCTATTGAAAATCAATCTTTCCCAGCTATTGAATGTCATCATAACTAAAAACAGTTTTCGGTTCATCCAAAGGAAGTCTCGCAGTCAGAGAAGCCAAAAGAATGTGATTCTTCCTTCTCATTTCCAACCAGCTTCCTGCCCCTTCAAACCTGTCTTCAATCTTTCACAAAAAAATTATACTGGAGAGTAATGTCCTCAGCCTCTTCTATACTGTTACAAATGCTATCCATTTCCCCACTCACCATCCTCTTGGTTACTCCTTAGGCTAGTACAGCTGTCAACTTCTTAAAGCACCGATCCTTTGTTTTTAACAGCAGCTTGACCTGCAGACATTAGCAAATTGAACAGATTTACCTGCTAATGTCTGCAGATCAAACCAGCTGTTAGTGACAGGCCAAGCCAAGCTTTGTTTCTTTTCCTGGTCTGGTAGCAACCCTATCATCAATCTATTTCCCCCTTTCTCACATGACAATTTGCTTGCAAATACCGGTACTAACAGTTTTCAAAAGAATGTACAGTACTGTATACAAGCTACAATGGTAAATTAAATATTCTGGGCAAGGATGGAGCCCCAGCTATATGATTGGTGCTAAATAATAATATGCAGCAGCTAAGCCAGGTTGAAAACCTAGCTTGGTCCCCCATCCCAATTTATATAAACAAGAAGACGGTTATTCCACAGCAATTCCTTTAGCCTTACATGTTGCTTCACATAAACATCAGAAAGAACTTTCTAAGAGCTAAAACAAAATAAAATAAAAGAAGTGTGCATGCACACGAAAGCTTATACCAAGAACAAACTTAGTTGGTCTCTAAGGTGCAACTGGAAGGAATTTTTTATTTTATTTTGTTTTGACTATGGCAGACCAACACGGCTACCTACCTGTAACTTTCTAAGAGCTGTTTGACAGGGGAACAGACTCCCATGAGAGGTGGTGGACTCTTCTTCCTTAGAGGTTTTTAAGCAGAGGTTGGATGGACACCTGCCCTGTATGATCTAGTTCATGGGTTGGCAAACTAAGGCCCGCGGGCCGGATCAGGCCCAATTGCCTTCTGGATCTGGTCTGTGGACGGTCTGGGAATCGCGTCGATCGCAGCGCATGCATTCTTTCCCTCTCCCTCATACGGCAGTGGCCCCTTCTCCCTCCCTCCTGGCTTCTCCCCCCCGCCTAGAGAAGGAAGGGGGCTGGGCTTTGTTGGTGCCAGCAGCAGCAGCGCTCAAGCGGCCGCCATTTTAAGCAACCCCTCTCCGGAGCCCTTTCATGCGCCGCTCATTGTCCCTCCTCCGCCAGCCCCTGCCGCTCGCAAGATACAGGTAAGCAGCCACTGGGGCTCGTGGTGCTCTTGCATCTTATCAAAATATAGTCCGGCCCCTACAAGATCTGAGGGACATTGGACCAAACCCCTGCTGAAAAAGTTTGCTGAAGCCCTGATCTAGTTGATATTTCAGGGGGTTGGACTTGATGACCCTTGTCGTCCCTTCCAACACTACGATTCTATGATTCTATATTATGAATTCCTCTATATATAAAGTATTTCCTGTTTATTAAACTTGCAAATATATTACCATATGTCTAAGTTAACCGAAACAGAAGAGGATCTTCATACAAACAGCTGGATTAGCTCAGCTGGTCTCTCAGTTGAAACTTTTAATCTCAGAGTCAAGGGTTTGAGCTAGACATTTGGCAAAAGATTCCTGCATTGCAAGGGGATGGACTAGATGGTCCTCAAGGTCCTCCCTTCCAACTTGACGATTCTATGATTCTAAGCATTTAACTTTCCCCCATCTACACTGCAGCAGAATATGTGAACAGGCCATGATGATGTCATTTGCCACACAGATCCTATACAAAATGATAAATGAAGCAGGATCTGTGGAACAGCAACATTTTGGGTCTTAATCCAAGAATAGATTTTTTTAAAGGTTAAATCAGTTTTTACCAGTAGCTAACTGACAAATGAGAAGAGAGAGGATATGACAAATGGGAGCTACTGTCTGCATCAGCTAATGGTTTCCTTTCCAGGAAAAATAGACAAGATAGTCTAAATAAAGCTTTTCTCCCTTTGGCAAGTTTTATGGATGGATTGTTTTCCTGAGGCTTGAAAACAGCCACTTACTGCCAACAAAGTGCAAAGAAGGAAGGCATAGCTTGAAGTTGGAACATTTTTTTAAAAAAAAAAAGAAGAGAGGAAGAAATCCACAACTGTAGCTATTCATCATATTAAATCTGCATATCTTGATCTGACACACCTGACTGAATTACAAGCTTGCCAGTGGTGTCAGGAAATTACAGTCACTGAGGCGGAGGAGGAAAGGGCGGAGGAATGGGCAGGAAAGAGTTGACAGTTTCTAGCACTGCTGTTTACAGTATAATGGGGGTGGGGGAAGCAGAGAGACTTAAAAGAAAAGGAGGACTCAATGCCTTGAACACTCAACATACAAGAAAAGTAGTTAATACAACTGCCAAGCTAATATTTTAACCCACCCAATATTTTTTGACTGTGCAATAATGATTTACAGTAAGAATGGCATGGGGGGGTGAGACCCAAAAGTTAAACAGGAAAAGTAAAGTTAATCTCAATCAGGCATAGGTAAACTCAGCCCTCCAGATGTTTTGGGACTACAATTCCCACCATCCTTGACCACTGGGTCCTGTTAGCTAGGGATCATGGGGTTTGTAGTTCCAAAACATCTGGAGGGCCGAGTTTGCCTAAGCCTGATCAAAATTGTTTATCAAAAGGGCAGGGGAGAAGAGGATATTGCAAGGCAGGATTTTAAATTGCCTTAAGGTGGAATGGAGTCTGTGCAGACTTACAGAGCTATCCTACCACATCCCAGATAGCAAAGTCATTCTCCCAGGGCTTACCCTTATGCAAGTAACATGGCACCATCAAAGCACAAGAAACAGCCACAAGCAGGCTTGAAGCACAAAACAATATTTAAAAGCATGTTCCGCAGGCACTGGATCCTGTCTGACTGTTGTGGGAAGAAATGGAAAAATGGGATGGGGAGAGAGGAAAGGAGTATCCTGGCCAAGGCACAGCTAGAACCCTGCCCTCGAGCACTCCACATGGCAACCGTTTGTTGCATATCCCACTTGAAGGACTAAATTTGCTCTTAGAATATTCAAGTGCCTATTTGTTAGGAAACCAAAACTGCACCATCCATGTTGCTTTATGAGGAAGTAAAAATGTCAAGCTTTTTTATAAGTGACATGAGCCTTGTACCCAGATATGCAAACCATGAAGAGCAGGCCCCTTTAAAAAAAAAAGTCACATGATGACTGATTATTGCCAGCCATTAGCAAGACCACTGAAACAGGCAAAAATGTCACATGATGTTTTAAATCAGGTGTGGGGAACCTTGCTCAGCCCAAAGGGTGACATTCCCTCATGGGAAACCTTCCAAGGGCCACATGCCGGGGGAGGGGGCAGAGACCAGGGTGGAGCAATGAACATAAAATTTTAATCTTGTACAGCAAGCTAGTTTCTTCACACACTCCTTTCCTCCATCCAGAGAAGCAAGAGACATTATCAGAATTCAAGGACACATTGAAGCCCAGTCAAAATACCTGGGGCAGTGAGGGGTGAGGCCTAGGGAAAATTCTGAGGGTTAGGCATAGAGGCCTGACAGGCCACACCTAACTCCCTGGCCTGAGGTTCCCCACCCTTGTTGTCGTAAGTAAGCAAACTGTCTCACAATTCCAGAAGGATAGCCTTTTTAAAACCTTACCATAGCATAAACCTTTATCGACAAGTCTAGGAAGTCCAAGTCTAGGAAACAGTCCTGGAACGATTATGCTTTGTGGCATTAGGATTTGGATGGTTAATATTCACCAATGTATAAACTGCCACACTTCGTTCTATATATGCTACCATGTATTGGCCTTATGCACATTGTGATTTGTTGGCACCTCCTCGTGGCAGAGAACCCTCATAACAGCTTTGTTTAAACCACCCATGCTATTCAGAAGAGAAATGTTTGCCTGTGGTCTCAAACAAGAGCAGAGGCTGCCTGCATGACCTTCTAAAGAAATCAAGAAAAGGCCTGGGACAGCCCATGCCATGTCTTTTGCTGACACTGTACATGCATTCCATTTCTGAGAGGTTCTTTTATATCAGAACAGGCGCATGCAGAGGAGTTGTGCACTGTGGACACAGGAAGCTGCCTTCCACCAAGTCAGGCCTGTGGTCCATTGAGCTCATCAGTATTGCCTATGCTGACTGGCAGCAGCTCCCCAGCATTTCTGACAAGCATTAAGTATGTTTGCACCAACCTAAAAACATTTTTGTAGTTAAGGCTGGAGAAAGGGAAGCTCACAGCTGAGAGGAGAGAGGCTGGGAGGTAGCATGGATGGTTGAAAGAAGTTTTTAACCACAATTGTTATTAGAACATGTTAACTCTTTTAGAATGTTCTTGCTTTTTATTGTGTATCTGTTTGCTACTCTGGAGAAGAAGGGGGGGAGTGTGATTAATGGCAGGAGATTGGCAGTGGCGATTGGGCAGGTGATTGGTGGCTGCATCAAGGCCTGCTGGTGATTGGCTGTGGCTGTGGCTAAAGCAACTGGACAGGCGATTGGTGGGTGTGGCGAGGTGGGCAGGCAATTGATGGCTGCGGCAAGTTGGCAGGTGGGCTGTTGGTGGCGGCAAACAGGCAGACAATTGGCAGCTGTGGCAAGGTGTGTGGTCGGCAGTGACAGTGGCAAGCAATCAGCAGTGGTGGGCAGGCGGATGAGCGATGGTGGAAGTGACCTCCCCCACCCCCCACCCCCAAAAAGCTAAACAACTTAATTTCTTAATTTGGGGTTAAAAAAAATAGGGATTGTCTTATACATGGGGGCATCTTATACATTGAAAAATACGGTATGTCCATCATGGCAGTGCAAAATCTAGCAACTGAGTATGCGACATCTGCAAAGTTGTTCTGTACACCCTGTATAGTATAGGCAGGATGAACCTAGCTCGTATGTCTGTATAATATTAGCAGTGAAACTTAACATGCTTGTTATCACATTAAACTTTTGTTGCACTATTGTACTGAGATTTTAAAATTGGCAGATTCAAGCTAGGAAGAGGCAATGATGGGGAGGGGCACATTTCTGGCAAGGTAGTGGCGGAGGTGCAGGCAAGCAATGGAAGATTTGGGCTATGTATAGAGCCATGGTCTTCAGCTACATCAATGCCCACATCATCCAAGTCTCTTCCAAAAAAGGAGAAATGACAGCGTTATAGCAATCTCTGTATGCAAGGAATGTAGAGCACTCTAGTTGGAAGCCAAAACATTTGATTACAAATGGCCAAGAGAGTAAGTGGGAAGACAATGTTGGAAAGGTTTAGGAGCAATATCATCCAAATTCTCCATGAAATGTGAGTGAGCAAATCATGTCAACTACAAAAGAAAAATGACCAGCATGGAAGCACCCAGCATTATGTAGTGGAAACATAGGGGTTCAATAGGTCATTCAGTAAATTTCATTTGTTCTAGAATAGGGCAAGGAGGAACAAATTTCAAAGCCAGAAGAAAAACACACTTGGGTTGAATAGGACATTTTAGAAGAAGAAGAAGAAGAAGAAAGAAGAAGAAGAAGAAGAAGGAGAGGAGAGAGGAGGAGGAGGAGGAGGAGGAGGAGTTTGGATTTGATATCCCGCTTTATCACTACCCGAAGGAGTCTCAAAGCGACTAACATTCTCCTTTCCCTTCCTCCCCCACAACACTCTGTGAGGTGAGTGGGGCTGAGAGACTTCAGAGAAGTGTGACTAGCCCAAGGTCACCCAGCAGCTGCATGTGGAGGAGCGGAGACACGAACCCTGTTCCCCAGATAACGAGTCTACCGCTCTTAACCACTACATCACACTGGCAATAAAGGACAGCCCCATACAGAATGAGGATGGGAGACTGCTTAGTGATGCCCTCTTCACTAGCAGATTTCAAAATAAAGTTTGGATAGACTATCATGCTTTGAGCAGTTAATTCTGCTAGATGCTCCATAGGTTCCTTCCATTCTGAAACAAAGTGATTTGAGAAACATATACAGTACAGAGCACATGGATACATCAACAAATTGCCATTAGGTATGGAGAACTACTAGTCACGGAACTACTAGTCAAACATAATTTTCAACATAAAAATGTGGTCCATGGAAATTTCAAATATGAACAGCCCAGACAGTTAAAAACTTATAGGGGCTATCGGTGAGCTGTAGGGAATTAAGAACTCGAAGCAATACCACATGCAGTTAAAAGCCTCAAAGCCTAATAAAGTACAGATCAACCTGCTGCTTCTCTCTGAACCAAAGCTGCTACAGATTTATGTTCAATCATGGTCACACATATATCCAGTTTATCTGAAATGTTTCAACAGAGAAGCTAATATTACTTAGCTTTATAAACTAAGAAAATACACACTTAGAGAAGTTTAATTACTCCACATTACTATTGTGGGGGGAAAGACCCACTCAGCATTCTTTGCCTAATCAATCAATCCTGGCAATGAATGCTGAGTGGGTATTTTCCCCACAATATACCAAGCACCAAGTTCAACTGTGAGTTCCAGAAGGAGCTTCTTTCTGTCTTCCCACTTTCACAAAACAACGCATAAGAAAGAAGAGTCTTACCTTTGAGGCTTGCGAATGTCCCAGAGTCCTACACCTTCCTTTGAGTTGGCAGTGGCAAGTAACCTGGGCTCCACTGGATTAAACATCACACTGTGAAAGGCTGATGGATAATTAGCCAAGCAGAAGGGCTCTGTTAACAAAACAAGATAGATCAATTTACTTTTAAAGACAGAACACCTCTTGTACAATGTTGACAGCCAGCTAAACTTTTTCTTAATGGGACATTTGTCAACCCTTTCAAGAATTTATTTAGTGTTGGTAGTAGTCAGGTTTTATGCATCTTTCCCTAGCATTAAACAGAATTCCCACATACTAATTGGTAATTTGTGGCTCAGAAATCTACAATGCTAGTTTACTGATGATGAAGTAGTATCTGCTACAGAAACCATTTTTTACCAAGTTGCAGATCTTGGAACTCTGACAGAGTGGAAAATATTTTAATATAGATTTGTGTCTTATTGAAAGAGTTTTAAATAAATTACTTCAGTATAATCCATAAACATTGCATTTACTAGCACACAGAACATTGCGGTAGTCCACAAGGGAACTTCTCATAAGTTCTTGACATTCCATCTAATTAAAACTAGATTATGGCATTAAAAGTAATGTGACACTGTAACCATTTCAATAGAGTAGAGGTTTTCAACAGTTTTATTTCATGAGTTTAATGTGCTATAACAAGCAAGTGTAGCTGCCCCATCAACATCCTAAGGCTGGAATTACTTGTCCAAGTTGCCGAGAGAATTCTGAATCCCAAATATCTTTGCCAAATCCATACACTTTCCTTGTTACTCAGTTTTCCAGCATTCCCACCATTCTACCAAAAGCTTGTTTGTAATAAAATCATTAATGTCTAGCATTTCTAAATATAGGTCAAGACCTAGGATTCAATGAACAATTGCTAACTTATTTGACCCATTTATTTTCATTCCCTAAATCATCACAGACTTCACTCAAGATGACAAAAAAAAATCCTCATTGCACAAATCCCTTCACCACTGAGGACACCCATATTTAAAATTGCAAATTATCAGACCCTGTGGCTGCAATCCTATCCACACTCAACTGTTCAACCCATTAAACAGAATTGGTCTCACTTCTAAGTAAATATGCTTAGGATTGTGTCAAGAGTCAGATAAAATTATTGCTCTTTTGAGTTGTAGATCCTGTACCCGACGGACAGACATTACAGTAAACCAAAGCTTTAGCATAATGGAAGAGAGCCAGAAAGAGCCTTTAGCTCAAATACTTCCCCTTTTCTTTCAATGTGACTGATGTTGCAAAATATAGTTAACAAACCATAGTACATGACCTCAGATGACACAACAAGTTGTAGCTAAGCAAAAGTAGTTAAGCAAAAAATAAAGAAGGCGGAAACTTCTGAACTACTCATGCTTGTGCTGAAGGAAGTCAGGAGCTGGGGGAGCATGCAACGCCAAGCTTCGCTGCAGCTTATTCACTGGCTGAGACAGATGAGAGCTGGGAGTCCAACCACCTCCAGAGGGACACAGAATAGCCACACCTAGTCTACAGAAATCTTCAAACCTCAAGGATCCACAGATCCATCTTTACATTACTGGCAACTCACAATTTATGTGTTGGTTACGTTCCAAGGCACCACGCATTTAAGTGAAGTCGCATATATTTGAAACATTATTGAAAAAGCCTACAAACACTCTGTTCCACTCCTGCCCCATTCTGCGGCGTTTTCAGGTCACTTTTGGGTTTGGCACAATGTGCATACATCAGACACATAAAATGGTCACTGCCTGTGTTTACAGGGACCTATGATCGAGATCTTCAAATATCTAAGAGCTGTCATGCGGAAAATGGATCAGACTTGTGTTCTGCTTTGCCAAAGGGCAAGATTAGAACCAATGGATAGAAATTGCAGGGAAACAGATTTTGGTTTAGGAGGATGAGAAACTTCCTAATGAACAAGAGCTATTAAACAGTGATCAAGCTAAGCTGCCTTGGGAGGTAGCTCCCTTTCTACTCTACAACAAAAGCAACTCTATTATGCAGAAATATATTCAAGGGTCATTACTCCCCGTCTCTCTTTTCACTAGTCCCCAAATCACTCACAGTTGGAAGCATTTTGTACCCATATGTATGGTATCGTAAAAGCAGCTTCCAAGTCAATATCGTAGAAAAGATCTTATTTAGTTGAACTCTCAACTAAATGAGGAAATTCAAGAATTCACACATGGCTTCTACACCCACCCCCTGTCCAAAACCTAACCCAGTGAGCAGAGCCGTCTCATCCATTGGGGCTGGTGGCGCAGCGCCAGGGCGCAATGGCCTGGAGGGCGCCTCCGTCCTCCAGCCCCGCTGGCAGCGCCTGCCGGCAGCGCCCTCTGACTCCCGGCAAGGGAGCTGGCCGGCCACGCCACGCCCTCTGGCTGCCCAGCAGAGCACAGGAGCACAGCTCTGCGCGCCCTTCCAGCGCTTCCGGGAAGCGCCGCGCCATCCGGATGCGTGCGGAGCGCGAGCCGGCCGCCCTCGCCTCCCGTCCCGGAAGCGCTGGAAGGGCGCGCAGAGCCCCGCGCCGCTCCAGCGCCACGCCCCTCATCCCCCCTCGCCCACCCCCCTCCCAAGGGGCGGCAAGCGCGGGAGGGGGGCGGCGGAGAGGCGGCATGGCGGGGGCGCCGGAGGGATAGCCGCGCCAGGGCGGCAGATCCCCTTAAGACGGCTCTGCCAGTGAGTTAAATTCAACACAGTCCTCTGCAGATCAATAGGCAAGTTTCCAGTTTACAAGCACAGGGAGCGATTATAAATGCTCAGCATATGGTTCTGAAAATCAGTGCATGAAAAGACTTAAAAGCAGAGGTATAACCCTGGCAGATATAGTTCATCTTTGGGCCTATGCCCATGAACCACCTATACAATACTACAGTAATCTTTGGAAGCCCCTCTTCTAGGTGAACCAACTAGCAGAGATGAGGTGGAGGGGGCGCTTCTTGGCTGAGATTATCCTCCTTTGCTTTTCCTGGAAAGGCTTTAACACGTCATTAACATTTTGTTCAGGTTTTCACAAAATCTTACAATTAAACAGTCCTCCCTTCATTTCCACCCCCCCCCAATCCAATAAGACCAGCCCCCCCCAACACAAAATTCAGTGAAAACACTTATATTCCTAGGATTATGATGATTTTTTGGCCAAAGGTACAGATGTTTCATTTCCCCATGCTTTTAAAATCTCCACTGATACTGGCTTAGAGTACAAATGGACCTGCTCTTTTATTCTTGTGGGAGTTTCATTTCATTTCATTGGTTTTTATTAGTGTCAGCTGCCCTAGAAATACAGGTACTTATAAAATCAAATAAAACTCCACCACAACAGGGATAAAGCAATCCATTTCACCCTTTAACACACTCTAGAGATGTAAAGTTTCTGGAAATCTCAAAGCCATGGGGCAGGGGTGGAAAGAGAACCTTTCCCCTTCAAGAACACAGAATAAATTCCAGGATGATTTAAATATATGCAATGCTAACTTTCCTATTAAACCTTCATTTGTTTTACTGCTTTAACATGGAATGCTTCATTTTAATTTTGCATATAAAATTGCACTATTTAACATTTTTCAAAAAAAAAATACAAAGCAATCCTATGCATGTTTATTCAGAAGTATAGTGGCACTTACTCCCAGGTAGGCACACATAGGCTTGAAGCCTCAGAAGTAAAAATGGCTTAGTTATGTAGCAAGGTGTCTGCATGATGTCATTTTAGGAAGGAGGTGGAAAGTTCAACTAGATGTGAAGGGTCATGCCAAAAGGACAGCATATGGCTCATTCTTCCTTCAGGTATCTCCAAATGAGATCAAAGATCACCAGAAGGTGGCAAGCAACAACTCACAAGCAACTATGGTTCTAGGTGTTCCCCTCATGAAGATATGAAGATGACAACACCTCCTAGGTGCAGAAATGCATCCTGAATTTGCATATTGGCTGTGTCTGCAGCATATATAAGAATGATCACTCTCAAAGAAGTTAAATCAGTAATGATACACTGGGCAGGAGATTTTGGTTATAATATACAGTTTTCTTCATGGGAAAAGTTATGGAAAGAGGATTTGAAGTTTACAGCCTGCTGTTCATTGAAAGAAAATTATATGAAAACAATGTACCGTTGGTATTTGACATCTAGTAAAATTGCCTAAATGTATAGAAGCAGTTCTAATGTGTGCTGGAAATGTAAAAGGAAAGAGGGTACTTTTTATCATATGTGGTGATCATGTGGGGTAGTAAAAGCTTTCTGGGAAATGATAATGAGCTAAAAAAATGTTTAAGATAACTTTTGTTTAAAAAAAAACAGAGGCTTTTTTGTTAGGCATTATAAGTGTGGAAATACCAAAATAAAATAAAAGACTGTTTATGTATGCAACGACAGCAGCAAGGATGCTTCTTGCCCAGAGATGGAAAGAAGAAGAAGTACCGACCAGAGAAGAGTGGCAGACCAAGCTGGTGGAATATGCAGAAATGGCTAGACTGACGGGAAAGATCAGAAATCAGGAAGACCAAGTATTCTTAAAAGACTGGAATAACCTTCTAACATATTTGAGAGACCACTGTAAACAGTTGAAATTATTAGCAGGAATACCATGACACTTGAAAAGTAACATGGATTGTGGAGACTATGATTATATAATAGAATACAGTAAAAGATGCAGGAATAAAATTTAGAATTGGAACCCATGGAGGGAGGGAAGGAGGTCTCAAGGTTCGAAAGAACCCCTTTTTAATGTTTGAAAATGTTATGTTTATGGTGTACAATTTTAATGGAACGCACACACAAGTAAGAGTGTGTGTGTGTGTGTGTACTGTATTTTCCGGCGTATAAGACATATAAGATGACTGCCAACTTTTCCAGTTAAAATATAGAGTTTGAGATATACTTGACCACAGATTCTCCACCCGGCGTATAAAACGACCCCCAACTTTTTGAGAAGATTTTCCTGGATTAAAAAGTAGTCTTATACGCCAGTATATGATCACCTCCAATGCTGGCGCTCCAGATGCTGCTGAACTACAACTCCCATCATCCCTCATAATTTGTCAAGATAGCTGGGGAAGCTGGAAGCTGGAATCCAACAACATCTGGAAGTCCAAAGTTCCCCCAAACCTGCTGTATATTATCTTATATTAAAAAGTTCAGAACGCTTCATACTACACATTTGAATGGAAAAACCTTGTCTTAAAAAGCATTTTATTATTTCTAAAAGAGAAAACATTTCAAAATAGTCCCCCCTCCCAACATTTCCAAAATGTCATTTTTTCTGTTGGAAAGTTTGAACAATGTCCTCAGAAAAGTGGGGAGGGAGACTAGAAAGTATTATTTCTCCCTCTCCCTCTTTTTTTTCTGGACTTTCACATCTCTGGACAAGTTCCCTCCAATGAGAGAGCTCACCACCATTCACACTCAAACATAGCCCTCACCTCCCTGCGAAGACTCTCTGATATCCCAAATGAGAACTCTGCCGTCATCAGATGAGCTTGCAAAAACGTTATCATTCACGGGACTCACAGAGAGCCCATACACTGCATCTTCATGGGCAAATACATCCAAGGTTTCACCGCTGAAAAAGACACAGACATCTGTTTTTCATCTTTCTCATTTAAGGCTAGGCAGGACAGCCTGCCAGGTAGCACTGAAAAATGTTACTTGAAAATATGGAAAGTCCATTATCCTGTATGAGTAAAGGTAAAGGGACCCCTGACCATCAGGTCCAGTCGTGTCCGACTCTGGGGTTGCGGCGCTCATCTCGCTCTATAGGCCGAGGGAGCCGGCGTTTGTCCGCAGACAGCTTCCGGGTCATGTGGCCAGCATGACAAAGCTGCTTCTGGCTAACCAGAGCAGCACACGGAAACGCCGTTTACCTTCCCGCCAGAGCGGTCCCTATTTATCTACTTGCACTTTTGACGTGCTTTCGAACTGCTAGGTGGGCAGGAGCTAGGACCGAACAACAGGAGCTCACTCCGTCGCAGGGATTCGAACCGCCGACCTTCTGATCGGCAAGCCCTAGACTCTGTGGTTTAACCCACAGCGCCACCTGGGTCCTGTATGAGTAGCAGTAGGTAAAAAATATAACAGCAGAGATTTGGAGATTGAACAGTGCATGTCCGCTAACGTTGTGCCATTGTGTTTAGTACTTCCAGGTAAGTGAGGGTAGGATTGTAGCCTACCCCTGCAATTGTATGCACACTTACTTGGAAGTAAGCCCCATTGAAATAAGCCCAACCTATTGTGCATAGAATTGGGCTGTAATTTAGCAGGAAATATCAACACACGTGGGGCCTGGAATGCAAAGTGAATATTTTTGGTCCTATACACCTGACAGAACTTCTTTCCCCACACCATCCATAAAAATCATTAGTTCTTTAAACTCAGATGTTTTAAAAACCGCTTGTGAATCTGCCCACAGGGTAGGGAGGGTTAAATATAAAAAAGGAAAGAAAGAAAGCACATACATTTAAGATCTCTTCAGATCAGGGTCTTTGGCTATTTTACATTATTTGGGAAGGCTGAAGCTCTAAACCCTTACTTGGAAATAAGCCCCATTGAATTCAACAGGACTTACTACTGAGTAGACCAGGGGTCCCCAAACTTACCTGGCCTCAGGCCAGTTCCTCCGGCATCAATCATGTGGCACTTAATTTTTCCAGGTTGGCGCGGCAATGGAAATAGCTTATGTGCATGTGTCATTTCCGGTGCGCTTCTGGCGTGGCGCAACACCGGAAATAGCATGTGCGTGTGCGCACGGGCCTTCGAAGACCCGGAAGTGCACCGGAAATGACGCTTTGTGCATGCGCAAAAGCTATTTCCGGTGCTGCGCCGCACCAGAAGTGCGCCGGAAATGATGCTTGCGCATGCACACAAGCTATTTCCGGTGCCGCGCCACGCCGGTAAGAGTGAGTGTCGGTGGGGGCCAGATAATTGGCTCATGCAGGCTGTATCCGGCCCGCAGGCCTTAGTTTGGGGACCCCTGGAGTAGACGTTATTAAGATTCTGCTGTATAACTTAAACAAGCCTCATGGCTCTGATGGTTTTTCCATAATATGTTATCTAGTAATCATATCAAGGGGAAAGACAAGAGGAGGAAGATAAAATATCACGAGGAGAAAGCAGTAAATAGAAGACAAACAAGAATAGGTGTTCACATAGGCTTGCAGCCAACATGGATTAGCCAACATTGTGCCCTCCAGATGCAGCTCAACTGTCAACTCTCAATAGCCTCAGCAAGCATGGCCAATGGTTAGTGATGGTGGGAAATGGACTCCAGCAACATCTGGAAGTCACAATGTGGGCAACCCCTGTATTAGTGAAAATGTCATACAACAACCGGTTAGCATTTAGGAAACAAACACACACATCAAGAGTGTTCAGGCATTGCGGGAAATGCATTTACCTGTCAACGTCATGGAGCAACACTTGTTCATCAACCTAGATGAAGAAACAAAATTTGATAGCATATTAGTAATGAAATTGAGAAATAATGTGCTTGCAGTTTTCATTTTGGAAGAAAAAAGGATGAAGGAAAAGAGATGAGCCTGCTACTTTTTTTCACATGGCAGGATAAGATGCCCAGGGTAAAATTCCTCCCAATTCCCTGCTTGCTTGACTTGGACATGTTGTTGTTGTTGTTGTTCAGTCGTTCAGTCGTGTCCGACTCTTCGTGACCCCATGGACCAGAGCACGCCAGGCACGCCTATCCTTCACTGCCTCTCGCAGTTTGGCCAAACTCATGTTAGTAGCTTCGAGAACACTGTCCAACCATCTCATCCTCTGTCGTCCCCTTCTCCTTGTGCCCTCCATCTTTCCCAACATCAGGGTCTTTTCTAGGGAGTCTTCTCTTCTCATGAGGTGGCCAAAGTACTGGAGCCTCAACTTCAGGAACTGTCCTTCTAGTGAGTACTCAGGGCTGATTTCTTTGAGAATGGATAGGTTTGATCTTCTTGCAGTCCATGGGACTCTCAAGAGTCTCCTCCAGCACCATCTTTGGTGATGGTGACTTGGACATACCCAGCAGCAAAAACAAGATGACATTTGTCCGGGAAAAGAAGTGCAGGGAGGAAGTGCTTGCTCGCAGTGGTAGACCTGGGGGGGGGTGTCTCAAATTTCAGTGGCGCCCTGTGCAACACTAGACTTCAGCGCTTCCCCACCTCTTGCACTCCATTCTAAATCATAGTGGCAGCGCCCTCCACCGAAGTGTGACCAAACTAGCCATGCTCCCCATAATCCACCTCTGCTTGCTCATTCTTTGGACCTCTGCAATATTGCCCTCTGCCTGGTTCCAGGGTTAGATGCTAGCCCCCATCGAGTGGGGGAAAGTGGCTGAGAAGTAAGAAGCTCAAGCATTTCCCCAGCCTACTTACTTACCCTCCTGGTCCTGCCAATGCCATCACATTACATGCTAGCGGAAAACACAAGATCAGGACTCCTGTTGTCTGCTCAACATTGGTTTTGCCTATCTCTGAATCGACAGCCTAACTAAAGGCTGGCTAGCCTATGGCGTGCAGGCCATATCCAGTCCCACCACCAAGATTTTGTGACTGCCCCCAAGACTACTCCTCAAGTATTTATTTTTTAACAACTTTTTATAGTTTTTAAAACATTACTGACAGCTCCTGCAGATCCCCATCAAAACCTTCTGCGTGACCTTCCAAGCCCCCTACTACAGTTCTTCTCACACCCAGTTTGACACTCCGGGAATACCCACTCTGACATGCAGCCACTAAAGGATTGATGATCATGGGTCAGTTCAGCCCCAAACAGGTTAAGCTATCCCAGCCTAGCTGAAGTCACGTGATTTTTTTTTAAATCCAGCCAAAGCACATGCTAGTTGCCTTTCCTTACCACATGCCCCTCTTGCATATTAAGAGTGATATATCCCATCCACACAGAATCGATTTAGAGGGTAGGACAATCCTGCTGAGCAGAATAACTTGTTCTTCATCCCTGCTTGTCTATATTTTTTCATGCACTCTTCAGTGCCAACCTGTTATGGAGAACTGCACCAGGGGTGGATGGTGGGTAGGGAAGTGTCCTGCTGATGTTCTCCTTTTAAAATATGGTGGTTATATGTTATCTGAGGCAGCCAGCATATTATACTCCAAGTCACAGGCAGCATCCTGTGATTCCCACAACCACTGCCCAAATAGGAAGTCACAGGCTACCTGGGAGGAAGAATACCATTCTCCCCGATCCAAATATTATGCTCAGAAAAGGCAGCATTCCCTCTGCACGGATTGTTGTTAGGATGCCAAGCCATACAAGTGAAAGACCAAAAGTATACTGCAAAGAAAATAATGCCCGAAAGGTCCTGAAACCCTAATTTTCCATTGAAGATGTTCCCCTTGAAGCTTTTCTTCCTTACCTCCAGAAAATACTCTGGTGTTGCCACTATTAAAAGCTAGGCAGAAGATGTTCGAATGATGTTCCCCTTTCAGCTGAACAGGCTTGACTCTGGAGTGGATGGCTTGTTCCATATGCCACAGTAGAACTCGGCGGTCATCTCCACCTATGTGGGAGTGTGGAGAAAAACAGCACTATAAGTACCTGCACAATTTCTGCTGAAACCAGCATTTACAACATGAAATCCAAATTACTGAGCCTCTATTGCTGCAGCACTATGAACAGCCCTATTATGAGCAAGATCTCTTCGCTGTTGCTCAGTGTTTCTCCAGATAGAAGCTACCATATATTACAACTACATCATCTGTGACTAGATAGGAGTCAACATTACCACACATTTTATTTATTGCATTTATATCCTTCTCTTCCTCCAAGCTCAATATTAGCATATATGGTTCCCCTCTCCAAGTTTTTGTACACAGCAGCCCTGCGATGCAGTGTAACTGGCTAAAGTCGCCCACTGAGCTTCATGGTCACATAGGGACTTGAACTCCAGCTTCCTTTTCAAACATGCACCATGATTAAGTGAAAAGTTTTTAAGGTAAATTAGCTGCCAAAACAATTAAATCATGGATATTTGCCATGTGCTCAATGGAAGAAACAAAAGCCTACAAAATCCTCTGACAACCTCAGGCTACAATTTGAGGAGACTTGAGAAAATAAAGGTTTTACTACTGGGCTTGTACTTCATCTCCAATCTTGCCCTTTTAAGTAGACTTGTTATGAACTGAATATACTTGGATGTGTTTACATAGCTTGCCAGAATAATAAATCCAAGCAGCAAGTCCAAGGATACACTTGTGAGCACATCTCATCTATTTACAGGCATAATTGTAACTCCTAACAGTGCTTCCAAAGATGTCCCCAAAGATGGAGTGTTTGGAAGTGAGCAATACAGGTCTATTTCAGCTTTTGAACACAGTTATAGCCCTTCTAGTGTATCAACAACTGTTTGCCACAGGTCTATCTACTTGCACAAGCAAAGTAATAGTACCACTCTATTCTGGCCTTGGTCAGACCCCACCTGGAGCACTGTGTCCAGTTTCTGGGCACCACAGTTTAAGAAGGATATTGACAAAGATGACAAAGGGTCTAGGAGCCAAGTCACCCACATCGTTCAGCCCAGACACTGAGATCCAACACCAAGGGCTTTCTGGCGGTTCCCACACTGCAAGAAGTGAAGCTACAGGGAACCAGGCAGAGGACCTTCTCAGTAGTGGTGCCCACCCTGTGGAATGCCCTCCCGTCAGATGCCAAGATGAGTAATTATATAACTTTGAGGAAACATCTGAAGGCAGCCCTGTATAGGGAAGCTTTTTAAGGTTTAATGTTTTACTATGTTTTTATATATGCTGGAAGCCACCCAGAGTGGCTGGGGCAACCTAGTCAGATGGGCGGGGTACAGATAATAATAATAATAATAATAATAATAATAGGAACAGTTGACAGAATTGGGTATGTTTAACCTGGAGAAGACAAGACTGGGAGGTACTATAGCAGCCATCTTCAAATATCTAAAGGGCTGTCACATGGAAGATGGAGCAAACTGGTTTTCTGCTAGACCAGAGAGTAGGGCCTGAATCAATGATTCCAAGTGTAAGAAAGGAGATTCCAACTAAACAGTGGAAAGAACTATCTGATGGCAAGAGCTGTTTGACAGCAAAACTGACTACTTTTAAGGTGGTGAACTCTCCTTCATTGGAGGTTTTCACAAAGAGATTTGATTACCATCTGTCAGGGATTCTTTAGTTGTGATTCCTGCACTGCAGGGGTTTGGGCTAGATAACCCTTGGGATCCCTTCCAACTCTAAAATTCTATGATTCTAGGTTGGCCATGTGTCCTACTGTATGGAGGACAGTGTACTGAACTGTAAGTTACATGTATGACTGCTGGACAGAAGTCAAAGGTGTGACCTTGGTGCATTGTTCTTCATGGAATAGCTCTGGAAGAATTTGAGAGAGGCAGAGAGACTGGTGACCAAGGCTGTTTCGGTGCCTTACCTGAACAGACTGAAAATGGTCCATATAATCCAGGGGTTGGCAAAAAAATTTAGTCGCGCGCCGGTCCACTGTCCCTTGGACCTTGTGGTGGGCCGGGGAAGCGGCACTGGGGGAGGGGGAGCTGGAAGAAGAGGCGAGGGGGGCAAGTAGTCCTCCTCCCCACCCCCAGCCTTACCTTCCCAGGGGCTGCCGCCGCCACCACTGCTGCTTCTCGTGGGTAGGCAGAGCGAGCTCATCCGCTCCGCTCTCTGGCCCACAGGAGCACCAGGGCGTCAGCAGCGGAAGGAAGATGAGTGGCGCAAAAGGGCTGGCTCTGGAGAGGGGCTGCTTAAAATGGCACTCAGCCAAGCCCCCTTGCTACTCTAGGCAGGGTGGGGAGAAGCCAGAAGGAGGGAGGGAGGAGGTGCAGCCGCGGTGTGTGTGTGTGGGGGGGAATGGAATGGCGCAGGGGAAAAAATGGCACAGCCTGAACAAACAAAATCCCAACGCCGATCCACGAACAGTCCGCGGGTGGATCCTGGAGGCAATTGGTCCTGATCCGGCCCGCGGGCCTTAGTTTGCCAACACCTGATATAATCTACTTCTTCCAAGCATTCTTATAGCTGAACTGCCATGATGATCCTAAGCTCCTTGCCTAACAAGGGACAGCAACTGGGTGATGGTTGCTTAACACTTCTGGGTCCAGGGAGGTCCTCTTAAGGGGGCACCCCACTGGCTTTCTCATGCACTTGTACTGAGGCATTCACTACTCTCTGCACCCACTGAGGTAACCTCCTCTGGCTCACCTGTATGCAATGCACTTGAAGTACCGGTATATTCCTCAGGAAAGATGTTAACAGTGCACATGGAAACCAAGGGAGATTTCAAGATTTTTAGATAGACAGGATTGAGCATTAGTTTGTCCACTCTACCTGCCCCCTCCCCCTCCAAATCCCAAACACATCCCAGTTAGGATTAAGAATGCTCAGTGGACACAAAATGCTGACTTCCTGTTGCAGAGGGGGTTGGACAAGGGGTGAGGGGGAACGGAATGGAGTGGAGTGGCTGGACCTCTGAACAGAAGCACCTCACGCTGCAACATTTCATTGTAGGGCCCCACTTATAATTCTTATATTCTTCATATGGAATTAGGCTGTTATTCCTTCTGTGACAGGGAGCTGCTCTAGGAAAGGAGTGATAACGTTTTCACACAGAGAAACAGTTCAGATATGAGGCTATTTGTTCATCTTTCAAGATCAATATTGTTCCGAATCTCCTTTCAGGAAGAACTCAGGACTTTTGTGGATTGATCTAGGAAAGGCAGATAGGAGAATGAGTAAGATTTGAAAGAGAGAGAGAGAGAGAGTGGGAAGGGTGGGAAAAGCCAAGAGAGCAAGAGAAGTGTTTTGAATGCAAGGGGTGGAAAAAGAAAACAACAACTGTTTGATGTGGTCAAACCAACTAGCAGTTAATTCTAGCAGAAGAATTCTGGGTTCAAGTAAGAAGGTCAAGATTGGAATGAAGAAGACAAGTAAAAAGATAACAGTTAACATGAGAAGCCTAAGCACATTATGTTCATTAAAATACATTGCTATACTTTTCATTAAGAATTTGTCTATATCAAGTAAAGAACTTACCAATGTACACTCTAATAAAACTAATAGCTCTAAATAAATAAAATTCACTTTTGAAGATCAGTACCATCTCCTTTTCATTTCTAAAGAATATAGACTGCTGCAAATTTACCAATGGTTGTCATATTTGAAACCTGCTCATGTTTCACAGAAGGGACAGTCATAACCAGAATATTACTTTAAGGCAAATATTCTAAGGTGTGCTTTTAAGGATGCATTGAATCAAACCCTAGAAGTAGTCTAACAATTTTATTTCATTCAGGATAAAGGAAATCTATTCACTTTAGAAGAGCCTAGTAACAAGTTTAGAAAGTGAGCAACTTTTCTGTCGAGTAGACAAAAGAGAGAGACCATGTGGAATAATGTCTCATGTGTGACTAGGATGGAGGAGACTTAAGTTCAAATCCCTACTTGGCCATGGAACTTATTGGGGCAGTAAAATACACCCAGGCCAACCTACCTCACAGGCCAGTTAAGGAAGATAAAATGGGAGGGAAGGAAAACTATGCTGGCAGAAGTGTGCTAAGGGTCCCTTAAGCCCTTGGCAAGAAGCTGTACTGGCACCCCCCCCCCAAAAAAAAAATCACTTTACAGCAGAGAAAGCCTGTGTTTGATCTCATTGCAACAGTGGCATTGCATCACCAAACACATATATATCATACACTCCATAGCCCGATAGGTGATTTTTGCACCCTGCACTCCTTGCAGGGGCCAGTTTCATCAACCCCTAGATACACCTCTGCATGCTCGCCACTCTGAACTCATTGGAGGAAAGGTGGATTCAAATGTAGTAGAACAGCAGCAGTCAACAGATATTAAACATCAAGGAGAAGCAAAGTTACCAAAGGAGAGCAAGGTGGCAGCTGGGGAACCAAAGGTAACTAAAGATACAGGCCAGGAAAAAGTAGGCTTTGAGGAGGTATTTAAGAAGGACAAAGCTGTATGCCAGGAGGGACAGAACACACACACCCCCCAACATCCATGGGTGAGCAGCAGGAGAGAATGACTGCAATGACTGGAGGAGAGGGCGAACTGGAGGTTTTTAGACAATTGATAAGAGTTGAATAACAAAGGTCATGTGCAGGGATATCACCTGAACTAAGGCAGGAGATGGAGCAAGGCTACAGAAACCTCTGAAGTTAAAGACTTTGTACTAGATATGTGAGTGAGTTGCCTCATGGTCTGACAATGGTGGAGGACAAGGGTCCAGTACATTTACTAGCTGGGCAGTTCAGAGAGTGTCTGCAAGTGAAACATCCTGTCATATTAGTACAGAGGGGAAAGGCTATAACTGTCAACAGTCCTCTTCTATGCAGCAAATATTCCAGGAACCATAGTCTTGTGCATCTGGTCTCTAAATAAGATGTGCGTTTTCCCATATACAGTATTTCAACCTAATCATCCAAACTGCAGCCATACTCTTTTCAATGGAGAGCTCATTCTTTCCTTTGCTGCTATAGTGCTTAAGTTTCAAAAACCTTACAAGTCCACATTTTTTGGATACACTTCTAGAACAAGTGATGAATGTTTGAAGCCAAAACCCAGTATTTGTTACAGTTCTGTCCATAACATTCAGATATGCTCAAAAGTGCATAAATGCTGCTAGTATGTTTTAGGATCAGTACAGATAAATCATTGAGAAATAAAATATTAAATAACATGTTGGGCATATAACTATTTTTGCTGTAGAGAGGGGAAAGGGTTTGTAACCAAGACTAGTTTTATGCACTCGCCTGTCCTGAAAAATCATAATCCCACAATCTATTCACCCTCTTCATTCACATACTCATACTGCATAGTACTCCATCCACCCCGGTTTTGGGAGCTGCAGCTGATGGAACCTGCAATTACCTAAATATGAATACTATGTATTACTTAGTTAATTACAACAAAGCAGTCTTTGAATAATATTGAAAATAGGGCAGGAGTAGTTTAGGATTATTGCCTCTTATAGGTAGATTAGCTTGTGTTTAAAAGTTGGTGAACATTTTCCTACCAATAATCAGGGACTAAAAACAAGATTCTAAAGGGTTAATAATATTGCACATTACACAGCAGCTCTTTCATCCACACACCAAGGTTGGGTTTTTTTAGCGGGGGCAGCTGTAGACAACTTCCAGCATGAAATTGCCGTTTCTTTAAATATAGATCACACATCTGAAATAGTGAGGGCTCACTTAAAATCTCTATTAACATGTCTTTTAAACTTGGAGCTTCCACAATAATGATGGGCATTGAACTTGTTTATTTCTGAAAGCACTTTAGCTATGGCATGTTAGTAGAATATGGAATAGGTTAAAACCAGTCCTTTGAATTGGGCTTGGAAACAAACTTGGAGCCAACGAAGCTAGGCCAGATCTGGTGTTTTATGTCCAGATCACCTGGTCTTGGTTAACGTTCTGCAAAAGCTGCAGTTTCCAAACAACCTGCAAATGCAGCCCAGTTTATATATATATAAAAACCAGTAATGTAACCTAGAGATTACAGGAGCACAGGATACTGATGTCAGGCTATGCCCATCCAGATGGGGCCGAAGCTGATATAAGGCACTCAGAGCCAGAGAGGCTTCTTGTCCCTCCAAAATGATTATAGAAATTATAAATAAAAACCCTTCTTTGCGCTTATCTCAAAAGTTAAAGAAATTAGAAAGAGCAAGATTCCCTTGCCTCAGTTTCCCTTTCTTCCTTTTGAAGAAAGGGTTTGCTGTGTCTGAATTGCCTTCAGACTGTGGATGCAACAAGCCTTCAGCGTGGAAAAAGAGGGAAAGGGCTCCCTTAACATTGATTATTAGTTACCAATTAAACAGGTTTCAGCCACTGGGCCACTTTCCAAGCTGGGATAGGTTAAAGAGAGAAGGCACTCGAGCGGATGAAGATGCCAAGTTTGAGACTATAAATGGTGTAGAGAACCATTTGGTGGTAGTTATTCCGGATTAAGCATCCCTGTGCATCTTGACTCTCCTATCCGTGGCCTACGTTTCCTTCTCGAGGAGAGGGAAATGCAGGCGAGGTCTGCCTCCCTTTGGCCACCTGTCAAGACACCCCCCAGCCGCGGTTGCGAGAGAGGGAAATCCCGACTCCTAAACACACACACGGGAGGGACACTTCGCAAGGGCTGCGATGTGCCACCCGCGTGTCGCCCTGGATAGGCCATCGATTCCCAGGCCTGTCGCTATGAGGAGCTCAAGGAGAGCGAGGCCTGCAGCTCTCACTCAAGCCCCGGCCTGGAGTTGGCCATTTCCTCTCAGAGCGGGGAGCGGCGGCTATAGCGGGGCAGACGGGAGAGGGAGACGGATCTGGCCCACCTCCCGGGGGTCTGCCCCTGATGCCAGGCGCAGAAAGGGTCGGCAGGCCGAAGGGGTTATTATTCCCTGGGCCCCGTCCTGAAGGGGCGCCTCCCTACGCCCCAAACACACCCGGGCGCAGCTCTCGCGTCAACTGCGAGGCTCCCCGACACCTGACAGCAGATCCCCCTCCCCATAAGGAAGGCCCCCCCACAAACACACTATTCCCCAATCCAGTTACAATTAAAACCGGGAGGGGGGGATACGAAACGAGTGTCTGCACCACCCCTTTCCAGAAAGGCGCTGCGCAAAATAAAATCATCCCGCAGTTTTAACATAAACAAGTGTCCCCCCCCCGCCGTGCTGCCCCCTCCCTGAATTAGCCAGCTGCCTTCAAAACCACACACGCCCCATTAAGTGGAGGGGGGGCAACGGATCTTTCCGGATCCGGCCACAAAAACCGACCCCGGTCTCCATTTGGGATATGTTGCGTCTCTCGTTATTTACTTTTGTCATTTGCCCCTGGGATTCTTTCGGGTCTTTATCCATTTTGTTCCCAATCACCCCCGACGCTAGGAGGACTGGGCAGTCAGTTATTAATATACATCGGTTTTTATCTCTCTATAAAAAAAAGCTATCAAGCCTCGCAGAGTAGCCGACACTTTATGATCGGGAAGACGAAACTTCCACTCCCACAAACCAGACCGCCACCATAAACAGGACTTGGGGTGGGGAACAAAAACAACCCCCCCCAAAAAACCTGTCAACCATTTTAGATCTCTATTTGGGAAACATCGGGGGTGTTTGTGTTTATAGGAGAGAATACGCCTCTCAACGCCGCTATGGTTGTCTTCCGATGCGGGCTGGGGGTGGGGGTGAGAAGAGAAGAAAGAGAAGAGAAGAGAAGAAGAAAAAAATTGGGGGGAGGGAGGGGGAGGGGTTGCATTACCTGAGACCAGCCACTGGCCTCCATTGTTGGAGAATTCAATGGCATTGACACAGCCGAAGTGGCCCAGGAGATCCTTCTTGTAGAGGTTTCTACAGCCTCGCAGGCGTCTCCTCTGAAAGTCCTGGGTGAGCAGGGGGTCTCCCTGCAAGCCCCTCTGGGACAAGAAGCCCACCACTGACCTCATGTTGCCCCCCAGATCAGCTCGCCTTCTCATGCTGCTGCTGCTGATCCCCCACCACCCCCTCGCTTGCTCGGCTGGCTCACTCTCTCTGCCTTCTCTCCGCCTCCCCCCCCCTCTTCTTGTTATGGTTATGATGATTTTTCTTTAGCCAGCCATAGCAGGGGAGAGGTGTTAGACTCTCCGTTGCTTCCTGATCCCCTTTAAACTCCTCCCCTGCCTCGCAGCGGCGGCGGCGGCGGCAGCAACAGCAGCTGATCCACAGCTGCAGCCCTTTTCCTAATGCGATTCCTCGGCCGGCTGCTGCCCTGGACTGAACGTTGATCGGGGGTGTCAATGGCTTTGGAGGTTTGGACTGTGGCTCTTGTCTCACTTGCCCCCGATCCCAGGCGGAGCCCCCAAACCCCCGCTTTTTAAATAGATAAAAGATATTTACGCTGCCTAACTTCTTGTATCAGTCGCCTTCGCCTTCCCCTCCCCACAAGAAAAATCTGCGGAAGTACATCCCTCTCCCGCTAGGGATCAACGTGTTATTGGATCCACTTTTATTTTAAGGGGCTGCAACAGCGGGAAGGCGCTAGATCGCGCTTGGGTGGGGCCAGAGGAGGGAGAAGGAGTTTGGGGGGGGGGGAGACGACGACGGTGAACCTGGAACTGCCGATGCACCTCCCTCGGGCCCATCTTCATAATAATTTTTAAAGCAACACTTTATTATGAAAGTTGGACAGACGTAATAAGAGGCAGCCAGGTTCAAACTCCCTACTGGAGTTGAATCTCTCTACCATCACCAAAGCCTATCCGAGGACTGAAATCGGAAATAAGATTGATTTGCTTGGCTGGCAATGCGAACATCAACTTCTTCTCCTTGAGCCTTATTAGAAATGTGATGGAAGAAACTTTGGGGAGTGTGCTTCCTGGATTTTCTGGTTCCTTTCTAATCCATCTCTTGAGACCGTTGCTAGCATATAATATATTCCCCATAGATAAAATGGAAACATGATAAGTTTGTTTTGGATCACCAAAGGATCTTTTTAAAATCTCCAGTATTTCATCTGTTCAAATGGTTTCTTAGAAATTGATTCAGACAAAGCAGACTCGATGAGAAAGGGGTCAATGGGGAACACTTTTTGAAGGCATTAGCTAGAAAGAACTATAAATGAAGACAAGTTTGACATAGGAACTAATCTAAAGTGTACATAACTCTTCTTTCTTAAGCAGTACATTCAAGGAATGCCACTGGTTTTCTAAAACAGTGGATTTATTTATCAATTCAGTTTTAGAGGAAATTAAAAATGGATTTCTGTAGAATGTGCCTTTTTAATTGTGAATTATGATAAAATTTCAAATATTTTTAGAGGGGTGACAGGGTCAGTGTATTGCAGCAAAAAACAACAACAACATACATGTAACTGAGAATCACACTACACGTATCAGATGAAGTGGATCCAAGTCCATAAAAGGTTATAACATAGTAAAAATTTAAAAGACTCATTCTGGATCAGATCAAAGACCATTATAGTACAGCATCCTGTTCCTCCCACAAGGCAACAAGTAAGGCATAACAATAGCAGTCTCCTGATTGTGTTCCTCAACAACTTCCATACCACCTCTGATGCTTGAAGATACCACAGAACTATTATTATTATTATTATTATTATTATTATTATTATTAACCCAACTTTTATCCTTGACAGGGACTCCAGGTCGCATACAGGTAAAATAAGAACAGTTAAATATTAATGGAATTAAATACACACATATGATCTAATAAAAAAAATTAGAGATAATTACAATAGAAACACGATGCACCACTACATAGTGTAGCAAATTCCATTAATTTAATTATGCACTGTGTGAAGAAGTGCTGCCTTTTGCCTTTCCTAAATCTTCCACGATTCAGCTTCATTGGATGACCCTGTGTTCTGTCTAGTATTATGAGAGGGAGACTTGTCTACTTCATACCATGTTCCCCCTAACTCACTCTTTTTCTAAGCTAAAACCCCATGTTGTAACCTTTCCTTAATGGAAGTTGAGCCCATTTGATCATTTTGCTTGCCCTTTTCTGAATGTTTTCCACATGAGAGGTGGCATCCAGAGTTATTCACAGTAGTCCGTGTGTGATCACACCATAGATTTGTATTATGAAATGGGCAGCTTTGCTTTCAGTTTCTTTCCTAATGATCCCTAACATGGAATTCACCTTTTCCACAACTGCCATACACTGGGCAGAACATCTTTGTTGAGCTGCCCAATATGACTCCAAGGTCTTATTCATGGTCACCCACTGCCAGCTCAGACCCTATTAGTATATATGTGAAATTAAGACTTTTTGCCCCAGTTTGTATCAATTTACACTTGCTTACTTCAAATTGCATTCCCTATTTTAGTGTCCATTCACCCAGTTTGGAGCTCCTTACAATCCATTTTTGTTTTAGCAATTCTGAATATATATATATATATATATATATATATATATATATATATATATATCAGAAAACATAGTTATTTCACTGCTCCCCCTTCATTTGCGGCATTTGCCACAAAGCAGACTTGCAATACTCAGCTGATGGAGGGGGCATCTCATCATAAATCCGTTCCATTGTCATGGACAGATTACTGTTAAGATTTGGGCTGAACACAGTTATAATAATAATTATAATAATAATAATAATTTATTATTTACCGGTATATGCCGCCCATCTGACTGGGTTACCCCAGCCACTCAGTGGCTTCCAACAAATTAAAACACAAGATGACATCACTCTGCAAGGCTGGAAAACCAAATCAGATAGTCCACCCATAGAGAATCTGATGTATTCCTGAACGCTTTGAGGGATTTCCATCTGGTGACTGCTGCTTCTGTCAAGGCTCTTGTCACACTGTGGAATGGTAAGCTGCAGAGAGATATTGACACAATTGCTCCTGTCAAGGCTGTATACTTCGGAATGCCAGTCACTGGGAATCACAAGTGGGCAGAGTGCTGTTGCACTCAGGTTCTGGTTGTGGGCTTCCCCCAGGTATCTGGTTGGCTGCTGTGAGAACAGCTTGCTAGATAGATGGGCGATTGGCCTTATCCAGCAAGCTATCATTATGTTATGTTGTTACTTTAGTGGCCCTTTTGCAATGAAACAGGAGGGTAAGTAGCTAGAGCCATGCTAGAGCCATGGGGTGGATATGGCATCAAATAGAGCTTACTTTATTTGACAAATTTGACAAAGTGTGTGTTTCTGAGCACAATTCAAAGTGTTGGTGCTTACCTTTAAAGCCCTAAACAGCTTTGGCCCTGCATACCTGAAGGAGCATCTTCACCCCCATAATTCAGCCTAGACACTGAGATCCAGCTCTGATGACCTTCTGATGGTTCCCTCATTGTGAGAAGTGAGGTAACAGGGAATCTCCCTGGAGCACAAGCCTGGGCAGTGTGTATGAACAACATTGCCCAGACAACATGACTCCCCTCCTGGCCTCACTGGTGTGGTCCAAAGGAAAGCAGAGCAATATGTTTGGCACCAGCTTGGCTGAAGGAGTTGTCGGAAGGAGGCAAAAAAGTTATTCCAGGAAAATTGACTAGGAAGAGATGCATTTATGATGGTGCAGTGACAGGCAAGAGTGACTGGATCACGGACCAATATTTATGTATTTTAAACATTACAGTTCTGCCTTTCCATAAAATGTCCAAGGTAGAGAAAAACATAAAAAATCAATAAAACAACAGAACAAAAATAACATGAACAGAACAAACAAACAGACAAAAAATACGGAAAAGCAAAACAGTGGATAAAATCCAGAGCCAAGCAGCTACCTATAGCCTCAGTTGACTAATAGACTCACTGAGAAACAGCTTGATCTTTTATTTTCCCCAGTCAGTTATTCCCACCCAGCCAAACTGTGGTCAACTGTCAGTATCTGTCACTCATTGTCCCAAGACAATCTGTTCTGAAGATGCAATCCCATAAATTTTGGCCTGTTCCATTTCTCTATCCTTCATCCCTCCCCCTGTTCTCCAGATAAACTTAAAAGTTTGGGGAAATGTCTTATTAGTTACACCAATGCCTGCCAGTTTATTTTTAAAATTAAAATATTTTGTACACAAATACCGGTACTTTTTAAAGAAAACACACACACACATCCTCTGATCCTTGGAGCAGGAGAAGGGAAATGGAAAGGGATGGGCAGATGGAAGATTTCCTGTATTGGTGACCTTGACAAGGCCTTCACCCAACCTTCTCCTGTTTCACTGAGAACAAGGAGAGTGAAGGGATAATGACTAAGCTTTCCCCCAGCGTTGTCAGGTTCACTAGAAATCAGAGAAGGGAGACCTTGGCATTAGTAAAACTGATAAGAGTGCATACATTTTTTTAAGAGGGAGAAGTGGTAAAAATGTAGAGAGGGGAGAATCCCCAAATGTGTGGTACATTATGGAATGGTGGGTGTAGACCTCAAAAGTGTTTCAGAAAAAAAAATCTATATACTTTTCTTCTTGCACCTTTGGATGGTGGAGAGCCCTGATGTATACCAGAAAAAGCACCAAAGAATTTTGTTTCCTATATGCACATTCGATTGTTAGGTACCAACTAATGTGCCACAGAAGATCACAAAATGAGGAATTGTCCTCGGGTATGTGATGGCTTGCAATTTGATTTATTGGCAGTGTTGTATAACATCTTCTGTAAGACTTGAAAGTTATTATTATTATTTTTAATCTGAGAAGGCAGCTCAGTTGCTTTAAGCACAAACAATCACAGATGAGCTTTTGGCCAAAGCTTGGTGGCCATCTCCCTCTTATGTGCCAGTCAAATTTAGTTTGGAGTTTCAATTTTGCTTCCTTTACCAGAATCAGCTCATGCATCAGTTACTTTCATTTATTTTTCATTCAACATTTACGCTTGAATACTCTGTTACAATAGTTAAACTGGGGAACATGTTTGTGATAATGATATTATGAGGAATAAAAGCTTTCCAATGCAACAGCTGTTATTTTGCTTTCATTTTCCTGTTTCTGACATGCCTCCTGAACAAGGACTGAATTGCTACTAAGCCCACTTGAATTATGGAGCCTGAAGATACATTGACATCATGAACCCACATTCACTCTCCCGGGAACTGTGGAAAACGAAGGTCAGATGATGGCTAGAATGCAGATAGTGGAAATCTCATTGTGAAGATGACCAAACATGAATTAGAGTTCTTCATCATGACTATTGCATCATAGTGAAGAGGCCTTACTATTCTGCTTTCATTGCAGCCTCAGGTAGCCATCCTGCAGAGCTGTTCCACATGGTGAGTTTTTCTGTCATTTCTCCTGCCCAATGAAATGTGGAGCACTTGGAGGCCTACTGCGACAAATTTGTGAAGCTCTTAGGGGATAAAGCTGCTCGCCTCATGTTAAACTAGACAACAGGTTTACTACATCTCCAAATGAGATGCCTTGCTCATGTTGCGAAACACATGGATGTTGGGTAAGCATTTCATATTGCAGGAAGCTACAGTGTAGGTGTGACCATGTCATATAGTGGTATGGGAGGGGCTAGACTATGCAGTCCTGTGCCCCTCACATTATTTCAGTGCATCTGCCCTGAAAATGCAATCTCACAACTATCATGTTGGTCTGTTCCATTTCTGTTTCCTTTACCTTCCCTTCTGTTCTCCAGAGAAACTGAAAATTTTGGGTAAATTTCAGTTACACCAATGCCTGTCAATTTATTATTTAATCTGGTTAATCCGTATTTATGTCTTGGAGTACAGAATATGAGGTTAGTACTTTTTCCTGATAAATTAATACATACTGGAATAATATGTTCCTGTGTATACATTATTATCTCACAGGAGACCAAAGCTCCACCCTCTTCCCAACAGTAGCTTCCCAGGAAGCTCTATGGTACAGGCACTTCTGTCTCACTCTGGCTTGGCAACTAAATGAAGAACCAGGCAGCAACCTTCTGGCTAGATTTGGCACAGGGGCCAGCTCTGCTCTCTGAACCCCTATTTTGATTACTTGCTCCTTGTTCTGTTATTAAGGTCAACAAGAGCCAGGAGCAAAACAGAGATGCTCTTGATCAGGTTGTCACTGAGGACCCAGAAATTGGTTGTCAGTATCATAATGGAGGTCACAGTCCTGTCATACAAAAATATCCCCAGCCCCATTCTCTCCATTTTTGCAGCCTAATTTAGAAGAGGGCCAGGGTCTGAATCCTGCTGGTCTACAATTCATTCAAATATCCTCCCACTGAAATTTCCTTATAATTCCCATATTTAATTTTGTATCCTTATTAAGGCTTTTATTGTCATTAATTTTTAAATTTAATGTGTGTATTTGTCTTTGTATTGTTTTATATGAGCTTAAAGCGGAAATAAAGTGATTGGATTGATCCTCCCACCCCTGTCCACCTCTTTCCCTTTTTCTTCCCAATGTCTCAACAAATGAAACTGATTTGTAAAAATGATACATGTAAAAAATATGAGAGAGAGACATTGCACATACTTTTGTAAATCAAGAAATCGTTAATAAAAAATACTTTAAAAAAATTCTGTACCAGATACCAGTCTACCTTCTGCTGTTCCGTGATGTAATCATTATCAGTAGTGCAACCTGCTAATTTGATAGTTGGGGAACTCCTGCCTTCTGGACAGGGATCTACATTAAAACAAAATCACCAACAAACACACATTTAAAAAAAATTATGAAGGAAATACGCACGGCAACAGTTTCCAACATGTTGCCTCAGCAGAGATAGTTATGAGTTCCAGGCACAAAGGGCGATTTTTATTTTTTTATTTTTTGCTATAAACTGAGATGCAAGGATGCAATCCTATGGGCGCTTCCTTTGAACCCCGTCGCAATTAACTTCGTTTTAAACAAACCGTGATAGGATCGGGCTGCTTGAGTAGGACCTTCCCTTTCCGCACTCATTCTAAAAGCTCGGTTAGTGCGATCCGAAGCACATTTAACGCGTGTATAGGATTGCACAGCCCGCGCAAGAAACACACGCAGCGAATCCCAACCGCACTTGTTCTCTAGTAAAGGCTGGCCTGGTTTTAAGAACTTCGCCCACCAGGCGATATTCTTTTAACCAGCCCGGAAGCCCAGACAGATGCAACCACAGAGTCACAATTGCCGTACAACATGGCGACTCCCAGCGTTCCTGGAAGCTCCGGCAACACACGTGTACGTTTCCTCTCCCCGAAGGACGGAAGCGTGCGCTTACGAGCTGGCTCCGGGAAGCGCGCAGACCACGGAGAAGGAGTTCCTGCCCCACGCAACAGAAGCAGGTAACATGCACGTGTCTTTTGTTGATAGTAGATACGGGTTTATTGAAAGGTTCAGCCCTTGGGGAGGATAAAAAAGGCGAGATTGTTGGGTCTGGCGGGGGGGGGGGGAAATCGCCGTGAGATGGTTGCGCTTGATTTCCTCGTCGAGTGGTATTTTTCTTTCCTAAAGATTCTCTGTTATAATATCGTTCAGAGGTTGGTGGAGCTCTTTGCTTCTGCCTGCGACTGTAGCCCTAAGAATGCTAATAGCTACTGTATAAAAAAAACCCTCAAGATACAAAGGGGGCTTTAGACAAATCGGGTCTACTCGAGTGGAGCTGGGATATTATGAAGGAAGCCGCACCCTCCTGCTCCTTTTGCGATCTCTGAACCTAGTCCTGATTCATCAAGGAGCATCCCATTCTCCAAGTAAAGAATATTATGCGATCTTTACTCACCAATCGCCTTTCTTACCTCTCTCAGCTTCAACAAAGTTTCACGGTGTAGAGGGAGAGATTAAACTGTTACCTATATTATTATTATTATTATTATTTGCTGTTATCTGTTAACTGTCATGCAAACGCTATATGTGTGTTCGGATTATTATTATTATTATTATTATTATTATTATTATTATTATTATTTTATAAAGAACGTATTATGCAACACAAAGTGCCCACAAACAGTAAGCAACTAAGCACTATACAGATACAAAAAAGAAGTCCCTGCATTAAAACTCTGAGGGAGGGAGGTCTTATAAGGTGATCTGAACGCTTGCCTTTTGCAAAGCTCACCTTACTGCCCATTAACTCCATTTAAGAAACATTAATGGTGAAATAAAACAGTCGGTAGCTCTTGTAGTGAAACTGTCTGACTGGGAAGCTAATTACCTTGAGTCTATTAAGATTTACAAACATAAGGAAGTTTGATCAGTTGTAATGGAGTGGCAGTCTCTCCGCCACTCAAAATTGTTACAATGGAAACTGAAGCCACTCTGCTCAACGAAGACACAAATCGGCATTGAGAAAATATTTATTACATTTATTACATCCCACCACATGGGAAGCACAGAGTGACAAAGCTAAAACTCTGGAGCAGTCTCCCAAGCAGTCCTTTAAAAAATTGCTATTTTCTATCTTAAACCCATTGTGTTTGCTCTTCCTTCCTTCTTTCCTCCCTCCTAACTGTCATTTCCCTTGGATTCTAAAAGGGGTTTCCAGAGGATTTGTGCAAGAAGGATCAGAATTTGAAAAAGTGATTTTGGGGCCTAATACAAAACCAATCTAAAATATACAGTGGTGCCCCGCTAGACGAAAATAATTCGTTCTACGAGTGTCTTCGTAGAGCGAATTTTTCGTCTAGCGAAGCGGCAATGCAGAGCAGAGGTTTTCGCAATGAAATTTTTTTTTTTCCGTCTTGCGAGGCAGCCCCATTGACATTTTCGTCTTGCGGGGCAGCCTTCCGCTAGCGAATGCTGTTCGTCTAGCGAGTTTTTCGTCTAGCGGGGCATTCGTCTAGCGGGGCACCACTGTATAAACTATTGTTAGGGTGGGAGACTAAAAATGAACTTTTTAAGGGGGCAACGATAAAAATGGGCTATTGATATTGGGCATAATATTGAGATTGTTGAGTGGGGAAAATTATAGAATTCAGTGATGAACTTTTTGGCATGTTACCAAATAAGAGAAAATATGTCCAAAATGCAGTATAGATGGTATTTGACACTGGTCAAACTGGCTAAAATGTACCAAAAATAAAAATAAAAAATGTGTTGGAAATATCTGGAGGTAGAGGGTTCCTTTATTCGTCTATGGTGGAAATGTAAATAGGCAAAAGAATTTTGGGAGATGGTGTACAATGAGTTACAGAAAATCTTTAAATTTACCTTTCCCAAGAAACCAGAAGTATTCTAGGTGTAATTGGGAATGAACTTATTTTTATATGCAACAGCAGCAGCAAGGATAGTATATGCAAGATATTGGAAACAGAGATCCCAGGGGAAGAACAATGGATATACAAACTAGCTGACTATGCAGAGTTTGCCAGTATGACATCTAAAATAAGAAATCAAGATGGCAAATTGACGAGGTGGGAGTGGGAGTACCTAGGGGAATATTTACAAAATATAAATATAAATCAAATATAAATTCCAGGTAGGGAGTACTTTTGTGACCCACAGTTGATAATATGAAAGATAATAGAGTGTGGAAAATTGGGTGAAGGAATTAATATATATGCAGTTAAACAAGTTATAAAAAAGAACTGTCATGAAATGCAGGGGTGGGAAGTCAAACAGAATTATGGTACAGTATATAGTATGGAAAAAGGTTTAATTGTAAATCTGAAAAAAACCTCAAAAATAAAAATAAAATCTGGGTTTCCACAACCAAGTGCAGAGCTATTTCTTTTGTTTGGAGGTTACAAGGTAACTCTAAATAATGCCATTTTTTCTGTAGGTGAAGATGTATGGGGAATGAAAGATGCCAAGACAAACAACCATTGCTGTTACTGTGGCCTCCCTGTTGGGCATTGCAGCAGGAGGCCTGATTTTCTGGAAAGTCATCCGGCGTCAGAAACAAAAATATTGCGTTGCACGTAACCTAGGAAGAGCAGTCCAAGAAGGAGAAAAGGAAGACCCCTCGGAAGAGAATTTTCTCTCGCTCCATTCTTCCGCCACAATCTCCTGGGTGGAGAAGATTCTTGGGGCAGAAGTGGTGGTAATTTCTGAGGCAGAGCAGTGGAATGAATTGGAACCCTTTATTCAGAAAGTGTTGGTGTGTTGTCCAGTCCTTGGAATTGACTGTGAGTGGGTAAGTCATAAACGATGGGAAGGTCTGTTCCTTTAACATCTTAGGGCAGAAACAGATGATTGACAACCACATTACAATAGTCCAGTCTTGAGGTTACCAATGCAATTGCATTGTTATTACTGATGTTAAAAAGGATGCACTTGTCTAGGTCCCTTTGGTGTTTTTTTTTAAAAAATACACCACAACACATGTTTTATGGCAGACACTTAAAATATAACTAATCTATAAAGACAAAAAGTATAATAGATTTATGGCACTAGATCAGTGGCTCACCAGAATAAAAGAACTACTAGCTGCTGGCTAGGATTTTAGCCTAAGGGTTCTGAAACACAATACAGTCGTACCTTGGCTCCCAAATGTCTTGGGAGTCAAATGTTCCGGCTCCCAAACGATCGAAAACCAGAAGTGAGTGTTCCGGTTTTCGAATTTTTTGGGACGCTGAATGTCCAGCGCGGCTTTCACTGTTGTTTCCGGCATGCCTGCACAATTGGAAACCAGTCGGAAGCCGCGCCTTGGTTTCTGAAGGTTTTGGAAGTATAACGGACTTCCAGAACGGATTCCATTCCACTTCTGAAGTACGACTGTAATACCGGTAATGGCTAATGCATGATGTTACTGTCTGAATATGGGAGTGCTTCTGAGCTTGTTCATCACCAGCCCCATACATTATTGTAGTTAGGGGAAGGCTGTGTGCTTCACAAGGTGTAGTGTTTAGCAGTCTTAGAGCCCAGAGTCAGTTTGCAAATTTAACAACTGGTGATGCAACCTGTATTAATTCACATTAGGATAGGCAAGAAATATTGACTGAAAATGCATAATGTTCCCAGTAGGCTTGCTCTAGATAGCCAAAAAGCTTTTTAAAAATAACTCTGTACTTCTGTTCTGTTATGGCATATATATATATAATCCAGAAATGATCTTTTTATTTTTTCAAGGTCTCAGTCAAAGGGAAGAAGTATCCGCCTGTGTCTCTCTTGCAACTGGCTGTTTACAGTGGTTTTTGCATTATTCTTCGCTTGCCCCAGCTGACCAGAGGTGGACAGGTTCTTCCAAAGACTTTGCTGGACATTCTGGCAGATGGTAGCATCCTGAAAGTTGGGGTAGGGTGTTGGGAAGATGCTTGCAAGTTACTTCATGGCTACAGTGTAACAGTGAAAGGGAGCGTGGACCTTCGGTATCTAGCCGTAAGACAGAAGTATGTATCCTTGCAAGAAAATTTTGTGTGTGTGTGTGTGTGTGTATGCATGCACTGGTGGTAAGATGGAATTGTGTTTTCACATTTTTTTATTTTATTTTTAATGATGATTACTAGAGAAGGATGCTAGCATGGTTTCCCCCCAGAATTCATTATATGTAATTCATATAAAATTCATTAATCACATCTTGCACACAACTCCCAAAAAAGGGGAAAAACAAACGGTTGTTATAGCATCTTTACATTTATCCCCAACAATGCCACATTTTGGGGGCAGTTACTGCTGGCAGGAGCAGCAGGTATAACAGTGACCTCTGTGACAGACATGGTTCTCCAGCCAGCTAAGAAACCCCTCCTCTCCATCCTAACTGCCTGCAGTCAGCAGGTCTGTTAGGATCGCTCTGCCAATTATCTTCGGCATCACAGCAACATGCCATATGCTCGCACTCCAAAACAGGGGGAGCATTACCTCTTTTCCAATTACTTGTGATACTTGGCTGTAGTTGATAAGTTAACTTGACTGTAGTTATATTAATTAGTAATGAATTCTAAATTAGTCTCTGGCACTATATCCTTCAGAGAATATTACAAAACTACCGTATTTTTCGCTCCATAAGACGCACTTTTTTCCTCCTAAAAAGTAAGGGGAAATATCTGTGCATCTTATGGAGCGAATGGTGGTCCCTGGAGCTGAATTGCCCAGGGGCCAAAAGAGGATCGTGCTTTTTATTTTACAAAGAGAAAAGGGGGTGTTGAAAGGACCCCGCTCAGCAGCTGATCAGCAAAAGATTGGGAGAGAGATAAGAGTCCCCGGCTCCCTTTCAGCCCCGCCCTCTTGCCCAGGCCTCCTTTATTGAATGTGCTGCAGAGGGAGGTTGTTTGTTTCCCCAGCGACATGTGACTGGCTGATTAGATTATCTGTCTGGAAACTGTAGAAAAGGCTCCCTTTCCTTTAGAAGCTGCAGAAATGTGAGATAAACCCCATAAAAACAGAGCTTTTCCTCTTTGCTTTTCCCCCTTTGCAAAAAAACTGCAAAACTTTTAGCTGATCCTAAAAAAACAGGGTTTTTCCCTTTGCAAAAAAAGCTGCAAAACTTTTAGCTGATCCTCAAAAAACCAGGGCTTTTCCCTTTGCAAAAAAAGCTGCAAAACGTTTAGCTGACCCTAAAAAAACCCAGGGCTTTTAGAGGAGGAAAACCAGAAATTTTTTTTTTCTTGTTTCCTCCTCTAAAAACGAGGTGCGCCCTATGGTCCAGTGCGCCCTATGGAGCGAAAAATACGGTACTTTGGGCTCAGTTTTTTTTTTAAAGTTATAACTATCACACTTATACTTAGCTTATATATCAATCATTCTCCAAAACAGATTAATAAGTAGGCATGCCTGGGAGATATGGGAAAAATCATGACCCAATTTATAAATCTGCCACATTTTGGGGGGCAGCAGAGGCGTAGGAAGGTCAGGTGGTACCCGGTGTGGAAAATTTCTTGTCAACCCCCATTGATTACCCCCCCCCCCGCAAAAATGGTTTTACGCTATTTCATATTTTCTTACAAAGGAATAATAACAAGTAATAATAATAATAAAAACTTTTATTTATATCCCACCCTCCCCGGCTGAAGTTGGGCTCAGGGTGGCTAACATCAGATACATAACACTGGTATAAAATCAAACAATAATTAAATTACCTCCGAAAAACATCTCAAAATCAAATTGAAGTCTAATTAGATGGCTTTCCACAGGGTTAGGCTTGGGAACAGTAGTGCTCCACTGAACTGAAATTTCAGCCTTCATGACATAGGAAAACAGCCAAGTAAACAGCTATTTTGGTGGAGGAGGGTCAAGATATTAACCGATATACATGAAATTTCATAAATAGCTATATAATCCCTAGTATAGTAAGATAAGACCTTTGGAGCAGGCATTTTTTTTTAAAGTTTTTATGAACTGCCCTAGTAGGGCAGTAATTGTTCCTTGATAGTTTGTCACCCCCTCCATTATGGGGGGCAGGGGTTAAGATTTTCATAATACATAATACAATATAGAAAACTAATGCAAATAAAAAAGAATAAGAAAAACAGCTAAGAAAAGTACAAGTAGAATACAGAGTCCTCTTTTAAAGGTAGATCTTAGCCCTTACCACCCGCAGAAGGTAGTATCCCCTCCCAGCTCTTGCCTGGGATCTTTCTCCTCCAAGCCTCTCACATTTGCTGATGTATAGAATACTACTCTGCTGGGCATGTGCCCTGTTTTTCTGAGGACAGTCTTCTAGTTGAAAGGCATCAGGGCAGCAGACTGAGTGGGCCCTTAGGCCTCCTGATCACAGTCTTTCCCACTATAAGGGAGACAGAGAGAGATAACAAATGGAAAGTTGTGTCCTATCTGGCCACTTTTTTGTCTATGCATAAAGGGTCACCCTATATACCACGGATACTGTATTTTGAAAATATTTTCCTCGAATTCTGCCAACACATACTCCTCCCAATATAGACCCCATTAAGCTTATAAAATAGGTTGTCCTGCATATTTCCCCTATTTCTCCTTAGAGCCACAGTTCTCTTTCTGACCAATGTAGTCACATTTGATATATTTACTATTAGAGCTTTGAGAAATACCTCCTGTTATTTCTAGTTCGGAAGATGTTTTAGATCTTAAGGCTGCGTTCCTAAACATTTTTATAGAAGAGCAAGGCATGCTAAACTGAGAGGGACTTACTTCCAAGTAATCATACCTAAGATTGCAATATAAATCTCCAGGGTGGGTGTGTTGATGTTGTTTTTACTAAAGTCATTGCCAAGCATCCAGATTGGAGACAGCAGCAATTAAGAATATATTTATAAATAAAAACAAACTGTACAATGTTCTGCCCATCCATGATATGGGTCATGTCAATCAGAAATTACTCACTAAATTTGTCATGAATTTGCTATGATTTATCCCTGAAATATTATTCGTATTAACATCCAACCATATCCCTAAATATTTAGCTCTAGTTTTCCATGATGTTAGTGCACTGGCACAAGAAAGGTGGGATAGAAAACTCGTATATACATAAGGGAAGTTCACCTGCTTTTTCTTCTTTAATAATTGTATTTGTTTTATATACAGCTACCCTACTTTTTTCAAGTAACTGCAGTTGTGAAAAAACTTCCATGTTAATAACATTGACAATTTAGATGTCAAATCCCCAGATTAAGCAGTGAGTGGTTACACTTGGCCAAGAAAGTTCTAGACACAGATGGCACTTTCATATAGTGGTTGCAAAAACATATGCATCATTCTGTTCTGAAGTCATTTAGTTTTTCTGTGTAAAAAAATAACTCTTCTTTCTCCCATTTACAAAACCTAAAGTAAGGTCCTTCCCCAAAATGGACTCAGCCTCAAAGCTCTTTCTGAGAAGATCCTCAGCTACCCACTTGACAAGTCTTTTCACCTGCGCTGCAGCAACTGGGAAGTAGAAGAACTGACTGCAGAACAGGTTTGGTTTTTCATCACGGCACTGGTAGTAGTTAGTGGTTGTAGAGTCTTGTCACCAAGGCAGCTCACAGTAGTTCTGCAGTCATTCACTGTGGCTGTTGGAATGTCTCATTTTTCCTGTGGGAGAAGGGGAGCAAGGCTTTGCAGGAAACAGATATGAGGAGGGCTGAAGCACATCTTAAGGATTCTAATATATATATATATATATATATATATATATATATATATATATATATATATATATATACTGATTTGAATTAGGACTGCATTGCTTAAGCCAGGATCTGAAGACGTAAAAACTGAGAAAGAGTGGCATAAGGAGCTGCCACAACGGAGGGTATAAATGAAGGCCGGGAGCAGTTGTGGCTGTGTTGCAAGGAGGGATGTCAGAAAATTGTAGTGAAAACAGAAATGGGAGTGGAAATTGCTGGTGTTTGCTTGTTTGCCCAGAACAGAAATCAATCCAGTGAATACAATCAATAGTTGATGATGTTGCTTTCAGTCCACAATTGATATGTAATTGGTTATGTTCCTCCCCACCCAATCTGAATTGCATTTCCTTTACACTGAAATGAATGGTGTGCAATAACGTAGTGACAACCTAATGTACATAATTTATTACATAAGTTACATAATTTTTCAACAGCAGACAGCGAGGCAAATAGTGTAGTTTTTGGTGGAAGACGAACTGCAGCAGAATGGAAACAGTGCTTTCTTACACTGTTGGAAGTCAGTTTTACCTTAGCTTCATGGAGCTTTGGTATTGACTCTTTAGTGTGGGGGTTCTAAGGAGAATAAGGGAACTTAATTTCCTTATCTTATTAACCTGCATTCATTATTGTCATGTTTGGAATTGTTCCTCTTGGGCCTTCTTGAATACTGGAATCACCCCTGCATACTATAACACAGAGTTCTTGCTTTTCCTCTTCAGGTTGCTTATGCTGCCAGGGATGCCCAGGTGTCAGTAGCTCTGTTCCTCCACCTGCTGAACTTGCCCTTCCTTCCAGCAGGCTGTAAATATGCTCTTCTTCCTGGTTGGGAAAAAGTCCTTAAGATGTGTCAGGGTTTGGCAGATGTACCTTTCAAAGGAATAAACAGGAGTAGCTTTGGAGATGACGGAAACACAGGAGGCCCAAAGAAGAAAAGAAACATTCCAAAGTCAGTAAATGATGGACAGTCCCCTGTGAACCAACAATCAAAGGATCCTCGAAAGTACAAGCGAAAGCCGTTGGGCATTGGATATTCTGTTAGGTAAAACTGTATGCAGCTTTGTATAGTTTTTCACTAACTACTGGACATTTGGCACCAGTTAAAAATTAAGTTTTCCCTACAGGTTAACTTATGAACGTAGGATGCTGTCTTCGTACCCAATCAGAATCTGCTTGGTATTGGCTGCACTGACTGGCAATGGCTCTCCAGAATTTTAGATTAAGGACATCCTTAGCCTTACCTGCAGACGATGGAGATTGAACTAGGGACCTTCTGCATGGAAAGCAGGTGGTCTGCCACTGAGCTGCAGCCCTTCTCCAGCTTGTTAGTGGTGGCAATGAGCATGCCTGCCTGCTAAGGGGAAGGGCCATCTACTTGCAGGCTGATGTTGTGAAAGTTTACTCAAAGGTTCAGTCGGACTTACTTCATAGTAAGTGTGCATAAAATTGCAGTCTTCCTTGGAAGGAAATCCTGTTGAAATTAGTAGGTCTTGCTTCCTTGTAAATCCAAAGACTGAGGTGACAGTATTATTTACCTTTATTACATGTGAACTTGTGTGCAATAAGCAGAAGTATTAAGGTACTACCACTGTATATTTTGGGCAATGTACGTTAAACTTTCTTCTCTGTGACATCCATTTGTTTTTGCAGGAAATCTCCCTTGTATGACAATTGCTTCTTACATGCACCAGACGGGCAGCCTCTATGCACTTGTGATCGCATGAAGGCTCAGTGGTACCTTGACAAAGGCATTGGAGGTTTGTGAACCTGTTATTTTACTAGTCAGCAACATTGAGCTTTATGGCCAATGTTATGGTGAGTTAGAAGCTCAGCTACATATGGAAAACAGCCCACTATTTAATGTGTGTCAACATTTGGGCCATATCTGTCGGACAGTCTCTTGGGGTGCAGATGCTCTTCCCATCCATTCCAATTAAAATTTATCAAGTTGCTTATCTGAGGCTCACCACAGTGTGCGCTCCTTCACTTCATAACCCAGTCCTGGCCACATGCCCTTCTATCTTCTTTTGTTTCTCTTCCTCCGACGTGGGATCTAGATCCCTCAGTTTGGATGAAGGAAGTGAGGGATGAAAGGTATCAGAAAGGCAACTAGAGGTTTGTGGGCTAAAGCTGGACCACACTGAAACAGATGCAGAGGCTGAAGATGTTGGCTTGGAAAACAAGATTTGCCACATACACCACACCCTGCCACTGCTAAGCATTCATCTTCAGACATTCATTATTATTTTGTGCAACCCATTATTTAGAGAAGGCACGTAAGCAGAAATTAAACATTTTAACATCCTTTTTTTTGCCATTACAGAGTTAGTGAGCACGGACCCATTTATTGTGAAGCTACAGTTTGAACCTTCTGGGCGCCCTGAATCTAAAGCGGATTATTACTTGACTGTCAAAGAGAACCTTTGTGTTGTGTGTGGCAAAAGAGAGTCTTATATTCGGTGAGTTCTCCAGTAATCCAGGGAAGGCATTCAATTCTGGTAGAGCAAAATACTAGAGGCTGAAAGGGGATCAGGTGTTTGCTGAAACTGTTTATGAGACTTCCGGATAATCACGATGCCATCAGGAGGGGAAATTCTTCAGCAGAAGAATTTGCAGCCCTTTGAAGTCGGGGGACATCGCAAAAGCGCTGCGGATCCCCTCAGAAACCCCAGATCGAGTGTTCTGGGAGCTTGGATCCAGCAGATGCCCAAATGACTCCCCCCTCCCCGGTAAAGTTCTTTTTCTAAGAGCCCCGAGAGCGAGTGGGTCAGCGGCGAGGGCGCTGGGATTTACTGCTAACTTCAAAGAGTGAAGCTTCGTCTCCTGGTGGGAGCCAGTAGTCATTCTTCCAAAATTCAAGAAAAGCCTTTAATGAACTGTGAGTATCGGCTTTTGGGATGCAAATTTGAAAGAATTGGCGAAGCAGGAGAGTTAAAATAATGGAGGTCGGTCTCCTGCAGTTGGAATAGATCGGAGGCAGCAACATTTAGAGCGGAAGCCTTTGGACTTTGATCTAAATTAAAAGTTTCCTAGTCTGAAACTATTTGGACTCTAACCCCCCCCCCTTTTATGGCAGGGAGGGGGGAATTACTCTATTTACTTTCTAACCCTGCAAAGAGAAGATTTTAACTTTTGAATGCTCTAACCCTGACAGCGGGGGGGGGGGGCAGTTGGAATGGCAAGACTCCATTTTTTAAATGTTACATTGTAGCTACAGTGGTACCTCACAAGACGAATGCCTCGCTAGACGAAAAACTCGCTAGACGAAAGGCATTCGCTAACGAAAGGGTGACTCGCAAGACGAATTTTCCTATGGGCGCGACTCGCAAGACAATTTTTTTTCGCTTTTTCCCATCAAACCGCGCTTCCCCCGTCCGTGCTTCGCAAGACGAAATTTTCGCTAAACGACAGCACTCGCAGAACGAATTAATTTCGTCTTGTGAGGCACCACTGCAACTGGAAAGAATCACTTTCGCTTTACAGTTTGGAGTTATTTTTTACCTGCAAAGTCTACATAGTAGAAAAAGCACTTTGGATTTTATATTTCTTCGTTAATCCTACAAACTGATGTGGGAAAGGTTTCTCCTCTGCAAAAAGTGACTTTGAAAAGTACTGCTCTGTGGCGCATTGTTGCTGTAATTTAGAATAGCACCCCGGTGGCAAGTATTGGAACTACTGCATTACTCATGAAGTTTTGTTTTCATTAACACTTCCTGCATTACAAGGCTGTTATCTAGAGGTTGACCTTGAAAGATGACTGGAAAGCCTGTGGACCAGGAAGGATTCTAAAGGATCTGAGCATATTGTGGAAATGTTACAAAATCTCATTACAGAGTTAAAGGCAGAAATTGCTGGATGTTCTCAATTAAAAGCCACAGACAAGTGACAATTAAATCACAACTTGATGATTTTAAGAAGTCATTTGGAGAGCTGAGAGAAGAAGTTCAACAGGTTAAGAGAGACGTCTCGAGCTTGGGGGGTGAGAGTTAAAGTCCTAGAGGAAGAGGAAGTGAAAGGGAACACCAGATCCTTGGATTTGCAGAAGACACAGGAACAAATTTTGGATTTCTTCAGATGCGAGAAAAAGAGACCCATTTGAGATTGAGAGGAGTGCCTGAAGGACAGACAGAAAATCTGAAGGACTGTCTGACTGAGGAACTGGCTGCCTGGTGGGAGCTGGAGAAGGAAGAGTTGGGCTCGTGGATCATGAATGCTTTCAGATACGGAGCTAGAAGGAAGAGAGAAGCCAAGACTCCAAACGACTGTCTGATAGTATTTAAAGCCAAAGAACAGAGAGACACAATCTTAGGATTACATTATAAGAAGAACCTCAGAATTCAAGAACAACCAGTGATCCTCTATAAAGAGGTTCCAAAAATGCTTCCTCGACACATGAAAGAATTATCAGGACCTTACCCAGGCTCTGAGACATAAGGGAATCCCATTTCGCTGGGGATTCCCTCAAGGACTTTCCTTCAAATTTCAGGAAAGGAAACACAGAATTAAGACACCTGAAGAGATGAGAATCTTTCTCGATAAGACATCCAAAAGACTTTGAATTACCGAAGCCAGAAGTAGCAGCAAACTAATTCCACTACTACTTTTCTTCACAACCTTAGTACAAAATGGCATTAAAGACACTTCCATGGAATGTTCATGGTTTGAACTTAAGACCTAAAAGACAATAGGTGCAGCATGTTTTATTGAAGCAGAACTTGGACAGAATATGTCTACAAGAAACACATGTAATCAGAAACTGCAGGAAAATTCTGCAAAATAAACGGCTGGGCCAAGAGTTCATTTCTTCAGATATTGTGAAGAAGAGAGGTGTGGTGAGAGACTTGATCCAAAATTGATTTTTAAGGATGACGAAGGAAGAATTGTGGCTGTGGAAGTTACAGCACATGGCGAAAGACTTTTAATTGTGGGAATCTATGCACTGAATGATGGAAAAGCAGGATTTTATAAGGACTTGGAAACAAGATTGCTGGATTATCTGGACTATAAAATATTACTTCTGGGAGATTTGAATGGAGTGGTCTCCACACTGATGGACAGAACTCAAAGACAAAAGATTTCAAATGATGGAAGATTACCAAAGACTTTTTTCGATATGGTTGATAATTTTGACTTAGTGGATATCTGGAGACTGAGAAACCTATTAGAAAAAGACTTCAGTTTCTATTCAGAAGCAAATAGATCGTTCAGTCATCTCGACTATATCTAGATAACCAAAGATCTTGTACCAAGAGCAATTAAGACACAAATCCTCCCAAAAACATGTTCTGATCACAATCCGGTCACGTTGGAATAAAAAACATCTCTGCATAGATCCTTTAGATGGAGAATGAATGATGCTTTATTTAGGAATTAACAGACTGTGGAGAAGGCCCAAAAGACCCTAAAGGTTTATTTTGATATCAATATGAAAGAAGATAAGATGTGAGGGTCGTATGGGACGCAAGTAAAGCAGTGATGAGAGGGTTCCTAATTCAGCAAAATTCAATTAGGAAGAGGACCCAGAATGATAAGAAAGAAAATATTCTGATTCAGTTGAAGGAAAAAGAGAAAAAATTAAGACGTAATCCAAAAGATCAGCAAATTCAAAAGGAAATCAAGGCCCTGCAAGTTCAGTTTTCTAAAATTATCAATCAGGAAATTGAATGGAAAGTTAAAATGATGAAGCAAAGATCTTTTGAATCTGCAAATGTGGAAAATTGCTTGCTTGGCAATTAAAAAAGAAACAAAACACAATAACTCAAATTGAGGTCGATGGAAAACCTATTGAGAACCCCGCAGAGATTAGAAAAAACTTTCAGAAATTCTATAAAAAACTGTACAAAAGAGAAAAGGAGGACAAGGAAAAGATGAAAAAAAATTCTGGAAATGAGAGGACAGCAGAAAATTCCCACAGATAAAAAGACCCTACTCAACAACCTAATATAGAGATGGGAAGTTGAATTGGCTATTGGACAAATGGAAATAGGCAAGGCTCCAGGACCGGATGGCTTAACAGCAAAGTATTATAAAACTTTGAAGGACTGGTTAATTCAACCTTTAACGGATGTTTGCAATAAGATTTTTTTGGGGGGGGTAAGTACCCGAAACCTGGAAAGAAGCTTTCATCACTTTGATTCCGAAACCTGATACGGACCGACGACAAGTTAAGAATTACAGACCAATTTCTTTGTTCAATGTGGATTATAAATTTTTTGCCAGTATTTTGGCAAGAAGATTGAAGATAGTTCTGAGTGAGTATATAGGTAAAGACCAGGCAGGTTTCCTACCTGGGAGACACATGAAAGATAATGTTAAGAACATTGTTGACATTTTAGAATTGTTGGAGGCAAAGAAGGATTGTAAAGCTATTTTGATGTTCATTGACGCAGAGAAAGCCTTCGACAATGTTTCTTGGAGTTTTTTGAAGCAAAATTTGGATATTATTGAGGTCGGCCAAAACTTTATAAATGCTATAGAAGCAATTTATTCGGAACAAAAAGCAAAACTTATTGTGAACAATGTGATATCTGATGAACTTAGAATAGAAAAAGGAACCAGGCAAGGGTGCCCACTTCCCCCCTCTTATTTATCTCGGTCCTGGAGGTATTGCTGAATATGTTAAGAGAAAAAGATGAAGTCAAAGGTTTTGGGGTAGGGTCAAAACAGTATAAATTGAAAGCCTTTGCTGATGACTTAGTGCTGACATTACAGGACCCAGAATCCAGTGCACATAAAGCACTGGATTTAATACATGAATTTGGACAGCCTGCAGGTTTTAAAGTGAACAAGAGTAAAACCAAAGTGTTAGGTAAAAACCTTACGGCTGAAGAGATCACTAGAATAGAAGAGAGTACTGGTCTAAAATTTGTTTAAAAGGTGAAATACCTTGGTGTGAATATGACTTTAAAAATTGAATTTATATAAGGATAATTATGTTAAATTGTGGAATGAAATCAAGAGAGACATTGATATTGGATCAAATTTTAAGTTGTCACTTATGGGACGGATATCAGTTGATAAGATGAATGTATTGCCAAGAATGTTATTTTTATTCCAAGTTCTACCTATTATTGATAAGGTTGTTTTAAGGAGTGGCAGAAAATGTTATCAAGATTCATCTGGCAGGGGAAGAAACCAATAATTAAATATAAACTTTTAACAGATGCAAAGGAAAGAGGGGGCTTCTCCCTGCCAGATCTAAAAATTTACTTTGAAGCTGCTGCCTTCTGCTGGCTTAAAGAATGGTTTCTGTTGGATAATACTGACCTTTTAGACTTGGAAGGTTTTGACAATGTATTTGGATGGCATGCATACTTATGGTATAACAAGGTAAAGGCGCATAGCGGCTTTCAAAATCATAATTAGAAAGTCATTGTACAATGTGTGGATGAGATACAAAGACTAAGGAAAACACCTAGGTGGATTTCACCACTAGAGGCCAAGGCCCATAAAAGGTTATTAGTTCTTTTCCCCCCTTTCCTTTCCTCCCCCTAAAACTATATTTTGTTAAAATGTTTCATGATATTATCTTTGTTATAAATTTTACAAAATCAATAAAAATCATTTTAAAAAAGGATCTGTTTATTGGGGCAGGGGTGCACTCAGTGCCCTATCCCCCAGTGCCCTCATACACCTCTTCCTGCCCACTCAGTCTCCGGCCTTCCCCATGTTGGTCAGGGAAGGTCTGCCGAGGGTTGCCAGGCTCCTGTCCCACAACACAACAGTGGCACTTCCTTCGGGGTAAGGAAGAGATCTTTACTCAGGCTAATAGCAGTATGGGCTCAGAAGCAAACACAAGGTTCACGAGTCAAGAGTTCGGGGTACGTGAGCAAGACAAGAGATTCATAACTGAATAGGAACTACAAAGATGTCTCAATGTTTGACACACCTCTCTCAGATGAGGTGTGGCGTGCTCACTTATGGGACTCGTGTCCTACATGTGCACCAGCACAACTCCTCCTGGGTGGTTAAAACTGATTCCACCTACCAAGATGGTCCTGAGCTCCTGTTTCTTCAGCTCATCCCTAGCTGGACAGAATCCTCTCCATTCCTAATGAGCCTCTCTGCTGCACAGGAGGGGTGGCGGCGAGATCTGATGGCTGTGCTTCCCCAGCCCTGACATCTAGAGTAAAAAGGAGGAGGACCTGCATTCTTCACCTCCAGGTGCCCACCTTCCTGACCCTCATCTGCTCCAACTCCATCCTCTTCCCCTTGTCTGGGATTCCTACCCCATGCCCAATCCTGATTAAACCAAGGTACCCGTGGCAAGGGCTTTTATTTGCATTTGCTTTAATGTAACTAGAACCAAGCATGTTTGTGGACCCTGAAAAACACTTCTTCAAAATTTAAACATGTACGGTATACCCTACCTTTTTATCGCTTTGCTCATTTTATTGTGTTTTGCTGCTCTGTATACTGACTTTTTGTGTCATTAACTGCCTTAGGGATGAGGAATCGGGGATGAGCAAGCTAGGATACCACATTAGATCAGGTTGTCACTGGGTTGTTGCAAGCTCAGAGCTGACTGTTGGCAACCGCTGCTGTTTCCTCAACAGGAAGAACATAGTTCCTCATGAGTACCGGAGGCACTTCCCCATCCTGATGAAGGACCACAACTCCCATGACGTGCTTCTCCTCTGCACTTCCTGCCATGCCATCTCCAATTACTATGACAACCATCTCAAGCAGCAGCTGGCTGAGGAGTTTGGTGCCCCCATTGGTTGCGAGGAGGGCATCCGCCTCCTGGAAGACCCCATCCGCAGGCAGGTCCGCTCAGGCGCCAGGGCTCTCTTGAATGCAGACAGTCTTCCCAATGCCAGGAGGGAGGAGTTGCTACAGGTGATCAAGGACTACTTTGACTCTGTGACCGTTTCCCCGGAGATGCTGCAGGAAGCAGCTGGACTGGAAACCAGGTACCGTCGGAAACTTAGCTTGCTGACAGTTCTGTGTCTAGGTTGCAGGGGTGATGGAGAGCCACAGCACTTCTCATTTCTGCCTGTTTCTTTGCAACACCCTCTCAAGGCTTCTGTTTGTTTGTCCCCAGCCTGCTCGTGTTACAGATAATTTTATAAAGTGCACACAGGAGGCCAAAATGTAACAGGCCTGTGTGTGGTTTGGAATTCCACAGGGTCCTGTCCTTGTATCTGAATCCACATTTTCTTTATGCCCTTTCAGGATTTGTAACGAGAGCTACATGCCACATGGCCTAAAAGTGGTACAGTGTTTTTCCCGCGGGGGCCTTCGCTCCCTCATGCAGCTGGAGAGGCGCTGGCGACAACACTTCTTGGACGTTATGAAGCCCAGGTACCTCCCGACGCAGTGGTCTGTCAGTCACAATCATGAGAAGCTGATCCAAAAATATGGGGAGGATCTCCAGGTCGAACTCTCTTGAAGCGTAATGAGGATTAATACACTAAGAAGGTGACGGGAAATATACTTGGGAAATAAACTGGGGCTCTTTGTTTTCCATTATGCACCAATACTGGATGTGCAGGATCCTGCTCAGATTGCCTGTCGCTTAGGAAATCGGCAAAACCATGAGAAATGGTTAAAACATCTTTTTAAAGTTCTGAATAAATTTTAAGTACAGTACTATTTGAACCCTTTGTTTCTGTGCTGCATTGTTACACAAAGGCTACTGTAGCCAGATTTTTGTCAGGGAGGGACTTCCAGGATCACGAAGGATGTCATGGTGGCAATGAATACTGTTTTAAAGTAACAAGTGTGTTCCCTCTGGTCCCGGTCTCCTCAGCAGACTGCAGTAAGCCTATTTTAACTTTACCTTTGTGGTAACTGGAAAAAGCAATAGAAGATAATGTCAGACTGGTGGTGTTACAGCACAAGGTGTATTTGAAGCTGTTGAGTGCTTGAATTTCATCCCAAACAAGAGCTTTTCAAGTTCCCATCTGTCCAGGCTCAAGCACTCACTTGACCAGTGACACCAGGGGAAGGGAAAGGACTGTTCAGGAATTCCTGACTAAGCCACAGGCAGTTTCGAGAAGACCACTCCTTTATTGAAAGACTGAGGCATGTGGATGTTTTGTTTTTCTGTCCCTCATTCTATTACCCAAGTAAGAAATACTGGCAAATACTAGGTGCAAACTGCCTTAACAGCATCTCATAGCCACTTTTTCTCTATGGTGGAGCCAGTCTGCTAGCTTCCCAGCAAGTGCGTTGCTATTTTGGTTCTCACGCTGTTTCAGAAAGTGCAAATTAGGTGGGTTCCCCTTTAAAGGTGAACTGAATGAATTTCTCATCCCTAGTCTGAAGCAAGATCTCTACCTTGACTTCTGGAAGGTGTTGAAATTCAATTCGTATTTAAATGTGAACCTACCTAAGCTTGAACTTTCCAGAACATTACGAGATCCAAAACATAGCCAGCCTTCAAAATGCACAGCTCACTGAATTTTGAGAAGCTGCTCTCCAGCCAAACAATGTTTACAGAAACACATATATCAGGGGAAAGTGTGCAGAAAAATGATTATATTTGCCGGGGGAAATGTGCATTGGTCAAAACTATATACAAGAATGTCTGTGTGTGAGGATCAACGCTGATCAATTTTCACGCCGTTTAAAAAAATAAACCCACCAATTGCTGTGGAAACGCGTCAAACTGATTTTAAGATTGGAGAAATATTAATCTGAGAGAACTGAGATTGACAGGTCTGTCCATCCCTATTCCAGACACATGGAAGAGGAGATTGTTACTAAAACTTACTGCAAAATTAAACAACAACCGACTGCTATCTTATTAACCAAGAATCACTGTGGCATATGAATCCTGAGAAGTTAAGTGGCTGAGGCCTCATCTGCAGTATCATACTACTTTAAGCAGTCATGTCTTCTCCCAAAGAACAGTAGTTTGTTAAGAGATCCCATTCCTTTCACAGTTACAATTGCCAGAGTGGTTTAATGATCAGTCCCTCTTCCCAGGGAACTCTGGGAATTGTAGTTCTGTGAGGGGAATCCTAATACCCTTAGGGTCTTTTCTGCTTGCCACAATTAGCTCCCTAGAGCTAGAACTAAAAATAAGACTTTTCTTCAGTTGCTTAGTCCAGCATCTGGACTGATAGTTCATTGATATGATTTTAAAACTCCTGATACTTGAGGTTTGCCAGGCTTGTACTGGCTCTCAGTCTGATCAGATTCTGTCACCTTTACACTCTTTGGTGCGGGAGGAAGACCATTTTTATTTACCCAGGCTTTTTAAATCTTTGCCTCTTAATGCAATTAATTTCAGATCTGCAGTGTACTTTTAGTGATGCTGTGCATCTTGTACTGTTTTACTGGTCGCTGCTGACATTTTTATGCTGCTGTTTTATTGTTTCATTGATACTGTATTTTAGTGTTTTGTTGCTGCATGCTGCCCCCTGAACACTGATATTGGGCTGCATACAAATACTGTAAATAAATTGAAACAAGCTGCCTTGCAATGGAAAGGGGGGAATGGCTACATGAATCTTAACTAACCTCACAGGGTGCTGTGAGGTCTAACCGTTATTTATACATTCTAGGGAATTTAATTGGGTTTTTAAAAAAGAAAAGAAATAAAAACTGTGCTACCAGCTATTTGTGTTCACCATTAATATTTGATAGGAGTGTCAACATTTCTGCGCATTTTAACATTGTTGAATAAATCTTAGTTTTAAAGAAATGATACACCAGCTGCTTTGTTTTCTTCTCTTTGGTTTGGTGCCAAACTTCATTAATTGGAGTGGAAATTCTGTTAAGTGCTTGGTAAGGTCACCCATATTTCTGCAGCTCCCTGCCACAACAGATGCCCCTCCAATGAGTCCCTTGGGCACTTTAAGTGACTTTTGAGGGCCACAAAGAGGAATGGGCAAATCTGTCTCTTTAGGGCCTATGTCACTTTCCCATCTGTTCACTCATAAATACCTTTTGTCTTATTTTCACATATAATTTGATATTTTAAAAAGCCAACCTGCCTGAAAATCAGCACATTTAAACACACATTGTGAACATTTTCTTTAAGGATACAAAGCTCCTTTTCTCTCCCAAGTATGAGCTTTAGACACGTTTTATACTTTTTTAATATGTTTTTGTAATTAGCTAAGAGTTGTGTTGCAGCATTTGGAGAGGAGCAGAACCAAATAGCTCTGTTCTAATCCACAAATCAGTGTGGGAGGTGCGGATCAAATCAGTGCATATCAAATTTGCAAAACTTGAGTTCCTTGTGGAACCCTATCTGAAACAAGGGAAGGAAGTCAATAAATCATTGCTCACATGCATGGGCAGAAGTGCCTATGTTTGTTGCATTAACAGGTTTGGATCCAGACACATGAGTACTACCCATTTTTGAATTATCTGTTTTAGCTATTCCTGATGAAAACTCCGACTGTTTCCTTCAAAACTACTCTACCTCTTTTTCCTCTTTCCCACTGTTTAAATTCATTAGATGAATGAGTATTGTTTTTGAGCAAAAGTGAATGTTCTCATCAAGATAACGAGAGAAACAGAATTTCTTTCATAGGCCCTGAGAGATGTCTAAGCACGTATATTTTTCAATTCCCTTCTTACAGTGTTCCTCCTCCATCCCTCTCTGTGTCTTCCCTTCCCTTCAGAGTACAAAATTCTACTTGATTCTGGTGCTAAAAGGAACCTAATGTCAGTGAGTCACTAGATGACACCCAAGGAGTCTTAATGTTGTAATTAATGTTTCAAAGACAGGAACTACTGGAAAAGGGAAGGAATAGATGCAAGCTGTCCCGTAACCTACTATGGGTGCTGCTGCTTCTGCGAGGTTTGGAAAGGGTGTCTCTCTGCTTCCAGTGCAGTGTACCACCTTTGCCAGGATCCTAAAGAAGAACAGGGATAGGGAACCTGTGGCCCTCCAGGCATTGTTGGGCTCTTAACTCCCATCCACCCCTGTCAACATGGCCAATGGTCAGGTGCGATGGGAGTTGTGGTCCAACAGAATCTGGAGGGCCACAGGTTCCACATTTCTAGTCTTAGAGATCATAGATCATAGATCATAGAATTGTAGAGTTGGAAGGGACCCTGAGGATCATCTTAGTCCACCCTCCTGCAATGCAGGAACATGCAGCTGTCCCATACGGGGATTGAACCTGCAACCTTGGCATGATCAGCACCATGCTCTAACCAACTGAGCCATCTAGCCTTGAAACTTTTCAGTTTCTTGCCTTTGACTTTTAATAGACTGCAGTGGAGGGTTGCTTGCCTCATTCTTCACACCTTTTTGACTTAGAGCCCCTAGACCCTTCTCCACTCCTCCCACTTCTAAATCATTTTACCCCACCTTTCTGATGTCTACACGTCACTCAGATCAGTTTACAACAATCGCACAATAAAACTGAAGCACTGGCAAAATGCAACAGAGGCAGAAATGGTGGATAAAACAATTCTCCGTATTTAAAACCATTAATGACCAACAGAGTCTTGTCCATTAGGGCAAATGGGAATGCTGCCCTGCTAATCTCAATCTGTTTTTCTTAGTTACAGCCAGGCCAGAGGGTGGCGCTGCCTGCTAGCTTTCTCCTCCCTCGTCTCACTGTTTCCTTAGTAGACTTCATTAGGGAAGAGATTGGGGACAAAACTAGAATTACCAGTAGATCTGCCTTCACCTCCTCTGGGCCTTTCTGCTTTCTACCCTACCAGTCTCAATGGGACCCGGCCATCACAGTTAGTAACCTTGCAAGGCAAAAGCCTGCTGAAGTAGAAAGGTCTTGAAAACTAGAGATGCTGCCAGCCACATGTTAACGGATAAGATGCTCCACAACTTGAGTGTTGCTCCTCTCTCTAGTCACTGCCAACCACACTTCTACCACATCTGGATAGCAAAGAGGGACCACTTTGCAGATCATAGGCAACAGGTAAACTGGAGCAGCAGGAGGAATTCCAAAGAGTCCACAGCAATTTATGCCAGAAAATAAATCGCTAGTCTTTAAGGTGCTACAGAGTGGTGTAGTGGTTAAGAGTGGTAGTCTCATAAAATGGGGAACCGGGTTCGCGTCTCCGCTCCTCCACATGCAGCTGCTGGGTGACCTTGGGCTAGTCACACTTCTCTGAAGTCTCTCAGCCCCACTCACCTCACAGAGTGTTTGTTGTGGGGGAGGAAGGGAAAGGAGAATGTCAGCCGCTTTGAGACTCCTTAGGGTAGTGATAAAGCGGGACATCAAATCCAAACTACTACTCCTCCTCCGCCTCCTCCTCCTCCTCCTCCTCCTCCTCCTCCTCCTCTTCTTCTTCTTCTTCTTCTTCTTCTTCTTCTTCTCCTTCTTCTTCAAGACTTCATTTTTTATGTGCAAATATATCACAACATTTGCTGAATTAACCCCCATACAAAAATGACATCATATTGACTTTGCTTTTTAAAAGTGGGGGTGAGGGATAGGTCTGCTTGCTCATTACATTAGCCTTCCTTCATAAAGCAGTTTACAGACCATATACAAGAGAATGAAGAATCAGAAATTGCATGTAAGGACCTGCCTTAGTGCCAATTTTCTACCTGGAATTTATTGGCTAAGCAGACATAAGGCAAAGTATTCTCCTTCAAAGCAGGTGTGATTTGAAGCCAGGACTTGGGGTGTTCCTAGAAACAATGAACTTGGGGTCCTTAACTGCTAGCAAATCAACATTGTCAGCAATTTTATCTCTTAAAATAACCTCTGGCGATCAGGCCAGTGGGGACGGAGCAGGAATCTTGCGGAGAAGGAAGTTCAAGGCAGTAATGAATTAACCTCTTAAATTCTTAACACCAGGATGGCAAGTTTACAATACTAATTTTGTTCACAATGCTAACTACAGTACATTCATACTTACTCAAGCGCAGAATCGGGGTGGGAGGAGCTCAATATATCTTTTTAGGTTTTGGTTGGGTGAGATGGAAGGAAGGAAGGAAGGAAGGAAGGCTAATGTAATGAGTGAGAGTTGTTTGCAATTCAGTGTAGCCTTCTTTTCTGTCAGACCCAAACTTCATGGCAACTTTATACTGGGGTTTTCTGTGACTCTGGTGTCCAGGTTAGGAAGCACCTCTCTGGCCATTGTCACTTGCCATAGATTCATTTTATTTCCACATTCCATTCCTCTGCAGTCAGAGTGTCCAGTATCTTTGTCTCACTCTAGCCGATATTTCACTGGTAGCACCAAGACTCTTAACCCTTTCTCTCTGCACCTTGCATGCTTTCCATTTTTATGGCATAAACATTTTTTTTTCATATGTAGCTGTTAAGGTGCTATCTTATGGTCTCTGATGTCACAGATGATATTATCCTCCAGGCAGTTGCCAATTCTGGTGCATTCGTTTGGAAAATGACCTCTTGGTAACCACGCAGCTGTCCGTTTCCACTAGTCACGCAGATTGGCATATAAAATCCTTGACCACATTCAGCCTTCAGCTTCATTCCAAAAGCCTAAATGCTTCACTAAGAACATATGGCTTGAGTTTAGCAAAGATGGGGGGCCCCCCTTTGGAAAGTAATTTATTATTTTATATAGCCGTTTAAGAAGTTTCCAAAAAGCTATCCTTTGGAAAATAAAGCCAAAACATGAAGAAGCTCTCCACTGCCATACAAGGCTATGTTTTGAATGTTTTAGTATAGCATGTGGATTAAAAAGAACGAAGGCCTCCAAATTCAAACTGGAATTGCATTTTAGGTTGAGTTTTTTAAAAAGCCATTATAAGGAGTGGAAGAAGAGAGGGAAAAAGAAAATGAAAAGGTGAAAGAAAGAAAAGAGAGCCATGGAAATTCGGCACATTCATAATTTTTTTGTCCCATCAGCGGCAGCCAGCAAGACCAATGCCACCCTGGGCTCCTTTAGGAGGAAAGGCAGGATACAAATGGAATAATTCAAAAGAAAAACAAAGGCTTTGTATCCCAGCACTATAATATTTCATATTCATCTTTTTCCCACAACAGCACGGGGTAGATTAAATCATCATCATCATCATCGTTCCTTTCTGCTTTGCCCCTGTGCCAAAAAGTAAGGTGTGGCTGTATTAGAATTACCTCTCTATGCTGGGTAAAGGTAGAGGATTCTGCTCTTGAGAAGGGAACATTGTCCAGTTATCTTTATCTGGGAAAGATGCAGATACTCTGAACCCCAGAAGCATCTTGGAAAATGCTATGCGGGAACTGAGACATAAACTATTTCCTGATCTTCAAAGTAAGCTACAGATATGCAGAGCATAGCCTAAAATGCAGAGATATAGAATCAATTGATCAGATAAACATATATATATATATATTCAAACATGAATCAATTTGAAATCAATTAAATATGCAGAGAGATATATAAAATCGATCAACATGAATTCAGTTCCAGTGGTCTAGGCAAGCAGAATTAACAATGATGCCAAGAAGGAAAGGTAATGGATTTGTTTCTTTTTATAAAGAGATGTAAAAATACCCACGTTTCTATTTTCTTCTTCTAATTTGCAAGCAGGCCTCAGAGGAGAGAAGAGGCAAAGATGACTAAAACAAAAGGTTGTCCACCAGCCAAAATTTTACTGATCTAGCCAGCAGAATGTCTTGGCTGTGTACGCACTATGCATTTAAAGCACATTTAAGCATTTCCACCAATTAATCCTGGGAACTATAGTTTACCTGTCACAGAGCTACAATCCTCAACAGCCTTAACAAACTACAGTTCCCGGGGTTCTTTGTAGGAGGGGGGAGTCTTGTGCTTTAAATGTATGGCGTATATGCAGCCATTGTGGGCACCTGGAGAAACTGCCCAATGTGCTCATGTTCAGCCTCTGCACCCAAAGTATCAAGCTGAGCAGTTTCAACCAGCCTCTGTGTGGTAGCTGCAATACACCTTGTTATTTCTCCCTTTCCTGTGCCATGCACTTGCAAGAAAGTACAAGAAGGGACACTGCACCAGCGCATCAAAGCATAGTTTTCAGCCTGAGGCAACGGTGAGATACACAAAGCAAGAGTGGTGCGATGAAGGGGGTTTGGGAGACTCTGAGAACAAATGTGCAGAGGAGCCCAGAGCAGCAGAAGTGATAAAAAGAACGGACAGATGGCCTCCTTCTCCACAGCCTCTGCAACCTTCCATAGGGACCAGGCTTCAGAGCTTGTTCAGCAGGAACATTTAATTACTGTGCAGTCGGAGGGATTGTGCAGAAGGAAGGATTTCACCTCCTCTTTCCCTCTTTCCTAAGGCTGCTGAGCCACTATATTTTTCTACTAAAAATTCCATGGTTGACATTTAAAAAACAATCATGATTAAGGAACTGTTTTTTAATTGTAGCAGCATAGGTACAGCACAGTATACCTGAAGGAGCGCCTCCACCCCTGTCGTTCAGTCCAGACACTGAAGTCCAGCTCCAAGGGCCTTCTGGTGGTTCCCTCACTGCAAGAAGTGAGGTCACAGGGAACCAGGCAAAGGGCCTTCTCGGTGGTGGCACCCGCCCTGTGGAATGCTCTCCCATCAGATGTCAAGAAAATAAGCAACTATCTGACTTTTAGAAGACATCTGAAGGCTTCCTTGTTTAGGGAAGTTTTTAATGTTTGATGTTGTTGTTGTTGTTGTTGTTGTTGTTGTTGTTATGTTGGGGCCTGCCCAGAGTGGCTGGGGAAACACAGCCAGATGGGCGGGGTATAAATAATAAAGCATTATTATTATTATTATTATTATTATTATTATTATTATTATTATTATTATTATTATACATCCTAAACTCTGTGACCTGGATCCTAAAACAAATCAATGAACATGGCAGATGGAAAGTTTCCTCTCTTCTGCAGGCACTGTAGCTTCCTAAACATGGGGTGGTGGCAGGGTGCTGTTTGGGAGGGGAAATCGACCTCTGGGATTCCACGCTCCCTCTGGCGAGTCCCTTATTGCATTGCAGGGTGTTGCCCTAGATTACCCTCGTGGTCCCTTCCAATTCTCCCATTCTAAGATTCTGTGATTCTAAAGATTCTCCACAACCTGGAGAGGCTTGTTAGGGGGCACAGGTGCCTGCAGGTGATGGAGAAGTTCTTTCTACGAAACTTCCTTAAAGTTCTCTTATGATCCAAGTCGGTGGCTTTTGGAAATGCAAGGTGGGAGAATTAAAATGAAAGACTCATCAACGGTGTCTGGCAGCTCTACATCAGTGCTAAAGTAGTTTCGTTAAGCCCGCTTTGTTAATAAATGCACAGAAGTGAGCAATCTCCACTAACCGGTAAATACCTGTGTAACTCCATATGTGTGACCTGGCTAAAAGAAGCAGACATCCTGATTTTTTCCTTATACCTCCTTGCACAGGCACCTGGAAGCAATTCTTAGGCTGTATATACACACAATACATTTAAAACACATTTAAAGCACATTCTGCTGCCCACCCCCACCCCCCAATCCTGGGATTTGTAGCTTTGTGAAGGGTAAACTACAGTTCTCATGATTCTTTTTTAATGGGTGTGATTTAAATGTGCTTTACATATATGATGTGTACTCAGCCATAGGTAAGGTAAAGGTAAAGGACCCCTGGATGGTTAAGTCCAGTCAAAGACGACTATGGGGTACGGCGCTCATCTCACTTCAGGCCGAGGGAGCCAGCATTTGTCTGCAGACAGCTTTCCGGGTCATTTGGCCAGCATGACTAAACCACTTCTGGTGTAACGGGACATCGCGATGGAAGCCAGAGCGCACGAAAACGCCGTTTTTGAACTGCTAGGTTAGCAGGAGCTGGGACAGAGCAATGGGAGCTCACCCTGTCTCGGGGATTTGAACTGCCGACCTTCTGATCGGCAAGCCCAAGGTTCAGTGGTTTAGACCACAGCGCCACCTGCATCCATAGTCACCGCCTGCAATGTGAGCTGAAGGGAAGCTGTGGTTGTGGTCTGGTGCAGCCATGGTGGTTCAGCGCTGCTGGGGGAGGACACCACTTCCTCCTTCACCAGCCATCCTGGCTACTGGGGTTCGTCTGTGGTTGCAGCCTAGCTATGGGGCGTAGTTTGGGGAGCACACCAGAGGGAAAACTTAATACCTCTGGTCTGCTGCCTATGAAAGCTAGCCACGCCCAGATGTCAGCCTCAGTGGACACTGGAGTCCCCAGAACCCTACTCTTTATGTTGTGGGACTCTGCATTCAAGGCCAGGGAAGAATTCGCCTTCAGACAATTTGGTCTTGTCTGGATTTTTGCCTACCTCATAGCAATTGTTACAATTTGACGGCCGATAAAGCATAGGGTTGGATCCTTAGTCTAGGTGGACATGGATGGGTTGGCAGCCCCCCATCCTAGGGGTCAGGGCATCCCTTTAAGTGGATCCAGGGGGATTAACCCTGCCAAACAGTGCGGCAGTGCATGAGTTGGTTAATTCAGGATACACACCCAGTGCCTGTGCCAAAACCTGCTGACATCTGTAATCAATAAAGCTGTGGCCTATTTAAATCCCAGTTGGTTGTCTTGTGTTTATTGCAACTTCACCATGTCTTGGCCCCGCGGCTTCTCTGCTCCTGGAGCTGCAGAGCGAACACCTATTTCACAAGCCTTGCACTTTGCTGTGTGCCTGCATCCTACTCCCAGCACTGCAGAGGAGGGGGCTGGATTAAAGGCCGCATCCAGACCTGGGGGAGCACAGGTGATTGGAATACATTAGCTGCATGCATGTAAGCAATCTAATTTGCACCTCATTTTTAATGAGCCTAGCAGATGTCAGATTAGAGTTGGCACTTATTTGACAGTATTCTTGCCTTTAAAAATTGGTTTCTGTCAAACTGGCGGCAGGGGGCATGGTGGAAGCCAGGTCTTTAAAGGTCTTGACATGCGGACATAAGCTGAAAAGCCACAGCTTTTTTTCCTAAGAATAGAATTTAAAAATGAACTTCCACTGTAGCAGCAATTTGTACGCCACAGCCAAGTAATGTAACCATAGGCGCCAACTTGAACAATATACTGGGGAGACCCTCTTCCCCTCTGTCCCCCCCTGCACATCTCCCCCCCCATACTTCTGCAAAGCACACCTTGCTCTGCCACGTGCAATTGAGCACAGGTCTCCCTTCCCCCACCTGCATACAAGAAGTTTCTGCCCACTCCCCCCCACTGCCCCCACTGCCTACTTGCCTCTGTGCCAGTGTGGTGTAGTGGTTAAGAGCGGTGGACTCGTAATCTGGGGAACCAGGTTCGCGTCTCCGCTCCTCCACATGCAGCTGCTGGGTGACCTTGGGCTAGTCACACTTCTCTGAAGTCTCTCAGCCCCACTCACCTCACAGAGTGTTTGTTGTGGGGGAGGAAGGGAAAGGAGAATGTTAGCCACTTTGAGACTCCTTCGGGTAGTGATAAAGCGGGATATCAAATCCAAACTCTTCTTCTTCTTCTTCTTCTTCTTCTTCTTCTTCTTCGTCTTCTTCTTCTTCTTCTTCTTCTTCTTCTTCCTCTTCTTCTTCTTCTTCTTCTTCTTCTTCTTCTTCTACTTCTACTTCTACTTCTTCTCCCCCGCTGCGTTGGCTCAGACATGCTCAGAAATGGCACTGAAAACTGGGAGGCAAGCTGGGAAAAGAAGGCACCACCTGGCTGAGGGGGAGGTGGCTGCCCAAGGGAGGGAGGCACCTATGTGCAGAAAATATTGGGTGGTGTCCCCCCCTAAATATTTTATTGGGGAGCTGAAGGAGCCAGAGCCCCACAGAATTGGTGCCTATGAATGTGACTCTACCCTTTTGTGTGATGCGAAATCCTGTGGGGTTCGGTGCAGGGCTTTCTTAGCAGTGGCACCGCAGCTCCAGACTCAGGAGCCATGTAAAAGGTATCTTTACTCTCACTAGTACTGGCAGCTGAGCAATGTCCTTTGCATTTTTATGCATTGTTGCTTTCCTTTTTATTGATGCAGTCATTTTTTTTTAATTAATTGTGCACAGCCTTGGGGCTCTGTTCAGACAGGAAGATGTTTTACACATACGTAAATAAAAATAGTTCTGAAGGCAGTTGAGGCTACAGCCCTATAAATGTTTACCTGGTGTAAGCCCAATTAAACACAGTGTGACTTACATGCAAATCAACATGCAAAGGATTAGTTTCCCTGGCTACATCTTTACAGGGCTTGTTAACATATGTAAATAAAGCCAAGGTCTTTATTTCCTGCTTCCAAGGTCTGTTTCACAACTCAGTTAAATTACTTGAATTTAAGACTGTTTTGCCCCATAAACTGTTTAGATTTAACTGGATTGTGAATCAGGCTGCCTGTTCAGTGAAAAACAATGAACACAAAACCCAGGTTAGTGTGTGTGCAGGTGTGTTAGAATAGAAATCCACCTATCCAACACTTCCAGGATTGCCTGCTCTCAGTGTGGTATAGTGGTTAAGAGTGGTGGACTTGTAATCTGGTGAACCGGGTTCGATTCCCTGCTCCTCCACATGCAGCTGCTGGGTGACCTTGGGCTAGTCACACTTCTCTGATGTCTCTCAGCCCCACTCACCTCACAGAGTGTTTGTTGTGGAGGAGGAAGGGAAAAGGAGATTGTGAGCCTCTTTGAGACTCCTTAGGGTAGTGATAATGCGGGATATCAAATCCAAACTCTTCTTATTTAAAATAGCTAATGCAACGGCTTGGGTGGCCATGTGTCATATGAGGGCAGTCCTCTATTTGAAGTGTCCAAGATTGATCAAAAGGGAGATTAGAAGCCTATCAAAAGACAGCAGCACCTGGTCAACAGACCGAGCAGGTACATCTGGTGTCTATGGTGAGATTATTTCTATTTAAGTTATAGCAATGTTTTCTAAATTTGCATCTATACATATAAATTACTTTGTGCAATTTTAATGCAGATTGTCATTCTCTTTTCGGTGATGCAAATTTTTGGCCCTGTATTCTGAGGGTAAGTGTTGGGGACAAGCTGGAAATCATGTCAGCCAACCAGATTGACTTTGAGCTGAATCACATAGTCTGATGGAGCAAAGAATCATTGAATTGTAGAGTTGGAAGGAATCACAAGCATCATTTAGTCCAACTACCTGCAATACAGGAATCTTTTTGCCCAACATGGGGCTCAAACCCACAACTCTAAGATTAAGATTCTCATGCTCTACAGAGAGTATTTTCTGAAATGTGCCACTGAGGCTGGAAATGAGGGAACTGCATGCTTGAAGAATGCTCTTCCACATAAATATATATATTGACTACATATAGAAAACCTCACGTCTTCCCCCAAATTAATATGCTAGTTTTGTAGTCTGGAATACAAACTACTGGATTTATTTATTTTTTTGCTCTGAAACTTCAGGCCATGCAAATTGTCTCCCGGAGATTTATTCATCAAAATGGATAAGGCAACGTTGATCCTCTGGTTAGTATTGCAGACTGTCTGCAGACTCTCCCGGGATGCTAATTCTGCATCGCTCACATTTTTTGTTAAAAGAAAAAATGCAGGGTGTTTCTTTTTTGTTTTTTTTGCAATCAAAAGAGCTACATAATATTAGAAAGTGAAAACGTCTCTGGGTGCAGAGACACCAACAAATCCTGCAGACACAGAATCCTGTATAAATGGGACCCAGACCATAAAATGTCACTGCTGAGACCTGCAGCTTGTGCTCAATACACAACAACAGCTCAAAGAGCTGTCAGCCTTTGAGGAGTGGGGGGTGGGGTGGGGTGGGGGGAAATGTGGAAGCAATGTCAACTAGCAAAAGGACATTACAGGCGCTGCTGCCACATTCTGAAATATTGTCGAAACTGCAGGAGCCCAGTTCAGGAGTTCTGTATCTGCAGGTACTCCACCTCCTCATCTTTACAAGCTCCACCTCTGATATGCAGACGTCTGTAATTGTTAGCCTTGCCTTTGCAGGGGTCTCAACTGTGCAGAGAGGGGGAGCCCTCCCTGCACACAGCTCTACCTGTTGAGGCATCCAAATGAAGGCATATATCTCTGTCAGGGTTGGAGTCTCCTGCAAGTTCAGTGTCAGGCAGGGGCACAATTTACTCTGCCTGAACAGGAGCAGCCGGGTGTTTTCCACTGCCTTGCCCCCTTCTTCCTGAAAGTCAATACTTTGGTGGTCTGCTGCTGTTCCATGCATATTAACTGGATACCAGGGTTGAGCCCTGCTGCAGGACCCTCCAGTAGGTCTCCTCACTGCCAAGGACTCGGAGGTCCCTGACCCAAGACTGGAGGTACACGCACCAACTGGATGAGTTCCTGACTGGTTCTTAGAAGCACACACCCAGTTTCCCCAGAACCATGGGAACAGAGTAACTGGTGAGCCAGACAGAACTTCGGAGCTGCCAGCAAAGTGCCCAGTTAGCTGCATGGAGACACCTTCTCAGATTAGGGACTGAGAGCCAGGAATGGGCGGAGTCTCCGGTTCCTGTATAAGTTCTGTGTCTGAGCTAGATAATGTTATTTATTTATTTATTTATTTATTTACAGAACCAACATTTACTTGCAGGCAAGTTATCTTCAGGAAAACCAGTGGCTTCTTTTTCTTTGGAAATATAATTTTTTTTTTAAAAAAAAAATCTGGTAGGAATGCTTTGGGCTAAATGACAAAGCATTCTTATTTCAAATAGAATTCCCATCCTGTTGTGACATTCCTCTAAGAAACAGCACCTGTTGGGCATGAAATTCTGCATAAGCTGTTTCTTGGGTGTTTTAACCAACTGCGTAATTAGACAGTGATCGCTTTGATCTGGGGTGTAGGAGAGAAAACAAGCCTTCCTTCCAGTTTGGGGAGTGAATTAACAGTTGGCAATATTGTGTCAAATGCAGCATAAAGATCTCCAGAGACTTCATCAATCCAGCAGTAAATAGTGCAGTGGTTGGCATCAACTGCAAGGCAACCGGCCTATAGCCTTTTGCAAGATAATGGGGACAAAACCATAGAGTCTGAATACCTCAGAGGTCTTATAGTCCAACCTGCTGCAAATGCCTATATGAAAGACTGTTGTGTCTCTCTGTTGCCCACCCCCTGCCACCGCATTACCGGTATGTAGATAGATGTGCTGCAAGCAGGACTTGACACTAATGGACGCAAACCCTGTATATGGAAAAGGACCCAGCTTCTAACTGAGCAGCCTTTCTGGCATATCAGCAGTATACAAATTAATTAATGAAACAATTAAATAATGACATCATCTGTGAGGCCGATGACTCTGATGCCACAATTATGGCTTATAAATGTCAGAAGCCTGAAATCCAAGATGGGTGAATTAGAGTACCTAGAATATACAGAGACATTAGATATATAGTGGGCACATCAGAAACTTAGTGGAACAGTGAAAATCAATGGGTACTGTTATCCCTGGATATTCAATCTATAGAAAGGCCAGAGAAGGTAACCAGGATGGAGTTATTCTATAGGTTGAAGAAGGAATAGAGTCCAATAAATTAACCTTAAAATAAAGAACTACTTCTGAATCGCCACGGAAAGAAATGGGGGCAGGGCTGTTTGTTCTGTGGCAGAGCAAATGCTTTGAGTGAAGATGTCTTAAAAGACAGGAGAGTTGGGAGAAGCCTGGAGAGATGATGCCAGTAAATCCTGATTCATTGGGGGGGGGGAATAGGGCACTGGCCCAGCAACCTCAGCCTGCTTTCAGGCAGCCTCCACCTGCTTTCCTTCTTTCTCGCAATCAGCCCAGGGGGTGATGATGCCTGTCAGCTTGCTCCTCTTCAGTTTTTGTTTTGCCCTGGTAGGGTGAAGCAGGCAGGAGGATGGGGTGGGAACAGAACACACACTTTTTAACCACTGGGGAAAACTCTGGAAAAGTGATTTGAAGTTCACAGCATGTTATTCTTTGAAGGAGAACTACTTGAAAATGATTTACAGGTGGTATTTAACTCCAAGTAGGCTTGCTAAGGGGGACGCGGGTTGGCACTGTGGGTTACACCACAGAATCTAGGGCTTGCTGATCAGAAGGTCAGCGGTTCGAATCCCTGCCACGGGGTGAGCTCCCATTGCTCGGTCCCAGCTCCTGTCCACCTAGCAGTTCGAAAGGATGTCAAAGTGCAAGTAGATAAATAGGGACTGCTCCAGCGGGAAGGTAAACGGTGTTTCCGTGCGCTGCTTGGTTCGCCAGAAGCAGCTTTGTCATGCTGGCCACATGACCCGGAAGCTGTCTGTGGACAAACGCCGGCTCCCTCGGCCTATAGAGCGAGATGAGCGCCGCAGCCCCAGAATCGGACACGACTGGACCTGATGGTCAGGGGTCCCTTTACCTTTACCTTTTTACGCTTGCTAAGATGCGTAGGACTGAATCAGATAAGTGCTGGAGATGCAAAGAGGTTGAGGGAACCTTCTTTCATATGTGGTGGACTTGTAAAAGGGTAAAAGCGTATTGGGAAATGATACATAATGAATTGGGGGGGGGGAATGTTCAAAAGTACTTTCCCTCCCAAACCAGAGTCCTTTCTGTTGGGGATAATTCCGACTGAAATTCCCAGGTGTCAAAAAGGGTTATTTATGTATGCCACTACTGCGGTCCATTTTTTGTTAGCCCCAAAATGGAAAACGAGTGAGGTCCCAACCAAAGAAGAGTGGCAACTTAAATTGACAGAATATGCACAGCTTGCAGACTTAACACATAGAATAAGATAACAAGAAGAACATACGTTTAGAGAAGATTGGAAAACATTTATTAAATATGTGGGAAACAACTGTGTACAGCTGAAAATGCTGGCAGCATTAAGATAGATGAACTGATGGTTTGACTAAGGTTGAGGCGGATTCACCCATGAAGAGGCAGGCATATAAATATTAGTTGCATGGTATGCACAATGGCCCCCTCTTTTATTAGAAGGCATCACTGACTGTACACATGAGTTGTTCTTGTTGCGTTCTATTCTCTGTCTTTTAAAACTCTGATAATCATGCAGCACAATCCTGTGCATGTTTACTCAGAGGAAATTGGCACTGTGTTGAATAAGGCTGACTCCCAGGGAAGTGTGCATAGGATTGCAGCCTTAATTGAGAAAGCGTGTGTCATGGATGTGTGTTTGCGTAGGAAGGAAGTGCCCACAACTTGTCAAACTTCTGTGCAAAGCCAACATGTCGGCTCCATCCCTGGAGGCAACCATGGAAACATTACATTCCACTGCCAAAACTATTCCATTAGGCTGTGTTTAATCTAAGCTTGACACATCAGAGGCATTTGGGATACCTCAAACAGAGAGTAGGAGTAGGATGGCTGGATCAAACTTCGTATTAGAGACACTATATAAAGTGTCGTGTACCACTGATGTTCTGAAATAGGGCACATGGATATTCCAAGTGGCCTGCATTGATGAGAATGAGCTGAGATGAGCCTTGGATTGCACGCTCCCCCATCCTCTTCAGGTGTCACTAGAAGGATTTCGGAAGATTTCAGAAGCTTTTTCATTAACCTCAGCTCACCATGTCATCAGAACCTGACAAACTGTGGTTACCCTACTTTCCCGTCTATAAGACGCCCCCATGTATAAGATGCCCCCTATTTTTGGGGACTCAAATTTAAGAAAATGGGGGAGATGGCACAGAGTTGTTGAGCATTTGGGGGGGGCGTTACCCAGGGTGGTTGAGCTTTTTTCGGGGGGGGGGGTTTGCAAAAAATCGCTCACTGCAAGTGCCGCTAAATCTGCCTCCCGTTTGTCCCAACGCTGGCAGAAGCTGCCAATCGCTCGCCCAACTGCCAGAGCGTCAGCCAATCAACACCACCCATTGACGCAGCAACCAATAGCATGCACAGTAGCCACTGACAGCCACCAATCAAATGTCCACCCTATGCACTACCCATCTATAGGACATCCCCCACTTTTTAGCATGATTTTTAATAAAAAAAACATAGTCTTATACATGGGAAAGTACGGTAATTTTAACTATCGTTTGTTTGAAACAAGCAAATTTCAAACCATGGTTTACAGGATGGTCAGGTGACCTGCTTTGAGAGGACAGACCTTAACATTAAGGGCTTTTAGAGGACAGTCTTCTGTTTGAAGGAGTCTTCTCTTTGAAGTGCTGCCCCAAAGTAAGGAGAACAAGGACCTTAAAGTTGCTCATCCAGACTGAGTAGGCACACAAGTCACCTGGTCACAATCTTCTCCTGTATGATGTATTTCTGCTTAGATAATTGTAATTATTTCAAACTATTCATATACTTAGACATGTATCCAATGGAGCAGCTAACACATATTGGGAGAGGTGGCACATTGAACAGTGGCATGCTCCCTATTTTTTTTTTTTTGGCCTTATTCCAAAATAATGATTATAATAAATGAAATTAAAATTATGATTTACCAGTAACACATTCACTATGGATATGTTAAAGATATACTACCAGTGGGCACAGAACTGATAACATACTTGTTAACGGATGCTGGCAAAGCAATATGTTTCAACTGGGAGAAACATATCTCTGTGTTAGAAGACTGGATAGTAAAACTATGACAACTGTCTCGTGGTAAAAGAGCGGGGGGGAAGACAAACAACTTGATAATGTATTTCTTTTGAAGTGGAGCACTTTTGTCCTGTATTGGTATAACAAGACTGAAGGAATTGTTCAACTAGATATATTATTAGGAATAATTTAAATAAAGAACAATAAACTAAAATTGCCTCTGGGACTTGGGATTCATATCAGTTTCCACTAGAGATACAGCATCATGTGTGAAGCTCACAGAAGTATTTATTTTACCCTAATTGCATGGTGGGAATTCAGTGCATACAAAAATGCAAGTGAAGATTCTGGGCAGACATCCTGCAACACCAATATTCTAACCATTACACCACACTTCATCTCTGTATGAGAGCCAGTGTGTTGTAGTGGTTAAGAGCAGCACACTTGTAATCTGGTGAACCGGGTTCGTGTCTCTGCTCCTCCACATGCAGCTGCTGGGTGACCTTGGGCTAGTCACACTTCTTTGAAGTCTCTCAGCCCCACTCACCTCACAGAGTGTTTGTTGTCGGGGAGGAAGGGAAAAGGAGAATGTTAGCCACTTTGAGACTCCTTCGGGTAGTGATCAAGCGGGATATCAAATCCAAACTCAAGCGGGATATCAAATCCAAACTCTTCTTCTTCTTCTTCTTCTTCTTCTTCTTCTTCTTCTTCTTCTTCTTCTTCTTCTTCTTCTTCTGTTAAGAGCTATAATCCTGTGGCAAAATAGTTAAGGGAGGCATAGCTTCTGCACAACTTCTTGTCATTTTAATGGGGCTGGTACCTCGAAATCAGCAGAGGTTGCACAACTACAGAGCTTGATTAATTGTTTTTTGCTCTCAAGGCTGACCATTTCCCTGTGTCCTATATTTGGCCTGCAGTCAGCACAAAGTTTCTCATGCTTTGTGCCAGTCCAAAGGAGAGATGTCTCCGAAATGTTATATTTAACAGAAAACTATTTTTGAGTAGCTGTGACTTCTAGAAAAATTGTTCTCCCTCATCTTTTTAAAAAATCCCTCATAATTCAAAGCCCATTTGCTATACAGAGGTCAAGCCAGCCTCACGGCAAGTGATCAAGAATAGGATAAGATTTGTGTGAGAGTGAGCGTGTGTTCCGCTGTGCCAACGTGTGGACAATTTGTTTGAGTTATTCAGATTTCAGATTGGCTGAGGGAATGTACATTCCAACCTTCATGTGGGTGACAGACCTCCTGCAAAGTGAATCCTGCAATTATTTACAGCTCCATGGGCTATGCCAGTAGTATTTTACTATATCTGAAGGACAAAATGTGGTTCTGCTGATAGCCTCAGCCACGTAGTGCTGTCGATTTAACAATTTGTTGCTAAACATTTATCTATTTATTTTGCAGTGCGTAATATATTTTAAATGTGTCATACCTTAAGAATGTTTATGGTCCACATGGGAAGGGCTTCTACAACTGAAGCTCTGCTACCTATTTGACAGAGCCACACGGTGATGACTAGGAGCAGATCCTTTTTGGCCCCCAGACTGCGGAACGGTCCCCAAAACCATGTAAGCAAAGCTTTTTCTCTCCCATCCTTTCACAAGGGTTGTAAACTTTTCAGTTTCCTGAGGGCTTTGAGTGATACTTTATTTTATTTGTTTCTGGTATGGTGGTGTAGTGGTTCTCAGTCTTATTTTGTTTTTGGCTGGTGTGCATTGGGAAAGGGCTATACAACATTTTAATACATAAAGAAAAATGCCAATGATGTTGCATTGAGCGTTCAAACAAGAATTTGTGGCATGATGCTTGGGGAATGTGTGAAAATTCCCTGGCGAGAGAGGAAGAAAGATGGCGGACTATTAACATCCTCCCTTCTGACCTCCGTATCTTACTGGTCTGTTTTATGATTTATACTGCTTTTATCTGCTGCTTAGGTTTTAACTTTGTTTTACTTTTACTTTTATTTGTTTAAGTAGTGTAGATTGAGCTTTAAATTAAGTTCTAGTTTTGAGCTTTTCTTGTCCTTCACTTGGGAGAGCGTCTGAGCCCAACGGTAATTAAGAAGAAAACTTCCAAGCTGCTACCGCTTTTCATCTTTATCTTCCCTGCATGTACTCCCTGCTTTACTGTTTAATATCTCAGCTAACGAACTGAAGTGAGATTCTTACCAACTTCTTACCAACTTGAGTGTAAACAATCAAATAATGGTGACGACCCGGAGCGGCTGTAAAACTTCAGGCTTCCCTAGGAGTAACCAAATACCTCTCTCCAAAAGAGTTACTTCAAGGAAAGTGCAATTAAAATCCTCCCGGCTCCACAAGAAGAGGGATCGTGTGGAGTCTCCCTTCAGCCATAATGAAGGGCTGGCAGTGGCAGTGCAGAGAGAGGATAATGCTGAGGAATGTCAAAACCCTGGGTCGATAAAGTTGAAAGTAACCTCTAGTATACCTGGTGCAGACTTTGAGTTGCTCCCGGAACAGAGTCTTAACCCTCAACTTCCTCCCGAACTTAATCCTCAACCTCCTCCTGAACTATCCCGAGTCCAAAAATTGGAGGAATTAATGTTAAAACAAATTTCAGAACTGTCTTCGGGAAACTCTAAAATACCAAAAGACCTACGGTTCCAATCTACAGAGACAAATGATGAGGATTTACCTGTTATTAAATGGCTTGTGCTCCTAACTGAGGACATTGAGCATATTAAATCCTATCTGACTATCTGCACAAAAACCCTTACTATAGTGACAGATATTTGTAAAACCTCCTGTGAGGAATCGGGCAGAGTGATTGTTGGGGGGGGGGGTGTTGGGTTTCATTTTTTGCCTCTTTGTTTTTTGTTTGGTCTGGATTTGTCCCCTTTGCTGCGACAGCGCGGCACAGGCTTTTAAAATCTTAAACCTATTTTAATAATTTTATTGTTTACTTTTTAACGGTGATGTATGGTGTTTTGTGTAAAGGCATGGACCTCACAAACCTAATAAATGTTGTTGTTGTTGTACTTGTTGTTGTTGAAAATTCCCTGGCGTATTTTTTTTTTTTTTTGCTGGTCTTAAAGAAACTCTTCGTCTCCTGTGACTAGAAGCTGGGATCCTACCTACCTGTGACTTGGCTCTATCTCAAAAAGGGGCTTGCTTGCTTGACACCACCCAGAGAGGGCGTCATCAGCAGGGGATACATTTAAAAAAACATAAAACCAATTACAAAGAACTCTCAGTACAGAAGACGTGATGGGATGCCAGATGGTGGCAGCATCCTCAGTGGAAAGCAGCACACTTTCAATCTAGAGAGCGTGGATGTTCTCCTGAGAGGGTGACTTAGTTAGGAAAGAGTGCTCAGGTTTAATAAACCAGAAGCTAACATGAATTCAAAGGCAGGGGTTCTCACTGATTTGTCTACTGAAACAAAAAAAAGGGAACATTTCAACACAAGCGTAGCTTATTCTAGCTCAGCCTTCCTTTGCCTGGCACTCTCCAGATGTTTTAATCTACAACTCACTCTACAGGAGTGGTGCTCATTCTAGCCCATCCGTCCCTAAACCTTTTGCCTTTCAGATGACTTGGACTACAACTCCCATCAGCCCCAACTGCTAGCTGGGAGCCGTAATTCAAAACATCTGAAAGTTACCAGGCTGGAGGAAGGCTGACACAACCCCATGCATGGAGGCAGGTAGATTCAATTAAAAAGGCCAGGCCCTCTACACTGTCCAGACATGAGAATGCATGGAAGCCATATGTGAGCTACTCTGACCTTCTCAGAGGAAGGGGGGATATATGGGTGGGTAATAAAGAAATAATTTGTGATCCTTTAGGAAGAGAGTTTGCAGCAAAAAGAAAAAGAAAAAAGGGGTCCAAAATGGATGCTGATTGTCAATCCCCACAGTGGCACACCTAATGTCGCTCAGATGCAAAAATGCATTTTACTTTGCACATCCCAGAATTGCAGAGTAAAGGAGAACAGGGCACTTCCATGAGATATTATGGTTGGCAAGACTCACTGTGGAATAAGGAAAGCCTTTACTTCAAAATGGAGATGTCCGGTCTTCACAGAAAACAGCAGCATTTTGCATCTAGATATCATCGATATATGAGAGTCAGCATATTCATATGTTAGCTGAAACATCAACCTGGCTGCCAGCTCTTTTTGAGTGAATTCTTCCAGCCCATAAATAGTCTGGGTCTTGCTGATCAGAGCAAATGACTCATTCCAAATGAGTTGCTGCTGGGGCATTTTAGATCTTTAAATGAGGCCCCACTTGGAAGTCCATCTCAGGTGGAGGACAGAGTGACCTCAAAGAATAGCAGAGGCTTTTCTATTCTGGCCCCAAGACTTTGGAATGTGATCCTCCAAGGGATCTGTCCCTTGATCTTTTTTCAAAGGCACGGCAATATCTCTGTTACCTCACAGGATTGTGGTGGACATTATTTTTTTTGGAGGGGGAGGAACCATGTACGTGCTAAGAATCCACTCTTTCTTTCTTTTTTGACCACTTTAACCCACACCTGCTTGCATTTGCATCTGAAAACTAAATCCTCTGGTTCCCATCCTTACCACTAGGCGTCACTCCCTTTTGTGCTTGTTCCTGCCACCCAGTTTGTTGATTCTAACCTGTTCATTAAGCATGAAAGTGGCATGCAGGTAGATACTGGTAAACCAGGTAAACTGTGCACCTTTTAAATAATAATTCCAGTATGTGATTGCATTACCCCCACAAAATAGTGACAGTCTAGAGGCAAACCGTGATGGCTCTGCTTACTGAGGGTTGCCACCTTTGGTTGGGCAAGATACAGGAGATGTCGGGGTGGGGATTGTGGAGCACACACACTCTCATGACAGCAAATCCTCCTTTTGAGGAAGGGGTCCCACCCTGCATTTGGCCTCCAGATGGGCAGGGGCCAGGAGTAGACGGCCAGCTCCCATGGGCGAGTTGAGCTCCAGCTCCAGCCTGTTGCCCATGCTGGCATCTGAAGAGACGCGAGAGCAGAGGAGGAGAAGGAAGGAGGAGAGGTCAGGTCTGGGTGTTAGATGGGGCCAAGGGGCGGCAGACCCGTACCATGCTAGATCAGTGGGTGGTGGCTGAGGAGGAGTACCAGTGAGAGAGAAGGAAGGAAAGGGCAAGATAAGGAGGCCACTCCTTCCCCTTTCTCTCTGTTGTTGTTCGTGCACCAACAGCGGCGCAACCGCCATTTGGGGCTGGCCGAGCTGAAATACAGGGAAAAGGGTATTAAATAGTGGGTGGACATAGCAGACGATACAGTGATTCTTCAAGCAGCTCTGTTTATTCTCAGTCTGGAACAGAACTGATCTGAAAGGCTCAGCAGCCTGCTTATATAGAACTCAGCTACAAGCAACAGTAACAACTTTCTGTAGTTACCCAATCCCTGAACGTCACTTTCAATCCCTCATTTGCATGTGCGGACCCTCATTTCAATCCCTCATTTGCATGTTTCAATCCCTCATTTGCATGAGTGAGAACTGCAGCAGCATGAACTATATACACAATACTCCTAGTGGCCTAGGGTGAGAACTTCAATACATAACACCCCTCCCCACCGAGATAAGATATTAGGTTACGATCATAGTGGTTCCATTATATACAGCAATACTCTTGTTGGTTCATTAAGGCACATAGCATATCAGTTTCAATTTTCCCAGTTTGCAAGCATAACTAATTCTATTTACAATGCAGCATTACGTGTGCAATTTGTCGGTAACATAGTCTTTTAAATAAGCCGGGCGTTTGAAGTTTCCTGCTTGAAGTCCAAATGGGACAGGGCACACTTTTGTTCAAAAATGGGGCGATCCCATTTTTCTAGGAATGGGTGGCAAATTTACCTGTTACTCACCTGTTACCCAACCAGGACCAGCCCCATTATGCAGCAGTTTAAAATGGCCTGCTTCAGGCAGTATATTGAGGGGAATCTTGAAGCAGGAACTGGTGACCGCATGATGCAGAAAGATTTTTGGAAGTGTGGCCCTAGCATTTAGGGTCTTGTTTAAGGTGGTAGCAGAGGGAGAATTCCATTATTAAGGCTGCTATAAGTGTGAGGAAGGAGCATTTGAGCTGTGCTTCAGGCAGCAAAATGTTTGGGGCAACACAGTCTCCGACTTGCGTGCACATGTCACAAAGGAGTGTGCTCTCATTATAGCAATTCCCCATGTCTCTTTATGGAAGCTTGCCAGATATTCTGACAATCCTGTTTCTAAGGCATACAATATTTAACACCCTTTGTATAATATCAACAGCTAAAAAGTTGTTATTCCAATTAAAAATATTGATGTAATAACAAATAAAAAACACACACCATGTGTTTGTGGGAAAAGTGGGGGGGGGGGATAAAGAAGGAATACTTCTGTCCTGGTTAAGCATGTAAATAATCTTTGTGAAAATGGAGAACGCAGTGCAACTAAATAGAACTTAAAAACAAAATGGAGGGTTGCATAGGTGTGTGTGTGTGTGCGCGCGCAATACCCAACAAAATTCAAGTTAACAAAGGTCCATGAAGTCGGTTAAAGCTATTACTGCTCCAGCCTCTTGACTTCAATTGAAGGATAATGTGGCATTAAATATTTTCAATTTAACTCTGCATGACTTAGTTTAAATTGTTTCCAGAGCTCTAGACAGATCTTCCTCCGCTATTGTGAATGGCACGTCCTCCCCCACAGGCTGTGAATGCTGCCGACCCTGATTTTCTCAGATCAGAGGACTGTTAAGGAAAAGCTCCTAGACGACTCCAGATGTTGCACCATCAGAGGTGTATCTATCTTATGTCAGGATATTATCCTGTCAGAAGAACTTCATGGCTGTCCATAGTTTTAAAAGTGATGGGGAAAGTATTTTATTGTGTGTTACTACAAACTGCCAATCTGCTCTGAGAGTGATTAAACACATGAGGTGGTTCTTCAGACCTTATCGAAGTGACCAATATTTTTGTCTGGTTTGCCTGAGGAATCTGGAAGATGCGTCCGTGCTAGTTATCTCCAATTTGCAAACAAGGATTTCTCTGCAGCCTTGGATTTTGAAGCATTCTACCATGATAAAAATGTAAACTGGGCATATTCTGGAAAAGAGTTGTGCAGGAGGGGAATGATTTAATTTGATCAGCGCTCTGGCTCCATATTCTGAGCATGCATCAGACCTTGGATTTTAATGATTTCCTTGGAAATCAGATAATGTTTTTGCTATTTTGCTCCAGAGAAAATACACATCTAAGGATTAGCTGCTCTGAAGAAGATGGCAAATGTCTGTTGCAGATTAGATACACCTGGAAATGCCCCATTGTAGATCAGACACACTATTTGGTGCCCCCCATTGAAGATCTATCAGCCCAACCCTTCTGACAAGTGGGTGTATTAATAGTTATTGATTTGCAACTCTGTGAAGTGGTGTGGTATTGCTTTAAATGTGTTGTGAAGATGGGACTTCTGCTCTGCTATACGCAATTTGGGTTCTCCGCCATGGATTCACCGATTGTCCTTGGGACTAGCCTCAGCGTTAAGGGTTTCCCATTTCAAAGCTGGGTAAATGTTTCCTACATATTGTGCTCCTTAGAGAGGCTGGCTTCCTGATTGCAACTAGAGAGTCTCCTCTTCAGCAGGGGGGAGTAAAAGCTCATTAGTAACTGATAGCATGTGCTGCTGACTATTTGTAGCAAGGCTTCTGGATCTTACAAAAGGTGCAGAAATGCTCACTGCCAGGGATAAATGCCATGTGTTAAAGTCAGCTATTGCTGTTGCTGGACAGCTTCCAAATGCGTTTTAGGGGGGGAAAGGCCCTTTGGTAAACCCTGTTTTAAAAACTATTAAGTAGCTGTTAATTTATCCATTCTCTTGTGCCTTTTGAGTAGGCATCCATGCTTTGTGCAAAACACCAGCATAAGGATTAGGACCTGAAATCATCATTAAATTATTGGCTCATAATTAAATCATTCATAGAGTTGGTACAGGAAGCATGCAAGACTAGCACTACATGCTCAGGAATCAAGCTCACTTGCATTTAACAAGGTGTTGTTGTTTAGTCGTTTAGTCATGTCCGACTCTTCGTGACCCCATGGACCAGAGCACGCCAGGCACTCCTGTCCATAGCTGTCAACCTTTGCCTTTTTGCGGGAAATTCCCTTATTATAGCATTGGGAAACAGCAGGGGGGGTTGACAGCTATGCTCCTGTCTTCCACTGCCTCCCGCAGTTTGGTCAGACTCATGTTGGTAGCTTCCAGAACACTGTCCAACCATCTCGTCCTCTGTCGATTTAACAAGATACTCAGGCTTATATGGAGCAAGGCTGAGCTAGTAGAAGAGGGGTGTGTGTGTAATGGGCTGATTTGAGACTTAGATTTGAGTACCAAATCTGCTTACTCCTCACATCCATGCTGCCCTCTTACCTTTTCTGAGTGTTCCCAAGTTTTTCTCACTTGCTGTTAGCCCTAACTGTGCCATTACCACCTCCACCCCTGACTTTGGCTGTGTTTTGCTCCTTCAGAAGTTGCTTGAGTTCAGTCTAGTAAGCAATTCCAAAGGAACAGTGGAGAGCAGGTGTTCATCTCAGTGGCCTTTCCAGAGGTGAGGTGAAATTGAAGTAACCACCATCCCATTGAGTGTCTGTGCATGCAGTGCAATGTTACTGGCACAATAAAGACACCACCAGGAAGACATCCCTTGAATTTCAGTTCTCCTCCTGTGCAGAAAGCTTGTTGGAAGGCCAGTTTAAGTTGATTTCGTTTCTGGCTGATCTAAATTAAGGACAGGTACAAGGATTTTATTGTTTTGCCAATGGAAACACTGGGGCGCTTTTACAAATATATATAAGGGGCTATAGTGTCTGAACGACTGCCATGAATCAGGGTGAGTTAATCCTCAATATAAGTATGCTGTAAAGAAGGGGTTACTTCATGCATTGGGAAAACAGTGCCTAAAATACTATAAAATTGATTATGGCATTAGCTTTCATGGTACAGAGACTGCATCACCAGATGCATGAAGTGTGATCCCAAATTGGGTGCCCTGCACTTAGATTAATCAGAAGCAAAAGCCTCACAAACATTTTGCTCACTCTGTGTGTGTGTCATCAACAACATATTTGTATACAGTTTCCTACACTAGAACTGCTTCTGGTGGGAAAATTTTGGGATATATGAAATGGCCTTTGGCCTGAAACTGAACTGCAGGCACAGTGCTATAGTACAATTAATAATCTGAGGCTAGCTCTAATGGACAAGCAGATCTATTCCTTGTGCTGGGCTCCTTAAGAATCCCCCACATCTGTTCATGATCACATGAGCAATGGTTGTGGTCTCAGCTGTGGAGAAACTGAAAAACCTCTAGTCTGGATCCCAGCTGTGGAGAAACGTAAAACCCCATAGCCTGCAGGATGGTATGATAAACAGAATGACAATATTCTCTGAACTCTGGGTTACTGGAATAAGGCCCCATCTGTGCCAGACATTTAAAGCAGTATCATACCACTTTAAAGAGTCATGGCTTCCCTCCAACGAATCCTAAGAACTGTAATTTGTTAAGGGTGTTGAGAGTTGATAAGAAGCCTCTGGTCTCCTTACAGAGTGGTATAACCATCGATTCCTTTTCCTGGCAAACTCTGTAAATTGTAGCTCTGCGAGGGGAATATGGCCCTCCAAACATCTCTCAACACCATTAACAAACTACAGTTCCCAGGATTCTTTGGGAGAACCCATGACTGTTTAAAGTGTTATGATGATGCTTTAAATGTATAGTGTGGCTGCATTTATGACTGGGATAATATCTTGTATATAGGAGCTGCTCAGTGAGAATGTGGTTCTACATTACATAGGTTGAAAGTCCAATAAATGTGTAACTGCATTAGTTGGCTCCTATTAGAGGTTCTAGAGTTTGGATGGGGTGAGTGGGCAATGCCCCATTATGTTCAAACCATGAAGAGTTTGGCGTTTTCATAAAAAAAAGCTCAACAATTTTGGGGTCTTCCTACTCATGTTACAAATCTTTCTGCCAGGTGGAATGAATCATTCTGACTCCTTTCTTATGATGCCGCTACAAGAGATATTTAAATTGCCTTTTGAATTCCTTGTGTCTCTACAAAGACATCATACTGACCCATATTAAGTATGACCAAATGTTTAATGTTTCAGAGTTTTAGTTATATCACTGCCACTGTTTTCTGGTGTGGAGGAGGCAACACCTCAAGAACATAGCCTAGATAGACATTCATTATCATTTGCTTTGTCTATACCACTCTAACCCCCCCCCCCAATATCGTTAAGTTGGACAGTTAGAACTTTTCTGTCTGCCTCTTCCCTGTGCTGAATGGATAAGAAGTTATGCTTGGTACAATACAGCTTAGGACAAACTTTCAAGCAGTGCATCCATTTTATTTTATTTTATTTGTATTTCCCTTATTTATATTTCAAAAATAATCCTGCCTTTTCTGAAATGGGCACTTGATCTCAAATTGATCATCTCTTGCCAGGACAGCAAAACAGTAACTGTAAAAGGCATTTCAGGCTAAAACATGGGGAGGGAACTGCAGGTCCAGAGCCCAGAGAAGCCCCCGACCCAGGCTTCCCTATCTGGCCCTCAGGACTCCCTGGCCCTGCTCCATCCCTTTTCAAGTGCTCTTCCCTGGCTGGAATGTGTGCTGGAACTGTGATCATGCCTCTCGCTTGCCTGGAGGGAGGATGGAGAGGTAAGAGTGTGTTGTTGTTGTTGTTCAGTCGTTCAGTCGTGTCCGACTCTTCGTGACCCCATGGACCAGAGCACGCCAGACACGCCTATCCTTCACTGCCTCTCGCAGTTTGGCCAAACTCAGGTTAGTCGCTTCGAGAACATTGTCCCACCATCTCATCCTCTGTCGTCCCCTTCTCCTTGTGCCCTCCATCTTTCCCAACATCAGGGTCTTTTCTAGGGAGTCTTCTCTTCTCATGAGGTGGCCAAAGTACTGGAGCCTCAACTTCAGGATCTGTCCTTCTAGTGAGCACTCAGGCCTGATTTCTTTGAGAATGGATAGGTTTGATCTTCTTGCAGTCCATGGGACTCTCAAGAGTCTCCTCCAGCACCATAATTCAAAAGCATCAATTCTTCGGCGATCAGCCTTCTTTATGGTCCAGCTCTCACTTCCGTACATTACTACTGGGAAAACCATAGCTTTAACTATACGGACCTTTGTCGGCAAGGTGATGTCTCTGCTTTTTAAGATGCTGTCTAGGTTTGTCATTGCTTTTCTCCCAAGAAGCAGGCGTCTTCTAATTTCGTGACTGCTGTCACCATCTGCAGTGATCATGGAACCCAAGAAAGTGAAATCTCTCACTGCCTCCATTTCTTCCCCTTCTATTTGCCAGGAGGTGATGGGACCAGTGGCCATGATCTTAGTTTTTTTGATGTTGAGCTTCAGACCATATTTTGCGCTCTCCTCTTTCACCCTCATTAAAAGGTTCTTTAATTCCTCCTCACTTTCTGCCATCAAGGTAGTATCATCAGCATATCTGAGGTTGTTGATATTTTTTCCAGCAATCTTAATTCCGGTTTGGGATTCATCCAGTCCAGCCTTTCGCATGATGAATTCTGCATATAAGTTAAATAAGCAGGGAGACAATATACAGCCTTGTCGTACTCCTTTCCCAATTTTGAACCAATCAGTTGTTCCATATCCAGTTCTAACTGTAGCTTCTTGTCCCACATAGAGATTTCTCAGGAGACAAATGAGGTGATCCGGCACTCCCATTTCTTTAAGAACTTGCCATAGTTTGTTGTGGTCGACACAGTCAAATGCTTTTGCGTAGTCAATGAAGCAGAAGTAGATGTTTTTCTGGAACTCTCTAGCTTTCTCCATAATCCAGCGCATGTTTGCAATTTGGTCTCTGGTTCCTCTGCCCCTTCGAAATCCAGCTTGCACTTCTGGGAGTTCTCGGTCCACATACTGCTTAAGCCTGCCTTGTAGAATTTTAAGCATAACCTTGCTAGCGTGTGAAATGAGTGCGATTGTGCGGTAGTTGGAGCATTCTTTGGCACTGCCCTTCTTTGGGATTGGGATGTAGACTGATCTTCTCCAATCCTCTGGCCACTGCTGAGTTTTCCAAATTTGCTGGCATATTGAGTGTAGCACCTTAACAGCATCATCTTTTAAAATTTTTAATAGTTCAGCTGGAATATCATCACTTCCACTGGCCTTGTTGTTAGCGAGGCTTTCTAAGGCCCATTTGACTTCACTCTCCAGGATGTCTGGCTCAAGGTCAGCAACCACATTACCTGGGGTGTATGACACCTCCGTATCTTTCTGGTATAATTCCTCTGTGTATTCTTGCCACCTCTTCTTGATGTCTTCTGCTTCTGTTAGGTCCTTTCCACTTTTGTCCTTAATTGTGGTAATCTTTGTACGAAATCTTCCTTTCATATCTCCAATTTTCTTGAACAAATCTCTGGTTTTCCCCATTCTGTTATTTTCCTCTATTTCTACACACCTGTAAGAGTGTACAGGTGTGTAGAAACATTTTCCCTTTGCATGGCTGGCATGTGGACAATGGCATGAGTCACAGCTGTTGCCCAGCCCACTTTTGCCTCTGACTACATCCACCACCATGATGAGGCCCCTGGGAGGTTGATCGTATGTGAATGTGGCCCTTGGTGTGGAACAGTTTCTCCACCCACCCCCTTGGGCTACAAAGTGTCATTTGGTGTTATGAAACTGTAGTCAGATTTAACCGTCATCACTCGTTTGGAGTTGTGTCTGTCCTGCTCTCTGTCATGGCATACCAAAATTCTCCTCAGCTCACTCCACAGACAGAAGCTCGCTCATTACATTACAGATCAGATAAGGAAGTTTTTAATGTTTGATGTTTTATTGTGCTTTTATATCTGTCGGAAGCTACCCAAAGTGGCTATGGCAACCCAGTCAGATGGGCGGGATACAAATAATAAGAATGAGAATAATGTGAGATTCAACCCCTGTGCTTTGACTGCACTCTGGTCTTGCTCGTCATGGGTATTGCACATCCTCACTTGGGATTGCTAAACTTCACTCGGATTTCCGAAATATCCACCTGAGGAAGCTTGGAGCTGCCCTAGATCAGGTGTGTAGCCATTCTTAGTGGTTTGGAGCTGCAGAGCCACAGAAGCTTCTCTGTTGCCACTTGCTGGAGTTCCCTCTTGCAATGCACCCCAGTTTCTACTACAAACTCTCTCCTGCCGCCTGCTGGTCGGAGTTCCTTACTGCGCTGTTCTCTAATTCTGCACCCCACCCATGGGCTGCATCTCCTACCTGACATAGGCCCCTAACTGCAGATTAAAAACCACATCAATAACACCCCTCCCTTCCAGTGTGCCTTTGGGATGAAGTACAGTTACCATATTCCAAAGCTGTTGTCCACCATGAGAAACAGAAACTCCCCCCCCCCACCCGGCCCTCATACTGCTAGCACAGCAAGGCCTCAGGGAATACGGGACCATTACATTACATGCAGAATATCTGCATTCTTCGAGTTTTAGGGTTTAAAAATAAATATTCAACTGCAGCCATATGGCCTGGAAATAATAACTGTGAGCACAATTCCCTGGGAAAGTTTTCTGCGTGAGTCCTGTTGAATTGAAACAGCCAGGCTCTTGCACTTTTCCCAATTGTTTTGATTATGCGTGCTGAGGAGAAAGTTCTACCGCAGGGCTAAGGAAACCGTGACCCTCCAACTCCCTTCAGCCCCAATCAGTGTAGCCATAGGACAGGGATTATGGGAGCTGATCTCTAACAACAACTGGTGTTCCACACCCCTGTTTTAGTAGATTCTGACCCATACTTTGTAGCCCGAAGAAGCTATCAAAAGATTATCATAATAAAGCCACACTCTCATCTATTATAGGACCAAAAAGTACACAGTGTGCATATGGAAGCAGGATTAGCCAGGAAGCATTTCATTTCTCCATCCTTAGGTTTCCCCCCCCCCCTTTTTGTTGTTGTTGCTGCTAGGAAGCAGCAGCTCCCACCAAAGTCTTTTGAGCAAAGGAGTTGGGCTGAGCATCTAGAACTTGCGCAGCCCAACTCAAGAGCATTTGACTAGGATGTTCAGACTGACTCCGTGTTTCCTAGTAGGTGTAACAGAAGTTTTATGAATACAAGGATCCACCAGAACTTCCCTCTCCCTGCCACTCTCCATCTAATGTCATCCTCCTGGGGTGTTTGTTTGCGTAGTCAATTCTAGCTGAGACAGGAGTCTGAATCATTCCTACTGAATCATCAATACCACAATTGCTCACAAAAGTTAGCAGGGGCCATTCTGTCTGCAACACAATCATGTTCTGTTCCCTTTCAAAGCACATTTTTATACCTGTCTGACGCTTTTTCATTCTAGCAGGATGGCTAGATTTTCCATGGTCATAACGTACATAATTTCAAGGGACATCAAGATTTCACTTTCATCCTCTTTGCAGAAATCCAGGGCTGGAATTCTAAATGCATTTATCAATGACAAGCCATTAATTTAAAACCAGGCTGCTAGCGACACCCCCCCCCCTCTAATAGTGTTGTTTTACCCAGATGCCCTTGTTACCTTGGTGGGAACAGCAGTTCTGGTATTTAATTTTTTTTGTTTTTTAAGATGTTGGGGTTGCAAGGGCACATCAAAAGTGTGACGGCAAGGCTTTCTGCATGATTCATCTTCCAAGAGGCAAAATCCCTCCCCACAATCTCTCATGTTTTCAAATCTCCTGTGGCCAGAGAAGAGAAGCTAGGATGATAAGGGGTCTGAGAACCAAGATTAAGGGGGCATGATGGCAGTCTTCAGATATCTGAAAGGACTGGCATTCAAGAAGATGGAATAGGCTTATCAGTGCTTTTTTCTGGGGGGACGCAGGAGTACACATAGGCCTACCCCTAAACAGTTTGGCCTCATTGGGGGGCAGTATTGTTTAAGGAAAAAAGCACTGAGGGCTGGAACCCCTGGGTCGATTGCAGGGAAGCAGATATCCAGATTTCAGTGAAATGTTAGGAGGCACTTTGTACGTATTTGTTTTGCAATGGAACAGACTGCCTCGGGAGGTGGTGGGCTCCCCTTCACTAGAGCTATTTAAGCACAGGGTGGTCAGACATCTGTCAGGGATGCTGGATTTGCATCCTGCATTGTAGAGGGTTGGACTGAATGACCCCAGCCCCCGGACCCTTCCAGCTCTATAGATTCTATGATTTTAAATATTTGGGTTTGCTGGGCAAGATCTATCTTGCAGTCCCTGGCATGCTGCGAAATGCAACATGTCCAGCAGCACCAGATTTAAAACCAACTGCATGCAAATAGTGTCAAATTTGTGTTCACAAACAAGGAACAGCGCTACTCAGGCTTATAGGTAGGATGCTTTTTTCCCTTTGGCGACGAAGGAATGAATCGCTTCCTGCTGCTTTATGAGTACGGTAAGGAAAGCCCACTGCGCTCTTTGCACCCTCCCCTCCCCTCCCCCATGGGGCCTTGAAACTATCACAAAGCTTCCCCAAAATACAACGCACAAAGGAAAATATGCCCCCTTCTCCTTTAAAATGCCAAAGGCAGGTGCTAAAAAATAAAATAAACGGGAGGACATAAATGCTGAGTCCTGTCTCTCTGAGCCAGTCGGGAATGAAAAGCTAGATTGTCCCCTGTAGGATGGGCTGTTAAGGGATGATAATATATATACAAAAAACGTAGCTGATGAAAAGGGCATTAGGACCCTGAAGAGCTCTCTCTCGCTCCCTCTCTCTCTTCGCTCTGCAGGACTGAGCAGTGAGACAAGAGCTAAAACAAACAGCTGTGACTGTACGAGCCAGCCAAATAAGCGGGGGGGGGAGAGAGAGAGAGAGAGAGAGAGAGAGAGAGAGAGAGAGAGAGAGAGAATATCCTATCACCACTCCCCCCCCACCATCAGCCCCCCCCCGCACCTCTCATACATCTGATCCCCACCCCACTCCCAGATCCCTCTTCCTCAGTTTACTCCGGGTCTCTCAGCATGAGGAGGATCCGGGCTAATGCCATCGCCATCCTGACCGTAGCCTGGATCCTGGGCACTTTCTATTACTTGTGGCAGGACAACAAGCCTCATTCAGCTGCATCCAGCCGATCGCCGAGCAGCGGCGGCAGGAATGGGCAGAGATCCACGGGCAAAGTCGAGATCCACAAAGAAGAGAGGACTATCCCCCTCATCGTAAGTGTGTGGCAGGCACGGTGATCTTTCAGAGGGGGGGGGGGTCACCTTTGGTTTCATCCTCATCTTCGCAGCAGCGGCAGCAGCAGCAGCAGCAGCAACAAACCCTCCGCGCCGACGAGCGCGGCGTAATCGCGTTGGCGCAGCTCGCTTTCGGGTTGCTGCTCCGGCGGCTGCTGCTGCTCGACTGCGCAGGGAGCGCGAGGGATGCTCGGCGGCGCCGGAGCATTAATCTCGCTTGCGGAGAGATTGGCAGCGGTTGCTTGAATGGATTGGGGGGGGGGGAGAGATGGAGGAGCGGGAAACGAAAGCGGAGGAAGAGTTGCCTTTGCATGGCGGGCTTTTGTATTTATTCTCCCATTCTTGCTTGGGTAACCATGGCAGCATTTACAATCGGGGGAAGAGCTACGGAGTGGCGGGAGGAGAGCAGAAAGCTCCCTCCGGAAAGTGCGGGGAGCCTTGGCCGCCGAGTTGCCCCCGGGGTCAGCTCCCCTGGTTAAGAACAACTGGATTTCTTTTCTGGCTGAGGGGCGGGGGGGGGGAGCAGGAGGGAGCAGCAAGCCCCGGGAAAGAGGTGGCTTTGCAATCCAGATCCGGCCATTGCGAAGGATGCACGTCTTTTGTGCGCCGCCTTTGAGGCGCCTCGCGGAAAGCGAGGGATAAATGCAATCATAAATATTGAGGAGGGCGCCTGTTGCAAATGGGGCTGAAGTAAGTGGCTCACAAAAAGAAGGCGCTTGTGCGGATTCTAGGGTCTTTGACCTGTTAAGGACTGGCGAGGAGGGATGATGATGTTCTTGCGTTCGGTGTCAGCAGCTTGGAGGAGGGGCTGATGGAAGTCTTGCTCCTGCTTCTCTGGCAGGTGAAAGAGGCATCTGTGTGTCTGCGGGCAGGAGAGGCTGTCATGTCAAAATTGGCAATACTTCGATTTGGCTGGCTTCCCCAGCTGTGCAGTGTCGGGTCCTTAAGGGCCTGTTGGGAAGTTCCTTTGCAAGCTGCGATTCCAGATGTGGGAGTCGCCTGGGGCTCTGCATCGCTGCTAGCAATGTGGCAGCCAAAGGAGAGAGGGATCCTGTGCCCTGCTAGACTGGGGTGCATGAAAGTCCCTCTGATGCAAGGTGAGGTCCTCACGCTGGTGCTTTTGGCGTTATGTTAGTAGTGGGGAACCAGATGAACAAGGGTCTGACATCAGGCATATTCATTAGTAACATTCATGTCAAAAGTGGCCATCAAATGGGCTGGGTATTAGTTTATACTAAGAGGGGGGGGGAAAGAGGGGCTTATCCAGTTGATTTGGATTTCTTCTTTCCTCACTTCTACTGAGATGTGTGAGATGAGGCTTACAGTTTTCACCAGCCATGAGCTCCAGAGTGTCCCAAGATTTACAGATCTCATTGTGCTTGCGATGAATGAGTCACACAGTTTCTTTCCCCCCCTCTACTCCTCAGTAGCAGAGAGGACCCTGTAACTCAGCAGTGTGCTTTGCATGCAGACGGTTCCATGTTAAATTCTTAGCATCTCCAGTTAAAGTAAAAAAGAGGTGGCAGCAGGGCTGGGAAAGTCACCTGCCTGGTGCTCTGCAGAGAGGCTACCATCCAGGATAGACAGCACAGGATATAAATGTAATCACGACATTTATATTTCTACTTCTCTTCGGAGCTCAAGGTAGCATACATTGTTCCACCCCCTCTGTTTTATCCTTGAGTCACAACAACCCTGTGAAGTTGACGAGGCTGAGAAAGAGAGAGAGAGAGAGAGAGAGAGAGAGAGAGGGGCGGGGACCAGTCAAGGTCACTTAGTGAGCTTCATGGCCAAGTCCAACACTCTAACCGCCACACCACAAATAGAAAACTGCTTCATTTGTAATGTGTGAAGATGCCCTCAGAGAAAACCAACTAACAGTTCCTACATGTTTAGCTGAGCATACAGGACTAGCTGCCACAATGGCAAAAATATATGAATGTGCAAACTAAGTCAAACCACAGCTTCACTTGTTCAGAGCACAAGACTCCCTGCTTGCTCAGTGGTCAAAACTATGATGAGGCATTCTTGGTTACCACAGTAGGAGGCTTAAAGGACGGCAGTCTTTTGCATATTCTTTCTGTGCAAAATTCTATGCATACATCCAAACTAGCTGGCAGCCTCTAGATTCTGTCTGTTGTACAGGGTACTGTATCAACAGTCTCCTTTGCAAAGAGCTGCACTTTGCTCTCAGTGACCCTCCCAACCCGCTATTGCGATGAGAGGAGGCTCCTGCTCTCCCTTGTGTGAAGGAAAATCATAGAAGCCTTTCATCTCTGCTAGATGAAGGTTTCCCTCTGCCAGAGAAAGCTGCCTCTTGTTCAGGCTGGAAAATATCCTAAGATAAAAGAAATACATTTTAATAAAACTAACAGAACATTTTTGGGATGACCCGGCTTAAAAGCACTTTAGAAACTGCAGTACGTCATTTAATCTGTGTATCAAATTATTTCCTGGATGAAGAGATGAATGTGAAATAAAAGAAATGAAAATGTGGGCCTTAAAAGTGAAAGCCCTGGATGCTTAGGAGTTAGGTCTTAGTCTTGTCAGTGACAAGGATGGGGCTGCCCTCCTTGCTGAGTCTCAGCTGTAGAATGGGTCTAATAAACTCTGGGGCATAGTTTTTAATGTTCCAAACACTTGGGTACTATAGTACACTATGTTCTATGATGATTCCCCTCTATTGCGATCATCATATATCCGGGAACATGGTACTATTGTGGTCTAAGGATTTAAGCACATTCACTTCCATGGAACACAAATGTGGCATTTCTTAGCCCGTTGGTATATTCTTGAGGAACACCCATCAACCTTGGGAAACAATTGTGCCTCCATTTATTTTTGTGTTTAGAACCAGGCAGCAAAGTAATATATACTGCACGACACAGGAATGGTTTATATTTCACGTGGATGGCTGTAATATTTCTCTGAAGATTTTGTATGGAAGGTGGTGCAAAGGGTTATGTTTTTTATTACTACATGGACTGCATAGAAGCATGCAAAAGGTTCATTTGCAAGCGGGTGTTCTTTTAAGTTGTTTATGCAAAATAGAATAGTGTTGGCAGAATAATATAGCAAATGTAGTAAGATGTAGTAGTACGATTATTATTATTGCTGGATGTAAGCAGGGTTTATCCTTCACACCTATTGAAACAGAGACATTTCTACCTTTTTCCTCACTCCCTTAAGTATCTGAGTTGATGCTATGCCTGCTCCTCAAACTTGCTTCATTTTGGTGGGGAGGGACAGAAATAGGGATGATTTTGAAGTGTGTAGCAACATATTCTCTGCTATGCAATCTTGGTGATATATTCTTTCTGAACTTGACCAGTGATCACTTTATTTAATGAAGCAGGGTGGAGAGATACAGACTCTTTTTCGGACGGCTGTCTCTCCCCCCCCCCCCCAGTGCATACATGACATAGTTTCCACAACATTGTCTACTACCGCTATAAGCATCAAGCCAATAAAAAAGCCATATTCCTGCTGCCATGACCTCAAGCAGTTGTGCTTTTATTGATTTGGCAATGTAGTGAGTTGGTAATGGGACTGTACTGGGATGTAATGTGAATAACAAGCAGCTCCCTTGGTCACCAGGTTGCTTGATGTGGAGGGGAAAGTAGATAGGCTGGATAGGCTGGAGAGCAAATCTCAAAGTGGGAAGGCAAGTGAGCAGAACAGAACAGATGGGGAAGGAATGGCACCTTTGTCTTCAGTTTTTCTGGAATGGGCAGTAGGGTTTTCTCCATGTTTTGAGAACTTGAGGCCTTTAGCTCTCAACACATTAGGTACTTGTTCTGTTCACACTTCCATATCAGTGTGAATCCCAGACTCCCTTATCCCAGTCTAAGGCCCCATCTGCACTATACATTTAAAGCAGTATTGTTCCACTTAAAAGGCCATGTCTTCCCCCAGAGAATCTTGTGAACTGTAGTCTGTTAAGGGTTTTGTGAGTTGTCACAAGCTCCCTGTTCCCCTTGCAGAGCTGCAGTTTCAGAGTGGTTTTGTTGGGGAAATATTGACATTCAATACCCAGTACCCTGTATGGCCAATAAGATCAAGACTACAATTGTCAGTCCACCCCTCATCTATTTGCTGGTTGAGGTTATGCCACACTGGTCTTGCAATGCCTAAATAAATGACTGACAGTTTGTGTCTGGATTCTCTTGGCCTTATAGGCTGAACCTGCAGGGCGTTGGGTATTGAACCCCAATATCTCTCCAGACAGGTTAACAGCCAATCCCTCTTCTTAGTGAACTCTAGAAATTACAGCTCTGTGAGGGGAATAGGGGTCTTCTAACAACTTTCAGCACCCATAGCAAACTACAGTTCCCAATATTTTTTGGGGGGGAGTCATTGGTATTCAAATTGGTGTTACAGTGCAGCTGGGCCTTTAGACAGGGTGGCTAATTTCTAATTCAAAAAGACTGACCCTCTGGAGGAGGCCAGGGGTCCTATCATGGACAAGCAGAGGCAAGGCAAAAACTGTCCGAACATATATTCTGGCGGAACATAGGAAGCTGCCTTATAATGGATGACACCATTGGTCTATCAATTGTGAGCACTGACTGGCAGTGATTTCCCAGGGTTTCAGGCAGGAACCTTTCCAGACCTGTGTGGGGTTGAATCTGGGTCCTTCTGCCTAAGCTCTAATATGGAGCTGTGATGGGTCAGGGAACAGAGGCAGGATAGAGCCCGTCCCTTTTGAGTGAACTCAAACCCACCACTGCCCTTTTCACACTGCCCCCTCCAGAGCATATTGTTCAGAGCATTGCATAGAAAGGACCCCAGTAACAGACTAGAAAGAAAAGCTGCTATTCCTGACTTTTTTTCTAGCTCTGAGCAGGGTCCCTTTGCTCTTCTGCCCACTCTGATTCCTGAATGTTAAATGTGATGAAAGCTTTATGAGCTATTAACTGCCCACTTGAGTCCTTTCTCTCTTTGAATAGGAGGTGAATGGGAAAGAGTCTAGGGTCGCCTCCAGGCTGTCAGTGTTATAGTTGGTATCTGAAGAAGTGTGCATGCACACAAAAGCTCATACCAAGAACAAACTTAGTTGGTCTCTAAGGTGCTACTGGAAGGATTTTATTTTTTTTAATTTTTTTTATATAGTTTGTGCAATTAAAGCGGATTAAAGTGTTCTGTCACTCTGGTGCAACAAATCCACTTTAAAAACAAAACAAAAACCAACAACCCGGTTTTTGTGACTAGGAAAGTGAAGGGGGAAATGCAGTGTAAAAAATTATTAGATATGTGATTGATTGATTGATTGATTGATGGGAAGAGATTTGGTGTCTGTGCATTGAGATGATTACTCATTGCCATATAACCTCCCCGTAAACAAATCAGAATAAATGCTCAATAAAGGATAGACATTGTATAACCTCCATGCAAGCTTTGTGCAAACAAATCCGGATGAATGGTCAACAAGCCCAGGGAGGGGGGTGGAAGCAGGGTGGGGGCCCAAAGACTACAAGGGCGCTTCCAGACTGCCACTATTTTCTGGGTAGGATTTAAGTGAATTCTGGCAGATTCAGGTTGTTAAAATGGATTTGGCATTCTTGTGCAACAAATCCTCTTCCCAGAAAAAAGAATCTGAATTTTTTTGCAGTAAGGAAAGCAATGGGAAAATGCACTGGAAAATGGTGTGCATGTGTGTGTGTGAGACAATTGCTTCATACAATGTCATATAACCTCCCTACAAGGAAATCGGGATGGCTGCTCAATAAACAGCCATCCTTGTATAACTTTCCCACAAACTTTGTGTGAACAAATCAGGATAAATGCTCAATAAATCGATTGTCTGGAAGTCATCTCTGTCTGCCTTGCTAAATACGTAGTAAATAAGAGAGTACCTTGGAGGTCAAGTGGGAGTGAAAGAAAAGAGTCAAACTGCTTTCATCTGCTTTGTGGATTCTCATAGTGTACAGTATATTATATTCCCCTGCCCCATTTTTTCCTGCAAACTGGTCTTGCTCCAGCTCCCTTAATAATCTAGCAGCTCTACAGAACAATAGGAGAGGATTTACTAGAATGCAAGAGCCAATCACCGTTCAAGCAGCCAATTCTATGCCCAATTTTCCTGTTTTTGATGGGTCGTAAGGCCCAAGGACAGCTTTGAATTTGGAGTTGAGATCCTAACCCCTTGGTACCTGGGAGTAAGCCCCTTTGAATTCAATTGGACTTACTTCTCAGTTAGGATTGCACTGTTAGTGTGCTGGCCCAAAGGGTTTGTCCATGAAGCGAGGTCCAAGTCCAGTCCTGGGTCTAGGGGTCCAAAGGAGGTCAGTCCGGCGGGGAGCGAGGCAGGGAGCAGGTCAAGGTCCAAGGCAGGTTCAGGCACAAGGTTGCAGGTTGAGCACACGCTTGCAACTATGTTGCTCACGCAACTTGGGCTGGGTCTGGCTGGCTTTTATCTGGCCCTATGCTTAGGGCCGCCCCGATCCTCTGGAGACTCGCCTCTCCTCCGGGCCTGGAGGCGAGCACTCCTCCTGCAGACACTTAACTCCCTTCGCCTCTCTGCCCTGAGCCTCTGTAGCTCAGGAGAGGCTGGTGGGTTACTGGACCCAGGGGATGCCTCAGCTTCCTCTGAAGAGGCTGGGAGTGGAGCACCTGCAGGCAATGGGTCCTCCCTCCCATCAGGAGCCAGAGCAGACTCTGCTGATGCCTGCACCTGGGGATCCAGCACAGGTGGGGATCCTTCAGGCTCAAGCCCTGGCCCCGGCTCAGCTGGTTCTGGAGGCGGGGAATCCTGTGCAGGCTGGGATCCCTCAGGTTCAGCATCAGAGTCTGACTCCCAGGCCATCACACCATCCCCCCTCCCAGGCCTCCCCCTCAACTGAGGGGCCGGACCAGGCTTGCTGGGGTAAGCTGCATGGAAATCACGGAGGCAGGCAGGTGCGTGGACGTTTTCCACTGGTTCCCATGAACGATCCTCAGGCCCATACCCCTTCCAGTCGATGAGGTATTGGAGCTTCCCCCTGCGGTATCGTGAGTCGAGAATGCGCTCCACCTCGTACTCAGGCTCCCCCTCAACCAAAACTGGCTGCGGTCGTGGATTGTCTGGGTGGAACTCGTCGGGCGGGGCGACTGGACTAAGTAGGGACCGGTGGAATACTGGGTGAACCTTGAGTGATGGAGGTAACTGGAGGCGAAACGCCACCGGTGACACCTGCGCAGTGATGGTGAATGGGCCGGCAAACCGTGCATCCAGCTTTCGTGAGGGCCGAGAAGGATGCAGGTGACGGGTAGAGAGCCACACCCGATCGCCAACATGGAGTTCTGGCCCCTCCTGACGATGTCGGTCAGCCTGGGCCTTGTATGCGTCCTTGGCCTGGCGCAGTTGCTCCATCAATAATTGTTGCTGGGACTGAAGCTCCTGAAGCCAGTCTGTCACTGCGGGGACCGCGGAAGCTGGCAGCACGTCCGGGAACAAACGTGGATGGTAGCCGTAGGAGGCCTGGAACGGGGTCTGCTGGGTGGAGGCGTTCACTGCATTGTTGTAGGCGAACTCCGCCAATGGCAAGTGATCGACCCAGTCATCCTGCTGGAAGCTGCAGTAACACCGGAGGTACTGCTCCAGCACCGCATTTGCCCGTTCCGTCTGGCCATCGGTCTGCGGGTGGTAGGCCGAAGATAGACAGACCTCCGTCCCAAGGGTCTGGTGCAGGGCTCGCCAGAAGTGGGATGTGAACTGGACGCCGCGGTCAGAAACCACACGCTCGGGAAGGCCATGCAGGCGGAAGATGTGCTGCATGTACAGTTGAGCCGTCTCCTTAGCTGTGGGTATGGACGGGCAGGGGGCACAGTGCACCATCTTAGTGAAATGGTCCGTGAAAACCAGGAGGCAGGTACAGTGACGAGATGGGGGCAAGTCTACCACAAAGTCCAGTGAGACCGTGTGCCAGGGACGTGGTGGGACTGGTAATGGCTGGAGCAGACCGGGGGGTCGCCCAGTAGGACCCTTGGCCCGCCGGCAGACATCGCAACCAGCAACATAGCGTGCCACATCAGCCTTCAGGCGGGGCCACCAGAACTCCCGGCTTACCAGATGAGTGGTCCGGTACCGCCCAAAGTGCCCTGCTGCTGCGGCATCGTGGGACATCTGGAGAACCTCAGCCCGCAATGGTCCTGGTGGGATGTATAGACGACCCTGGTGCAGCAGTAGGCCCTGGTGCAGGGCCAGCCCTGGATATCGAGGGCATGACCCGTCAGACAGTTCCCGGAGCCGTTCCTGAGCCCAAGCGTCGACCCGTTGCTGTTCTCGCACCCGAGCCTGCAGTGGCTTGGCCTCCTGAGTGGCCAGGAATGTGGCTGGTGGTAAGATAGTCGTCGGTACTGCCTGCTGTACAGTGTCTGCGACGTCCTCGGGTTTCCGGGACAGGGCATCCGCTTTCCGGTTTTGGGAGCTAGGGATGTAGCGGATCCGGAACTGGAACCGGGAGAAAAACAGCGCCCACCGGATCTGCCTTTGGTTCAACTTGCGGGTGGTCTGGAGGTACTCCAGATTCCGGTGGTCCGTTCTCACTTCCACCGGGTGTCGTGCCCCCTCAAGATGATGGCGCCAGACCTCAAAGGCCACCTTGATGGCCAGTAGTTCCCGCTCCCACACGGTATAGTTACGCTCCGCCGGAAGGAGCTGCCGGGAGTAGTAGGCGCAGGGTAACAGCGGCGCATCGGGTCCGTGTTGCTGAGACAGGATGGCACCGAGAGCCGTACTGGAGGCATCAGTCTCCACCACGAAGGGACGAGAGGGATCAGGATGCTGTAAAATCGGCGCCCTCTGGAAACAGGCTTTCAACCCCTGAAATGCCACTTCAGCCTCCTCATCCCAGGAGAAGGGTGTCTTGGGGCGCAGCAGTCGGGTTAATGGGGTGGTGCGATGAGCATAATCTGCAATGAAGGTCCGGTAATAGTTGGCGAACCCTAGGAACCGCTGTAAGTCCTTGCGGTTTCGGGGCGCTGCCCACTCTCGAACCGCAGCCACCTTCCCAGGGTCCATCTGCACCCCGTCATGGGAGAGTCGGTGTCCAAGGAAGTCCACTGACCGCTGGTGGAACTCGCACTTGCTGAGCTTGGCATACAGGCGGTGCTCCCGCAAGCGCTGCAACACGGACCGAACATGACTCTCGTGACGGGCTGGGTCACGGGAATAAATCAGAATATCATCTAGGTACACCACCACGTATTTGTCTAGCAAGTCCTGGAACACGTGGTTGATGTACCGTTGAAACACGGCGGGTGCGTTGCATAATCCGAACGGCATAACCAGGTATTCAAACTGCCCATACCGGGTCCCGAATGCCGTCTTCCACTCGTCCCCGGCACGGATCCGAATCAAGTTGTAGGCCCCTCGGAGGTCCAGTTTGGTGAACATCTGCGCCCCCTGCACCCGCTCCAGCAATTCTGCAATAAGGGGCAAGGGGTACCGGTCTGGGATGGTGATCTTATTCAGGGCCCGGTAGTCATGGCAGAGGCGAAGCTCCCCACACTTCTTCTTAACGAAGAGTACAGGAGCGGCAGTGGGTGAGGTAGAGGGCCTAATGAACCCGCGTTCCAGGTTCTTGCGAAGGAAGTCCTGCAAGGCTTCACGCTCTGGCTCCGAAAGAGAATATAGGCGGCTTACAGGCAGGGGCGCCCCAGGCTGGAGGTCTATGCCGCAGTCGAAGGACCGATGAGGTGGCAGCTGGTCTGCTCCCTGTTCCTCGAACACGTCTAAATAGTCCTGGTACACGGCAGGGAGCGTTGACACAGCCTGCCCCATGGGGGCAGCTGCTACTAACTCGGACTGAGCATGGGAACCCGGGTCTGGGAAGCGTACAGTCCGATTGACCCAGTCGATCTGAACATTGTGCGACTCCAGCCAGTCCATCCCAAGCACCAGGGGAAACCGGGGCATGGTGGCAATGTCCAGGGTTCGCACCTCCCGGTGCTGCTGGTAGCACAGGACCAAGGGCTGGGTCTCCCGAGTAACCGCGCCCGAGCGTAGGAGCCGTCCGTCAATTGCCTCCACCTGTACTGGTTCCAGCTTGTTCTGAAGCGGCACCTGATGCTGAGTGGCGAAGGCAGAGTCCATATAGGAGCGGGTTGCCCCCAAATCCACCAGAGCGTGGGTGAGAATCCAGGGCCCACCGGGGGGGTATAGACGCACCGGTATCATGAGGTGTTGCAATTCCACTGGTGAGGGCCCATCATGCGATGCTTGGGGCCCCAGGTAGCCTGGGCCATCGGCTACTGGGGTTGGCCGTTTCACCTGCGGCTGGCGTTTCTCAGGGCAGGTTCGGGCGTAGTGTCCACTCCCACCGCAGTAGAGACACAGGTTCCCCTCCCGACGCCAAGTCTTTTCCGAGGGGGAGAGGCGAGGCCGCGCTGCCCCGAGCTGCATCGGCTCCTCCAATGACTCAGCTCTGGCCACGGAACTGCAGGGAAGCACCGGCGCTGGGAGCCCGGAGTGCCGGCGGCCCCGGGCCTGGCGACGGTCCTCCAACCGATCATCTATCTGCAGACTCCGTTGGATGAGGGCATCCAGTGTGGCAGGGCGATCCAACGTGGCCAGCTGATCCAGTACCTCGTCTGAAAGTCCCTCGAGATACTGGTCCCGCAGTGCAGAGTCGTTCCAGGTCAAGTCCTGCGCCAGCAGCCGAAATTCTGTGGCGTAGGTGGCCACTGTGGACTTGCCCTGTTTCAAACCGCCGAATTGCCCGATTGGCTTGACTCCCCTTCTGAGGGTTGGCAAACGTGGTTTCCAGAAGATTGCAAAACCCCGTATAGTCTGTCAGCAAGGGGGAGTCTTGCCGGAGCAGCGGCAACGCCCACTTGGCCGCCTGGTCCTTCAGCAAGCTGATCAGGAAGTGCACCTTGGTGCGGTTGTCCGGGAAATCCCGAGCTCGCCCCTGAATATACAGCTTGGCCTGGGCGAGAAACATGGGAAAGCTGGCTGGGGACCCATCAAATTTCTCTGGCAGGGCCACGGGGTACTTGCCAGGAGCTGGGGTGGCGGCCCCAGGAGCCGGTAAGGCATCCAAACGCTGCTGAAGCGCCGTAACCACATTGCTTAGCTGCTGCACGGTGTGGGTCAAGGCCTGGTTCTCCTGGGCCAATGCCACCAGCGCAGCCGCCTGGTCAGCCATGGCTATTAGTTCCTCCCGAACGCACCCCAGCGAAGGGGGAGTGCGGGTGTGGCGTGAGCAAACTGTGCTGGCCCAAAGGGTTTGTCCATGAAGCGAGGTCCAAGTCCAGTCCTGGGTCTAGGGGTCCAAAGGAGGTCAGTCCGGCGGGGAGCGAGGCAGGGAGCAGGTCAAGGTCCAAGGCAGGTTCAGGCACAAGGTTGCAGGTTGAGCACACGCTTGCAACTATGTTGCTCACGCAACTTGGGCTGGGTCTGGCTGGCTTTTATCTGGCCCTATGCTTAGGGCCGCCCCGATCCTCTGGAGACTCGCCTCTCCTCCGGGCCTGGAGGCGAGCACTCCTCCTGCAGACACTTAACTCCCTTCGCCTCTCTGCCCTGAGCCTCTGTAGCTCAGGAGAGGCTGGTGGGTTACTGGACCCAGGGGATGCCTCAGCTTCCTCTGAAGAGGCTGGGAGTGGAGCACCTGCAGGCAATGGGTCCTCCCTCCCATCAGGAGCCAGAGCAGACTCTGCTGATGCCTGCACCTGGGGATCCAGCACAGGTGGGGATCCTTCAGGCTCAAGCCCTGGCCCCGGCTCAGCTGGTTCTGGAGGCGGGGAATCCTGTGCAGGCTGGGATCCCTCAGGTTCAGCATCAGAGTCTGACTCCCAGGCCATCACAGTTAGTCTGGAGCCAATGAGATTTAGGAGCAGCGGTACTGTTGCTGGCATCTGTCTTGTCTAAAGAGACATTAGAGTGTGCCTCTGGGGCGCAAGCTTGGGCAGTGTGTATGGTGGTCCTGGCCTGCCCAGACGACAAGACCCCTGTCCTGTCTCAGCCTTGCTGCCCTGTCCTGTCTCGGCCTCACTGCTGTGGTCCAAAGGAAAGCAGAGCAATACATTTGGCACCAGCTTGGCTGCAGGAGTTGCCGGAAGGAGGCATACAAGGTGCCATCCAACTGTATAAGGGACTCCACTCCGCATTTATGTAGGGTTTACTCCTTAGCCTTTTATTCTCCTGAAGACACCTTGCCAGGTAGTGGATACAGGTTGAAAGTGCTTCTTTGCCTAGTGTCCTTTTGAGTTCATTCCCTACTCCAGTGAAAATTGCTATTGAAAAGAACACTAGCATGGCAGAACCAGGAATGTACTAGTTTTTCTGTGCCCAGTGCTGGTTACCTGGCAGGCAACCATTTTGACTGCTTGCTAACTGCTGTAGCCTCCCTATTTGTTGAAGTGATGCTTTCCTTGCTTTCGGCACTTCTCACCTCCGTAGTTTGAACTGCACAGGCTTCTCAAGAGTCATCTGCCTGGTTACCTATGGTGAGTAAGAATCACATCCAGGCGACCAGAAGAATCACCTCCATCTGGCCCAGAGGGGGGGGTGGGAATCAATGTGCAGGAAGCTGCCTTATACAAAGATAGATCATAGGTCCATCTACATAGCTCAGTCTTCTCCCTTCTGACTGGGACTGTTGCTCCAGCACTTCAATCAGGGGTGTTTCCAGCCCTACCTGGAAGTGCCTTGGTTGAACCTGGGTTCTTCCGTGTGCAGATCATATGCTCTGCTACTGAGCTAGGGCACACAGTGCAAGGGGTCTAAGTGCTGTTGCCTTTTCAATGAGCTGGGGGATAATAACCTGTGTGGACTTACTGTACTTGCAAAGTCGCATTGCAGCTGAAACGCATTCTTCCACTTTCTGTCTCTCATTACAAATGTTCACATGAGATACATTCCAGTCTAAAAGGCATCCCCAGCATCAGTTGTGAAAACTCCCCTTCTAGCAAGAGGGATGAAAAGCAACAATGGAAGCCGGGAAACAATTTTACGGCATGCATGCATGAATTCCTTCACTCTTAAAAATAAACACTCCACTGAGAGTCTTCTGAAGTTGGAAGTGGTGAGTCAGGCCCAGGAAGGTGGTCTGCCATGGCAATATGTGTGTACTGTATGTAGGAGCCGATGTATTTATCTATACTCACATGCAGATGAATTACACAGGTGCTATTCAGTATATAGGTTGAAGATTGTGAGTTTTAACCCGTCTAAAAGTTTCCTGCGCACAGAACACTTACAGACCAGAGGAAAGATAACAATAAAACCCACCCTATATGGACTAGAATATTTATATGCGTATATATTTAAAAGTAGCTGTAGGCTTTTTCAGCTTTTTCAGCATGGTTCTGAGTGTGTGTGGGAAACCCCACAACCATAGCAAAATAAGGTAAAAAAAAAAAAAAGCTAGAGAAGGTATCAGCCAGTCAGAAAAGTCACTCCAGGGGAAAGCAGCAATGGGCTGCTTGATGAAAAAGAGAAAAAATTGCAGCGGGGCTGGCTACCTTGCAGCGGGGCTGGCTAACTTGCAGCCCTCCAGATTTGCCTTCTACCTCCCATCATTGGCCAGTGCTCAGGGATAATGGGAGTTGCAGTCCAGCAGGCCATCTGGAGGGCCAGTGGATGATGATGATGGTGATGATTAAAATTTGTATACCACCCTTCACCTGTAGATCTCTGGGTGGTGTGGACATCTCAAGCAGTGAAGCCACAGGCTTTCCCCCTGCTCAGTCCCCCATGTTCAATGCATGCCTGGAAGTTGTGGGAGTGGGATAAGGCATGGTGGTGCATGGTGTCAGTGGAAGGTTCAGTCTTGCAGCTCTGCTTCCCATTAATTGTGTGGAGCGCCATCACACAAGTAATGTGTGGGTGGGACTCCTGTACTGGCTGGATCTAGTTTAGTCTATGTACTGATTCAGCCATATCCAGTGGATAAAAGCTTTCTTTCTTTCTTTCTTTCCTTTCTTTCTTTCTCTTTCTTTTCTTTCTTTCTTTCTTTCTTTTTAAATAATCACCCCAGACTTAATACTTCTTTTAATTTTGTATTGGCCAAAACAGCAATAAAGCAGTTGTTGCACTTTCAGATCTGGACTGCAGTTTTTAAAACTCAGCATATCTCTTTCTCCAGATTCCATGAAAGTGGCATGAAATAATAGTTTATGAAAGAATAACTAGACTTCAGACCGTTGAGATCTGCCTTCTTTTTTTCCTTTGAGTCTTGAAAGTGCTCTGTAGTCAAGCTTTCATGGTTTGGTTTTTTTCTGAGATCGTTAAGATGCAACATTTGCTAGGGCTGCCATATGCCCGGATTTCCCCAGACATTACTGGGATTTCAAAGGCGGAATTGGCATTCCGAAAGGTGGCACTTTGTCCTCACCAACTTTGGGGTTTGTTGAAAAAAGCTCAACAATTTGCGGGTCTTCCTGGCTTCTACTTTTTGAAATACGGCAACCCTACATTTGCACACATTGAAAAAGTGGAAACTGGCAATAGAAATTGCTCAACTGACCTCGAATAAGGAGGAGAGAGGGAGGCAAACCTGCAGGGCCTGTGAAAAAGTGCAGGGATTTTTAATCTGAAAAACAACAACTATAACAACAAAGCTGAACTGGGTCAGTTGTTCAGGTTCTCTTTCGTTTCTCTGAAAAAAGAGAGAGGATGAGAACCAGACCTAAGCAATGCCATTACAATTTTGAAATACAGGGTGCAGATCTAATTAGCATACTTTGCAAGTGAGTGTTGTGGTTAGAGCTGGGCTGTGAGCATTGTATGGAAGATGAGTTTCTTGGCTCCGTGGAAGGGCAGGATGCCATGTGATAAACAACTGACAGTAAATAAATGTGAATTTTAAAATCTGTATATGTGAATGCAAGTAAAACACATATCTTGTCTGCTTCAAAACCCCTTCAAAGCTACTGTGGCTTTGGTCATCCCCTTCTTCCACCCACCCCCTCCTGGAAAATGGAGGATAAAATCAAATCAGCTGTGAGGTATTAATATGCTGAGGAGCCAAGGCAACCAATATGTTCTGTCCTATCTTTCCAGGAAAGTGGTACGACATGAGCTAAGCTAACCCAAGCATTGGGGCAGCAGCAGCTATTTAGAAGTGAGATGTATCTGTGTGTTTCTCTTCAGGTATGACAGAAAAGAATATATGTATATTTCAGCTAAAAGTTGGTGAGAAAGCAAGTTCTTGAAAGTCTTTGCACTGTAGGAAAAGAAGAAACAGTGCTTTATATCTAAGGATGCTTCCAGGCAGCTGTTTACAGTACTGTGTGATGGGTGCTTTTCATCCAACAATTTTTATTTTTATTTTGCAGCTTCCACACAACAACATCAAATTGCCAGCCTGCAGTTTCTCCCCATTTAATCTGGATTTACCCTTTCCAGGAAAAATTGAATAAGGTTTTTTTGGGGGGGAGGGGAGGGAACCCTGTTGCTAATAACTCATTTGCGATACCTTAATAACTCCTGTCTGGCAGTACTGTAAGATATGAAGAATTGGAGCTCAAGAGTGCCAGGAGGGTCCACACTCTGGTTTACCTTCGCAATCCCAGATGTGTGTGAGCTGACTGTGGTCCCCCAATGACAAGAGCACGGTTTTCTGCATGTACTTAACAGCTTTCTTCAGGCTGAGTCATAGAACTGGACATAGGTTTTGAGCCCTAATAACCTCTGGTTTAAATTAAGCCCCAGAAGCTTTTCATAAAGCAAGAGTTGACCCCCTTACTCAAGATTTTATAATATTTTTATTATTGCTTTGGCACGTCACTATTATTTTTATTATATATGTAAGATGCCTTGGGTTTATGAGGAAAGTGTATTAAAATAAATACATATAAAATATGAGGTGAGATTCTGGACCTTTTCTAGAGTCTGGTAAGTGCTTCATAATCCATCCTTGGAACGTGGCCTTGTCAGTCATTTTGTTTTGTCCCCTTATTTATCTAGGGTGTTTGTATCCCACCTTCGAGCATCGCATTTCCAAGGTAGGTTACAGCAGATAACAACAATAAATGAAATCTATAAAAATACTGAAACAATTAAAAATAATACCTATAACATCAGACAGACAGCAGCACCAGAAGCTACCGGTAAAATTTATCTTATTATATTATTGCTTGCCCCTTAATGAAAGTTGTCTGGGAGGAGCACCGTAAAATCACAAAACTCTAATAAAATGCCAAAGTAAATAACAGCACACTATAAAACAGAGCAGCAGATAAGCAAACAGGGATTAAAAACAGATTTAGCTGTAATCATAACAATCAAAATGAGGTGAGCAACAAAAGAGCCTCTTCACAGGGTTGAAGCATATAGTGACACCATTATGAATGTAAAAAATGTTCTACTTTAAGCCAAATTTGCAAACAGGGTTCCTCCAGACATCCTTTTTATTTCATGTTCATAATAATTTGTGATTTGTTTTCTTGATGTGTTCAGGGCAGTCACACATATGATCCTATTTTAAATACTGTTTGCACCTGCAGAAACTTTGGATGAGTCACACTGATTCATTTCCAACTAATGCATATCCCGTAACTTCCTGCTAAAGTCCAGTTTTTTCTTGTCCCGCTTTTGCTGTGCTATAGCCACTCTGGTCTGGATGGCAATAATGCGATAGCAACTGGGAAGCAGATCCACCACTAATGCACTACTATTGTGTCGAGAACATGCTGCAGAATACAACATCAATGAAATGCTAATCTGGAGGGGGCCTGCAGATTTTTAAAGGCCACAGACATATAAGCACCAGGTGAGTCTCTCTGGGGAGGACATTCCATTGCTATAGCTAAGGATGGGGGTGCTGTGGAAAAGGCTCTTTCCTTGCAGTTGCCCTCCTTAACACAGATTGAAGAGACACTTTTAAGACAGAACCCTTAAAAAGATGGCCAGAGACTGATAGAATAATAAAACAAAAATAAACTTCATGTGCCTCACGATCTGAAACCTGAAAAGTAGCTATGATGACACCCAGGCACATGTTTCTAAGGAAACTCTTTCTCCAGCCGCCATCTACCTAATCTTTGAAGGGGGAGGTCCTTGGGGAAGAACCTCTGAGGAAGATCTTAAAAATGGGAAGGTTTTTGTGAGAGTCCTTCAAATACCCTGATGCCAGGCTATTTTAGGACTTCAGAGGTTCGCATCAGCATTTTGAATTGTGCTTGGAAACATACTGGAAGCCCTTTTAAAGCCTCTGAGGGACCCTGAAGGCTGAATATTCATTTGAAGCCCCTCTTCTCAGGGCACCCTAAGTCAGTGCCATCCCCCCCCCCGAAGTTGGACTGTGTTGTCTGTTAGTATTGCTGAGGCAACTTCCAAGTGTATACACCTCGCGGCAAAAAATGGCCCTGGTGTTGGCATTATACACTCAGTCTCATAAGTCCTGGGCTACAAGGTTGTTAACATAGAACCATAAAATTGTAGAGTTGCAAGGGACCCTGAGAGTCATCTAGTCCACCCCCTTGCAATGCAGGAATCTCAGCTAAATCATACATGACAGGTTGGCCTTCCAACCTCTGCTTTAAAACCACCAAGAAAGGAGAGTCCACCACCTCTTGTGGGAGTCTATTCCACTGTCCAACAACTCTTACTGTCAGAAAGTTTGTCCTGATGTTTAGTTAAAAATCTACTTTCTTGTAACTTGGATCCATTGGTTCAAATCCCAGACTCTGGAGCAGGAGAAAACAAGCTTGTTCCATCCTCCATGTGACAACCCTTTGGATATTTGAAGATGGGTATCATCTCCTCCTTTTCAGGCTGAACATATTTTGTGTTAACTGAAGTTTCCAAACTGTCTTAAAAGGCAGACTTACATTTAATGCATTGTAGTGACCCAGATCTTGGAATACCGGTAGGTAGGTAGCTGTGTTGGTCTGCCATAGTCAAAACAAAATATAAAATCAAAAAATCCTTCCAGTAGCACCTAGAGACCAACTAAGTTTGTTCTTGGTATGAGCTTTCGTGTCCATGCACACTTCTTCAGATGCCAGATCTTGGAGAGACCTCTTCAGAGAGGGAGACTTGGGGCTTCACACAACACCCAACTCCCACTGAAGATGTGGAGAAACCCACACTGGTCCAAGGGTTGAGGAACCCCATTTTAGAGAAGCCTCTCCTCCAGTGACCCCATCTTAAGCCCTGCTTTGATCCCTGATTCTCCCCCATGACGCCCAAGGCTCAGGAATCAAAGATGGTGGTGGACCAGACAGGAAGTCCAAGGTTGTAGGTGGAGCACTCTGTTGGCTGCTGCACAGCACTATTGACAGGGGTCTTCTGAGGAGCAGGGGCCTCTTTGGGAGGAAGGATTGACTCCAGCAAGTGACTTTGCAGAGGGCTAGGTAGAGGCACTGGTTTTCTTTTCTTCTATTTTCTATTTTATTGGTTATTTTGTCAATACTATTATATGCTATAAATAGTCCCACATTATATTTACACATTTCTGCTCATGTAATAAACATTGGAATAATGATTATGTTTCCGTGTTCCTGATTTAATTGCTATTGTAATGTTACCACAATCGAAACAACCATTTAAAATGATATAGACTTGTTGTTTATCATTTCTTTACAGCTGTTGTTGATTTTGTTACATTGCAAAATATGGGGTTGGCTTAGGGCCGCAATTCATGCTGTTTGCTCCAGACGCCAAGAGACCTAGTTCTGGCCCTGACTGCCGTTCCTTGACCAGAAATGAAAAGGAGAAAGAGAGCGAGGGACCATGAGGAGCGATGGCGCCTCGCTCCAAATCTCCAGCATGGGGAAGTTAAACATCCTTTTGACTGCATCCCTGTTATAAGCTTGCTAGACTGCAATCTGGCCTGAACCTCTGAGCTTCTAATAGCTGTGTGACAATGAGGTATTTGGCAGCTGTACTTCCCATCCATCATTTTGTAATATTGAGATGGAAACAGCTGCATCAATGGGACTTTCCCCTGTCAGAAGTTCTAAAAGCGATCCAAGATGGAATCTGGCAACCGATAAATGAAGGGATTTTGTTGCAGTTTGTCAGCTGGAGTAACATTCATGCTTGTAGCGCAGAGCATTTAGCATAGCACAGATGTGTCATACCCTCCAGCTGCACCTTTCGAAAGGCATAATATTTGTGTCCCACTATAACGTGCCGATTGCTGGTGTGCATCACGGCATCCTTGCCAAGGTAGTGATTTGGCTTACTCTCTGGTTTTCTTGAAAGCCGAATGCTGCAATGCTGTGAGCGTGTACTAAGATTTGGCAATTTAAAGCATTTTAATATAATGGGGTGCGAGACGTGGTGTGTGATCTATCTATGTCCTCTAATAAGAAAACGTGCTCCCTCGAGTTGTGGGAAAAATATTTGTTTTTTTTTTTTTTATAAGATTTTATTATTTTCTGTTAAGACAAAGGGAGAACATAACATAAACAACAACATTCACAATATAAAAATACAAAATACAATACATAAACACAACACAAAAAACATAATCAAACAATCACAATAAAAAAAAACATATACAAACCTTTAAACTAACATTTATCCTCTTACTTTTCTTGTTACTATCTTCTCTATTTTGAGGGACTTCCCCCATTCCCTCCACTGTCTTCAAAATCATATATATCTTCAAGGTAGCTTTGTATCTTGTTCTATTCACATTAACTCAATTTTTAATACACTTTACTTTGCTTAATCATATCTTAACTTTAACACCAAATCTTAACACAATTCCTAACAATTAAATTTTTCACACAAAATATCTTACCAACAATTTTATCTAACATATATCTACTAAAGCCGCTATTCTATTTAATTCTGCTCAGATATTCAATTTTACTATTTTGACTAAATAATCCTTAAATTCTTCCAATCCCTTGACACCTTCTCCTCCCTCTGGTCCCGGATTCTGGCGGTCAGCTCTGCGAGTTCCATATATTCCATCATCTTCATCTGCCATTCTTCCACCGTTGGTATCTCTTCGCCTTTCCATGTTCTTGCCAATAAGATTCTAGCTGCTGTTGTGGCATACATAAAAAACACTCTATCCTGACTGGGTATCTCTTCATTGGTTATGCTCAGGAGAAATGCCTCTGGTTTCTTACAAAAGGTAACCTTCATTACCTTCTTGAGTTCGTTATAAATCTTATCCCAGAAAGCATTTACCGCTGGGCACAACCACCACATATGAAAAAAGGTACCTTTCGCATGTTTACATTTCCAACATACATCTGACATTTTGGTATTCATCCTGGCTATCTTAACTGGTGTCAAATACCATCTATAAACCATTTTCATTATGTTTTCTCTTAAACTATGACAAGCAGTAAATTTAATACCTTTTTGCCACAATCCCTCCCAGTCATCCATCATAATATTGTGTCCTATATCTTTCGCCCAATTTATCATTGACGATTTAACCAATTCATCTTTCGTATGCCACTCTAGCAAAAGATTATACATTTTGGAAAGGTTTTAAAGTTCGATTCTATCAGTTCTGTTTCCAGTTTTGATTTTTCTACTTGAAAACCAACTTTTTTGTCCATTTTGAATGTTTCATATACCTGATGATAATGCAGCCAGTCGGGGACCTGACTTTTCACTTGATCGTAGCTTTTTAGCTTAAAAGAGTCCCCTTCCTGCTGCAATATGTCCATATATCTTAACCAATTTGCAGACATGTTCGGTCTCTTGTAGGCCTTGGCCTCCACTGGAGAGATCCATCTAGGGGTCCTTTCTCTCTAACAAGTCTTTATATCTAGACCAAACCTGGTATAAGGATTTTCTAACTATATGAGACTTAAAAGTTCTGTGGATCTTAGCCTTGTCATACCAAAGGTATGCATGCCAACCGAACATATTATCATACCCTTCCAAGTCCAATACATCAACATTCTCTAGTTTAAACCAGTCCTTTAACCAGCAAAGGCCGCTGCTTCGAAGTAAAGTCTTAAGTCCGGCAGGGCAAAGCCTCCTCTCTCTTTAGAGTCTGTTAAGATCTTAAACTTAATTCTTGGCTTTTTGCCCTGCCATATGAACTTTGATAAGTCCTTTTGCCATTTCTTAAAGCAATCCAGTTTGTCCAAAATTGGTATGGCTTGGAATAAAACAGCATCCTTGGTAGGACATTCATTTTTATCACGGCAATTCTTCCCATTAACGACAGTTTCAATCTTGTCCATATTTCCATGTCTTTCTTTATTTCCATCCACAGTTTTCGTAGTTGTCCTTATACAGGTTCAAATTCTTGGTTGTGAGGTTGATACCTAGATATTTACTGTTTTGACAAAATTGAGGCCAGTGCCTTCCTGTATTCTTTGATTTGTTCTGCACTCATATTTTTTCCTAAAACTTTGGTTTTCTGCTTGTTTAACTTGAAACCAGCTACAAGTCCAAATTGTTCGATTATTCCCAAAGCTCTGGGGACACTGCTTTCCGGTTCTTGCAGGGATAACATCAAATCGTCTGCGAAGGCGCGTAGTTTGTATTCCTTCTCTCCCACACGAATTCCTTTATCTGTTTGTCCTTTCGTATCATATTAGGAGGACTTCCAGGACCGTAATGAAAAGTAAAGGGGAGATAGGGCACCCTTGTCTTGTTCCCTTTTCAACTTCAAACTCCTCCGATATCACACTGTTTACTATTACTTAGCTCTTTGCTCTGTATAGATGGCATTAATGCCATTCAAAAATTTTTGACCAACTCCCATCCTTTCCAAATTCTTTTTCATAAATGTCCAAGAGACTTTATCAAATGCTTTCTCTGCATCAACAAACAATAGTGCCGCATCTGTATTTATGTTTCTCTCCAGTTTTTCTAAAAATGTCCACAATAATTCTCGTGTTATTACTAATTTGTCTTCCTGGCAAGAAACCTGCTTGGTCTCTATGTATATAATCTTTCACACTCTTTTCAGCCTTGTAGCCAATATATTTGCAAAAATTTTATAATCCACATTCAAAAGGGATATTGGGCGATAGTTTTTTCATTTGAGTCTTATCAGTATCTGGTTTTGGAATCAGTGTGATAAAGGCTTCCTTCCCGTCTCTGGTGCCCTATCTCCTTCTAGTATCTTGTTGCATACTTCTCTTAGTGGCTGCGATAGCCAGTCTTTCAATGTCTTATAATATTTTGCTGTTAGACCGTCCGGTCCTGGAGCCTTCCCCAATTGCATGTTATTTATTGCATCTTCTATCTCCTGTGTCGTTATTGGGTGGTTGAGAGTAACTAGTTTTTCCTCTGGGACCTTTTGCAATCCATTCTTTTCCAGAAATCGGTCAATTTCTGCTTCATCTATCTTCTCCTCCTTGTACAGTTGCTTGTAAAATCTTTGAAAACACCATCTGATTTCCTCAGGTTTCCTCCACGTTTTTTTTCCGTTTACTACCAAGGTATTGATGACATTTGCCTTTGTCTTTTCTTCAATTGCCAAGCTAGTAATTTTCCACATTTATTAGCCGATTCAAATGTTCTTTGCTTCATCATTTTCACTTTCCATTCGATGTCCTGATTCATTATATTAGCATATTGGGATTGCAAGTATTTATTTCTTTTTGGATTTTGACACATCTGGGATGTCCTCTTAATTCTTTTTCCTTTTCTTTGATTGATTTCAACAATCTCTCCATCTCTGCATTTTGTTGTCTTCTTCTTTTTTGCTTTTTCACTAATAGTAATCCTCTCATTACGCTTTACTTGATCCTCCAAGCAATTCTTTTCTCCACTTCGGAGCTCCAATTTATCTGAAAATATTCTTTCATCTTTTTCGCCGCTCTTTCCACTAGCTTGGTGTCTCTCATCAAGCGTCATCCATTCTCCATTAAAAGAGTCCTTGGAAAATCATTTTTAAATTTAACTGTACAGGGTTATGGTCTGAAAGAGTTTTTAGGGCCAATTTCTGCCTTTTGTATTTTTGGACCAATTCCATTCGAATCCAAATATAATCTATCCTCGACCATGACGTGCTGGTTCGCTGAAGTAGGTTGCCTCTGTATCTGTGGGGTTTTTTATTCTCCAAGAGTCCACAATTCAGATTATCCACCATTCAAAAAAAGTCTTTGGGAGTTTTCCCATCGTTCGTTAATTTAGTTCTTTGAGATCTGTCCATTAATGTGGAAACTGCACCATTAAAATCTCCAAGGCAGACTAATTTATAATCCAAATAATCCAACAGCAAATCATGTATTTCTTATAAAAAATTGACTTTCCATCATTTGTGCATAAAGTCCCAGAATCAAGAATTTTTCGCCTTGTATGTTAATTTCAATTGCGATGTATCTCCCTTCTTCATCTTAAAAAGCTGTCTTGGGCTATATTTCTCCTTTGCGTATATCACTACTTCTCTCTTCTTGGCCTTATCCGATGATATAAACTCTTGGCCTAATTTTTTGTTCTGTAGTAATCTTCTGTGACGTCGGCTATGTGGGTTTCCTGTAAGCATATTATATCCAAATTCTTCTTTTCTATGCTGTAAAACACTCTGCGTCTCTTTGGTCTCGGATTCAATCCCCGGACATTCCATGTCATTAACTTGAGCGCCATTTTCCTTTCTCTAGTCTTCTTCCTCCAGTTGCTTCTCCTTTCTTGTCTTCCTCTGGATCCTTGCCTGGGCTGGGTAGGCTTGGTGGTGGTCCCGGCGGTGGTGGAAATACCTCTGGAAACCTGTAGAATTGTGCTGGGTCGAGTGGTGTGCCTTAAATTGTTCCAGGTGCTTGTCCAAAAACTTTCTGCTTCTCCGCCAGGGACCTTATTCTTATCTTTTTCCTTCAACGTAAATGCCAGGCCTTCTGGAAATTCCCAACTGAAGGGGATTTTCCTTTTTCTAAGCTCAGTTGCCAAATCGTTGTAGGGAACTCTTTGTCAAGGAAAAAATCTGGGGATATCCTTATAAAAAATTACTTTATTCTGCTCAACCACCAGGTTGTTTCTATAATGCAAGTCCAGAAAGTAGTCTCTGTCGTGTCGATCGTGTAGCAACAATCAAACAGTCACTGACTGTTTTGCTGCTTTTCTTTCCTCTGGAGCCTCTTGGACCAAATCTGAAGGCCTTCACTATGCGTGCTGAGACGTTGATTTCTTCTATCTCCCAAAATCCTGAGAATAACTTCACTATGTAGTCTTTTAGGTCTTCCCCTTCCAGTTCTGGAAGATTTCTTAGGCGGATGTTGCCCTCTCTTTGATGTAGTTGCAGAAACGCGAGGGACTCTTCAACAGACCTCTGTCGTGATCCAATACTCTCTATCTGTTCCAAATCTAAATTATCCAATTTTTCCTCCACCTTTTTTATTTTTTCCTTGACCACTTTAATTTCCTCTGAGTCCTTTTTCAAGGTGGTCACCTCTTGCCCAATCCTATTAATCTCTTCTCTGTTCTTCCTTACGTTCTCCTCAATTTGTCCAATGGATCTTTCTAGGGTCTGCGTAGAATTTTTAATATCAGCTTTTATATCAGCTTGTAATTTTTCTATTGCTGAATTCACTGCTGTATTTCCTGATGAAACTTGATCTTGTGTTTGCTTCAACCCGTCAGTCACGCTTTTCAATCCTGCTGCAATTTCTGCAACACTAACAACTAATTTCTCCATTTGTTCCTGTAGAGTTAGGGAAACAGAGCCTTTTCTTTTTTCAGAGCCAGTTCCTTTTGATCTAAGTTCCATTCCTTGTGGGCTCTGTAACTGTAATCTCAAGGTCACTCCAGTTTCTGTAGTAACAATCTCAGACATTCACAGCAGAAGGCCAACAGTCCCAAAAGTAAACACCAGGTGGCCAGCAGCTCAGTCCTGAGAACAAAGAGGCTGCTGAGCCAGGAGCCCACACCAGTCCCGAAAATCCAACTTTTAGGCAAAGGGTTTTAATTTTCCAAAATATAAGTTCCTTAAAGCCAAGAAGGGCCCATTTTCGTGTAGCCCAAGTCAGTCACAGTTCCTAACTTGCAGTGTTACCACCAAAGTCCACAAAGTAACTTGTATCTGGTTACAAAAAAGTCAGAATGTCTCCACTGGTAAACAGTCACTGAAACACCAACAAAGGAAAAAAAAATGGCAACAATGTATCACAGCCCGCTACTGACCCGGAATCCTAATCCAGAGGGTGAGGGGCATCTTCTTTTGCCATATCAACTGTTTTTAAGTCTTTAAACATCCTTTAAACAACTTTTAATCAACTTTTAAAAAGTTCGCAAAACTTTTCCGTTAGTCGCGGCTTTGATCTTTTAGCGCTACCAAGCTCGCGCAAACAGTTTAAAGGGAACAGGCTTCCTTTTGCAGTTCCTCTGCAAGCAGTGCTCTTAAAACTTGTAAAAATAATCCAATTCTTTAACTTACAGAGTTTCTTTGGAAATTTCTATGCAGGAAGTGCCGGGTGCTCGAGTCTGGCGGGATCGCTGCTTTGATCCTCCGCAGGCAGACGTTCTTCAGTCCCGTGCCGGCGCTCCGCTCGCCCGATTTTCCCCCTTACGAGGGTCAATCGGGAACGGAGACGGCACGTCTGGGACCCACGAAGCTCAGGTCCACGGGACGCTCTTCCCGTGGCTTTAAGGGACCCGTGGCGCAGGCACAGAAGTCCCTAAAGCCTGGCGGAGGACGGAGCCGTCGGACTCCCGTCCGCCATTGACCGGCACCTAACCGGAAGTCGTGGGAAAATATTTGAACTGCGCTTTAAAAATATCTTGGCAGGTGCTCATTAACAGATACCATGAAAATGTCTCATTTACCCTTTGATAACCTTTTATTTAATCTATATAAAACAGATATGCTTAGTTTTTTTGGCAAATGTTGGAGACTGTGCAGCATTATGGTCTGCCTAAATGGGGGCTCACAGTGCCTTTTTTCTGGGGGACACAGGGATGCATACCCCAAAACATTTTGTGAATCTTGGTACTTTTGTCCATTTTCTTGAGTTAAAACATTTTTTTTAAAGAAAAAAAGCACTGGAGGCTCAGAGCCTACATCTCTGGATGCTGATGATGATATAGGGCTGCCATATGTCTGGGATTTCCATGACATTACTGGTTAGGCAGAAGTGACGTCCAGGGGGAATTTCCGGAAGGTGGTGGTCTGTCCTGGATCTCTGGCAAGTAAACAACTGAGAAATAGTGTTTTCGTATATATTAAAAAAGGCTTGACAGTTTTGGGGGTTTTCCTAAAATAAACTCAACAACTTTTTGGCGGGGTCTGGATTTTTACTTCTTGAAATATGGCAAGCCTATGGTGATAACTTCACTAGTAGGTTTCCAGGGCAGGTTACAACCATCTAAAATTTGCAGAAGTCCTTTAAAGAATGATTTGGTAGGTGGTAGGTCATGCTCTTCTGGTAGATCTATGGCTGAATTGCAATAGCTTGACAAGAGTTTCTAATTACAGGTGGGTAGCCGTGTTGGTCTGCCATAGTCAAAACAAAATCGAAAATTCTTTCTAGTAGCACCTTAGAGACCAACTGAGTTTGTTCCTGGTATGAGCTTTCGTGTGCATGCACACTTCTTCAGATACCAGAGTTTCTAATGTTCATTGTGGAAAGTTTCAGCAGTAAGCAGCAACTCCTCCCCTTCCCTAAATTAGGCTGCTGAGTCAAAACTTAGGACAGAACCTGTGTCTCTTTGGATGTTGTTGGATTCCCAACTCCCATCAGCCCCAGCAAGCAGAGCCAGTGCTCAGGGATCCATAGAATCGTAGAGTTAGAAGGGACCCCGAGGGTCATTCAGTCCAACCCCCTGCAATGCAGCAATCTCAGCTAAAGCATCCATGACAGATGGCCATTCAACATCTAGTGCTCTAGTGCGTGTTCTCTCTCTCTCTCTCTCTCTCTCTCCAACCACTACCGAGAAGGCCTTCTATCTGGTTCCCTATAACTTCACTTCTCACAATGAGGGAACCGCCAGAAGAGGACCTCAGGCTGAATAATGGGGGTGGAGACGCTCTTTCAGGTATACCGAGCCGAGGTCGTTTAGGGCTTCAAAAATCAGCACCAACACTTTGAATTGTGCCCGGAAACGTACTGGGAGCCAATGTAGGTCTTTCAGGACCAGTGCTATATGGTATCGGCCGCTCCAAGTCACCAGACTAGCTGCCACATTCTGGATTAGTTGTAGTTTCCAGGTCACCTTCAAAAGTAGCTCCATGTAGAGAGTATTGTAGTAGTCCAAGCGGGAGATAACCAGAGCATACACCACTCTGATGAGACAGTCTGTGGGCAGGTAGGATCTCAGCCTGTTACCAGATGGATCTGGTAAACAGCTGCCCTGGACACAGAATTGACCTGCACCTCTATGGCAGCTGTGAGTCCAAAATGGCTCCCAGGCTGCACACCTGGTCTTTCAGGGGCACAGTTACCCTGTTCAGGACCAGGGAGTATAGCGGTGGCTCTTCCTTCCAAAGAATGTTTCTGGAGGCACTGCGAGAGCCGCTTAGTCTTGGGGCAGTGATTAAAGAAGCAAAAGGTAAACAAAACCAGTTAATAAATCTTCCTTGCCCCCTAGGAGCAGTCCATGATTGCTCCATATTGTTTTCTCTGCTGCTCTGTCTTGTTCAATTTCAAATATGTCAAACCATGTGGTGCCCCTCCTTTTCCCAGCCAGATAATTCAAGAGCTGATACATCTCCCTGCCTAATCACCACCATTACAGTTCCCTTGCCGAAATCCCATCACTGCTTGTATGTCTCCACTTAAATCACTCTGAACACCTTCTCACTTCAACAATTGCTTTGCCATCTATAAAAAAAATTCAGAATGATGTATAAACAATCTTCACTTCCCCACTGAAACAGGAGGTCTCCTTAAAGTTTACTGCAGCACCAGAAGAGCCACTTTTTCTGGGATTTATCCCGTGGTGCTAAAGTAAGATTTCAAGGCTTGCATCCATGTGCACAAAGCCTCAAAGCAAAATTGTTGTTCCTGATCCCCATTGGGTAATCATCCTCTGTTAAGCGTAGTAGAAACAGTTAGCCTTTTGCCCGGGAACTGGATGACATCATCAGAATGTGGTAGCCTTATTTGTGATTTAGTTGTAACAAAGCGATTGCAAAAGTCAGACCTGTTTCAGCTTTGTAAATATTGATGCATGCATTAAATACTCTATGCAACGGTCCCACTCACATGATTATTGACCTTTAGACATCACTGCGGCACTATCATACAAATGAACAGATGCAAAAACAGCTCCCACAGGCTGTGGCAGTGTTTAAAGGGGACCAGAGTGTGTTTGAGACTGTGCGCAATGCACACATACTCTACACTGTAGTCTACAGGCATGAAATACAGTATCTGGCACAGAAGTTGGTTCCTATGAATCCCAGCTTTATTATTAATAATGTCAAATTGTCCTTGCAAAGACTTGGAATCATGAGGACAGTGGCCTAGTCTAGACAGCCATATATCTGCCCAATATGCCAAGCTATGAATAAGCTCCTTGCCCACACAGCTCCTTGGTGGCATACTAGAATGCAGCATGGAAATCCTTAATTAACCATAGATCCCTGCCTTGTCTGAACTAGGAAACTATGGTTACCAGTTTCAGAGCAAACCAGGATCTTAAACCATGGTTTGAAGTTGGTTTAAGATCCTGACCGGTTCTGAAGCAGGTAACTATAAAACTGGAATGAAATGGGAAACCATAGCTAATTAAAGCTTTCCACATTGTATTCAGGTGCACCCAGAAGGGAGGAGGGAAGCAGCTGCCACATGTGGGCACAAAGCTCATTTATGTCTTGGCTCATTAAACCAATATACGAACAACAAAGATTTTGGACAAGAATAGAATACCTGCTATCATAGAATGTGCCAAACAGCCTTTCTTTGGGCAACCTGGAAAAACCTTGCTGGCAGATATGGGAAGCAGAACTGTGAACTAGAAGGCTGCAAGGCAGTGTTATAGACTGCCTTTAGACTACTGTGGGTTTCTCCAGGACTTACGTTAAAGTCTCCATGGAACCCCAAGCCTCTTCTTCCGAAAAGTCTGTTCAGGATCTGGGTTGGACAAAATCCTGACACTCACTGGCAAGACCCAGCAGGGTCTGGCAGAGGGACACCTCCACCTAATCCCACTTCCTCTCCGGCAGTGCTGATCAAGGGATTAGGATTATGTTGTAAGAGTGTTATGGCACTCATTTCCGTCTTGTGGGCTTGCCACAGGCCACTGCAAGAATAGCATGCTGGACAAGATGGGTGTTTGGCCTGATCCAGCAGGGCTTTTCTTATGTCCCAGTGTTTTTCCTGCCTTCTTTCTTAGCACAATCTGACTATAAAAAAAGGTCAGAAGAGTAGCACCATCTCCACAGGTGTAGGAGCTTTTAGTGCCACTCTCCCATCTATTTAAAGAGGCATGGTTTTGAAGTGGGCAGTGATGTATTAGACAGGTGAATTGAGATCACAGCTCAGCACATATTATTTGCACCAGGAACCATTTTATTGCCCTGTTTATATTAATGAAATACCACCTAAATGAAACAGTATTATAATGCTGTTAATTCTGGTTCATTTTGAAACCCTTTCTGCTCACCACCTTTTTAGCTGTGTGGACTGCCCCCACCCCCCGCAATTGAACACTTCCACTCTACAGTCCAAACCAAATGCTGAACGCAATGGGAGGCATTCAACGTCACACCCTTATGATCTTTCTGTGAGTGCAAGCATTTCTACTTGCCAGACAGAATGACCCCCTTTCCCCCTGCATGCTGTTCAGGGGTTCTCCCAACCCCGCAGAGCAGATTCGGTGGAGCTGCAGCAGGGAGGAAGAGGTAACCCCCATTGCATTGGCGGGAACTCTTGTGCTGGCTTCCAGTAGCACATTGGGTTAGTAGTTGAATCAGGGCCTTGGGGTTCTCTTTTCGGCATCTAATGGGTAGTGAAGGACAGGCACACTCAAACGTATAAGTGAGTCACGCTAAATATACCACTGTTTGGGTAAATTGAACTTTCCCCTTCTCATCTCACAGCAGTTATGTCACACCCACGAGAGTGGAGGGAATACTGTGAGAAGGACATGCAGCAAAGTATCCCTGATAATGTGCAAAGTCCGTTCCACTTGAACCTTACAGAGAAAGAACTACGAAGGCTTGTCCACACTTCCACTTGTCCTGTGCCTAGAAAGAATAGGTCCAAGAGATTTTCCACTTCTCCCAAACTTTCTAAGCACAGGTCTCAGTGGTTTTCTGTTTGCCCCACCACTTCCCCCAGGAAAACCCACTGGAACGAACAGCAATCTGCTGAAAACCCACTTACCGTTTGCTTCATTTCAGTGGTAAAGAGCAGGTTTTCCCAGGGGAAAGCTGTGGGGCAAATGAAGTGTAGACAAGCCCTAGGAGCCTCCCAGTGGGAAGAAGCCTTGGTGTCTTCATACCCTTGTACTGCTGATCTTAAAGATAAACGCTTTGGGAGATCATATGCAAAAAAAAAACACAAACCCCACACGCCTGTATTTGGAGACACACTACACAGCTCACCTTTAAACATTACATGTTTACTGTGGCAGAAGAGCAACAGAAGAGCCTGCTGGATCAGGCTAGTGGCCCATCTAGCCTAGCATCCTGTTCTCACAGTGGCCAACCAGATGCCTGTGGTAAACATGCAAGCAGGATTCGAGCACAAAAGCACCCTCTCCCCCAGTGGCTTCCAGCTACTGCTATTCCACTTGAACCTTACAGAGTGACTGCCTTCAACTGGTGGAACACCTGTGCCCCCAGGACACGGTGTGAAGTGAGAATTTGTATCTTTTCCTGCTTTCTTGCTTCCATGGAACATGAGGCAGCCCGTAAAATCGGTTTCTAAATCCTGTTTTAAGAGGCTGCGACAAGATGTCAGGTGGCCTTTCATCTCCTTGTCTTTCTTGATGATCCAGTGCAGCCCGGTCCACTTCTTTTATTTTGCCCTGACCATTTTGTCTTTAGGAGTGCTTTAAAAAGCTATTCATGTTGTGGGACTATCACACAGAATAACAAAGATGCACTCCGGCAACGCCGCAAAAGGAAGCCTGATGTGCAGTTGTTGTGACCCACATGTGAATGGGGATTTATCTTGAGCCATCCTGACACCCCTGCTGCATAATTAACTGGAGCCTCCCCTAAATTATTTATCCCCTACTTCTCTTCAGCGGCTTGTAAATCTTCTTTAGTACTTTCTGATGAACATTTGGAAGTGCCCGTCTTTCGTCGGGGGATGGATGCACATCTGACAAGGTGCAAGATTGCAGTCAATGTCAATAACAGCAATGCACAGTGGTGATATTTCCCCGCTTGTTTGCTGCTGTAAACCAGAGGGGTTGTTTCGCTCACAACTGGGATAAACTGCATCATTCATGGATCAATAAGTGATCTCTTTTATTTAGCAGCAACTTCTGTTCCACCAGGCCTCACAGGCTCATAGGCTCTCCTTTAGGCATTTCTTGTTGGTTTCAATGCTGAAAAGATAGGCATGGTACACACACAGCATTCCTCTTTGGGGTCATGCTAGGCTTATGAAATGCAGTTTTTATTTTGTACCATATGTGCTGCTGGGGAGGCAGAGTCTAATTATGAAAGCTGCTCCATAGATCAGATTAGGAGCTGAGTGAGTAGGATTGGGACAGAAGTACAGTGGTATCTTGGTTAAAGAACAGTCCGGTTTAACAACAATTCGGTTAACAAACTCCGTAAAACCGGAAATAGTGTCCCGGTTTGAGAACTTTACCTCGGTCTAAGAACGGAATCTGAACGGTGGAAGGGCACTGGCGGCGGGAGGCCTCATTAGGGAAAGCGTGCCTTGGTTTAATAACAGTTTTGGTTTAAGAACAGACTTCTGGGATGGATTAAATTTGTAAACTGAGGTACCACTGTATTTGATTCCATTACAATTTGCCTCTTCCCAACTAATGTGCTCATGACTCTCATATAGCAAATATAATTTACTCTGTTAGCCAAGTTTTTCTTCTAGCTTTAAAAAAAAATATTGATACAGCTTAATTCAATCAGTTTGTGGGCATAACATGACAGGTTTCCCCTTCATGCAAACCAATTTCTTTGGTTTCTTAAAAAAACAAAACACCCTATACTGGCAGTGGGGGGGAGAATAATAAAACGCGACTACCTCCACCCCATCCCACCAAAACTGGCTGTGGGGAGGAAGCTGAGACTTACATACAAAGATGTAGACTTTCCCCACAATGTTTATTTATTGAAATGTCTAGTCTGCCCTATCTCATGAGCCCAGGATGGTAACAATATGATAAAAATTGTGTACCGTATAGATGTGCCATGTCTTTGAGGAAGGTTGTCTGTGCTGTAATTTGATGGCATATGGTCAAATATGGTACCAAAGGCGATTCTTCCTGTATTCCTTAAAGTATATTGAAACAATTGCACCTACTTTCTGCCATCCCTTTAAATTCAGTCTGAGCTTTTCTTCTGGAAGCATTTGAGTCAATAACCACGGTGACAGTCTAATTATGTTAACGTGCTTGGAAGGCAATTTTGATTTCCTGGAACAGTATCAATGTTTAAGCTGAGAGGATTTCAAAAGAGTCTGGGGACTTTTGTCCCGTGATAGGATGTGATGTCATTCAACATTCGGAAGGATTCCCTCCCCCTTTATAAAGGTATATCTTGTTGACTGTTAGTCCCATACTCTGTATCTGGGCCGTGATCACGCAACACAAAACTGCTCACGAATGTGGCTAGCAGGGGTAATGGTTGGAGGAGACAACCCATAGCAAACTTAACTTTTCAACAAATGGGAAAAACTATTATTATAAGAATCAAATAATAATCTAAAATAGCATGTACAGCATAAACACATTTCAATGGCGTTGCCATATAGAACAACACATGATAACATCAAAACCCAGGTGTAGGTAAGGAGAAGGATTTCTATATTTTTGCATTTTTCTTACATTTAGGTAATCTTCAGAATTATCATTACAAGCAGCATCCCCCAACTCTGGACTGCTGCTACAAATCAGAATAATGAACCTTTTATAAGCCTCATATTTGCACACCTGGTTGGGAATTGTGTCTCACTGCCTTCCCAATGAACAAAATTAATAAAGTCATTCCTAACTGTTGAAAATGAATCTGTTGCTTTTGGGTTTCTTAGTGACTTGCAGTGGCATGTGAGCTTCTCCAAGTCCCAAAGTTTTGGTGTACCAATTCTGGCTATTCAAGACCTGCAGCACCTTTCCAGTACTTTGCAATACTCAAATCTGCTGCCACAAGCATAAACCTAATCAAATCCTTAGAAGGTGTTTCTGCATTATTACTAGGCAGGAGAGACACAGGAGTCGGACACAGCAGTTATACTTGGCAACAAGTGTTTCCCCCACTCACTTACATGTGTGGGGCAGTCTGTCCTGGCACTCTCAGGTCTTAGATGGCACTGGGTGTTTGTGTAAGGAGCCAAAGGGAAGGTGCTTGTTCAAGTTTAAAGCAGAGAATTGTTCGCAAAGTGCTGAAGTTCCTATCTTTGTTGTACGGCCAGGTTCTTTTGTGAACAGGGCTCCCTTTATTTGCAGAGTTCCCTTCTTCCATAGTTCACTAGTCTTCCCCCTGATCACCTCTTAAGTGTGCTTCACACAAAGCCAGAGATTTGCAGCTCAGCTCCACATTGTGAACCCTATCATCCAAGTTGTGGTCTCCCTGTAATTGGGTGCTCACTTACAACATATCCTACATTTGGACGTGAGCGGAGCTGCCATCAGCATGGAGGTTCCTGTTTAAAAAGGGAATCCCTCTCATGAAATCAATGGGATGTAAAGTATTTGTTCCTAGTCATAGAATCCTAGAGTTGGAAGAGACCACAAGGGCCATCCAGTCCAACCCCTGCCAAGCAGGAAACACCATCAAAGCATTCCTGACAGATGACTGTCAAGCCTCTGCTTAAAGACCTCCAAAGAAGGAGACTCCACCACACTCCTTGGTAGCAAATTCCACTAGTCTGGGGAAGGTATGAACTTGTGCTGTCAACAGGGGCATGCCCATGTCCTGGAAGACTATAGCGGGGGTAGGGAACCTGCGGCTCTGGAGCCGCATGCGGCTCTTTCGCAGCCCTGCCGCGGCTCCGGGGCGGCTGCCTGGGGCGCGGAGGTGGCGCGGAGTGGTGGGGGCACTGCGCCTGAGAACTCCTCGGCCGGAGGGAAGACGCGCCAGCCCTGCGAACGATGGAGGGGCGGTTTGCAGGGGGGAGAGAGAGGGAGGGAGGGGGCAGCCGGGGGGAGGCGCGGGGGCGGGGCCTGGTGCGACGGCGGCAGCGCAGTTGGCGGAGCGGAGCGGGGCCGTCCCCGCCGCGGCCCGCCACTGTGAGCGCGCAACAGGCGCTCCTCCTTCGGCTCCGGGGCGGCTGCCTGGGGCGCGGAGGTGGCGCGGAGTGGTGGGGGCACTGCGCTGCGCTCCTGGCCCGCCTGGGCTGCGCCCGCCGCGCCATCCTCCTGACCCGCCGCGCCTGCCCGCTTCCCTCCTTGGAGTGTCGGGCCCGGCGGGCGGCTGGGGTGTCCTTGTGGGGCTTGGCTCCGTTGCGGCTTCCCTGCCCCCGGAGAGGCGGGCGGGCGGGGGACCTTCCCGGCGTCGGTCGCCGGATGGTGCTGCTGCCGCCTCCGCCTGGCTTTGCTGCTCCGCCTCGCCGTCCGGCGCCTCTTTGGCAGCGGGATCCGGGGGGCGCCCGGGGGCCCGGCCGGGACTCAGAGCCTTCCTGCGCCACTGTGCAACAGGAAGGCCGGGCGGCGGCGGCGAAAACGTCCGGGCTGCTTCTGAAACCTCCGCCAACCGGTGCTTCGCCAGCGCTCGCTGCGGGCGGTGTACATGCTCAACGATGGCCCCAAGGGCGGCTCGGAGGCCCGGAGCCCCGAGGCCGGCGCGCTGCAGAGCCTGGCGCGATTCCCCCCAAAAAAACCTGTTTTTTGCTTTTTGGCTTGCTCTCCCACCCCCCCTCTTTTTTTTTCCTCCCCTCCTTTTTTTAATCCAAGGGGAGAAATCCCATTTTTAAAACAACAAACAAACGAAAAATAAACAAACACCCCCCACAGCTGCTGCAGCCACTCTATTTGAATTTTTATTATTACCCTTTTCTCCCTCTATCCCCCTTTTTTTTCTCTTCCCCTTTTGTTTTTGTTTTCAAAAAAAGGAAAAAGAAGAAAAAGATTTCCCCCCTTTATTTTTATTTTTTAAACTACTACATATTTTTAATAGATATTCTCCCCACCCCACCCCACCCCCAATTTATATTTTTCCACCCCACTTTTCCATTCCCACCCCCCTTTTTCTTTCTTTATTAATTCGCTTGCCAACCTATCTTAGAGGGGGAAGCCCTCTCTCCCACCCACCCCACCCCCAATTTATATTTTTCCACCCCACTTTTCCATTCCCACCCCCCTTTTTCTTTCTTTCTTAGTTCGCTTGCCAACCTATCTTAGAGGGGGAAGCCCTCTCTCCCACCACCACACACCCCAATTTATATTTTTCCACCCCACTTTTCCATTCCCACCCCCCTTTTTCTTTCTTTATTAATTCGCTTGCCAACCTATCTTAGAGGGGAAGCCCTCTTTCCCACCCACCACACCCCCCCAAAACAACTTTGAGCTGAACCCCAAAAAACGGGGGTAGATCACTGCTGAAAGTAGATCACAGTTTCTTGGGAGTTGGCCACCCCTGGTATAAGACATGTAACTAGAATAAAATTTTTAAAAAACCAAGCAAATAATTGTAATAACTACTGTAATAAAGCACTGCTATAATTATATAATTTCCCTAAAATTTGGTTTCATTCACCTTTCCGTGCTGAAATGTCACAACCTGAAGGACCATGGCTTGCCCCCCCCCCCAGTTTTGATCCTGGGTACGCCCCTGAGTCAATGCAAAAAAGTAAGAACTTATTCTTGTTGTTTTTACTAATTATACTTTGCATTGGCTCCTATACGTTATTTATTATTATTGCATTAAGGTAAGAAACAATATATGCAGTGTTATATTTGTTTTAAATGTCGCAATGGTTTTGCGGCTCCCAGGTTTTTTTTTTTTCCTTTGGAAACGGGTCCAAGTGGCTCTTTGTGTCTTAAAGGTTGCAGACCCCTGGACTATAGGATAGAACTTCAGTGTGCTCCTCTACTGTGGCACATTGTAGCTGTTCCACCAGCCAGCAGAATGGCTCTGATGCTGCCATGTACCACACAGTTATCTGAGTTGTTCTGCTGGCATAGCCATTGTGATGGTGGCATAGCTTGCATTCTGCTGTCATATGGGGCCCGGCTTTCCCACTGAACCCTTTATCTCCTTAGCTGGCAAATCTTCAGTGTAGAATTGCACTCTCTGTACATCTACATATAAATGAAACAATAATTCTCAAGGAAGAAAGATTACTTTATGATACCCACATGTGTGGCAGTAGACAACACCTTAGGCAAGCCCATATATCTTGTGGGTGAGAGACAAGAGAATGCTACTTCTAAGATAGTGTCATTCACACAGTGTTTTTATTAAGTATCTACTAAAAACAACGAACAAAAAAATATATTCTGCTTGCTTAATTGAGGGCACTTTTATAGTAGACCTGAAGGTGTTTGATTAATGTAATCAATTAATGGATTAAATGTTGCAATCCTATTAATTATATATTATTACTTACACATCCATAGATTTCTTGAGGGATACAAAACGGTAGAAAGAGGGGCTCCATTTGACATTCTGAGAGGTTGGTTCTGGCAGGGGAAGAGTTTAGGGTGGAAGTCAGAACCTCAACCAGCAAAATGGGCAGGTGGGCATCCAAACACAGCAAGGATGGCTCAATACATCTTGAAATAGGTAATGCACATTACCATCTAAAGCATGGGCTCCCATAAGGCAGCATTATTAAGTCCAGAGTCTAAAACTGCCTAATTGCACCATGAGGGTCTGGGACAGAGTTGCATTTAACTTTTTCTTTCATTTGGGGCTACCCATTGAGCTCATTGCATCTTAGAGTCAGGATATACTGACTTTTAAGAATGGCTTAAAACACATTGAGCTCATTCCCCATTCCCCTGCGGTGTTTCAAGTTGCATTTGCACTTGCTGTACACACCCCAGAGAGGGGTAGGCATGTCTCCACCCGACGCCTGTTGCCGGATTTGTTTCTGTGCACCTGCAGCCTCCCAAACATGTGCATCGCCTCTCTGAACTGTACACGCCTCAGCTTTGCTGTGGCTTGCATTTTCTAATTGGATAGCAGGTGGTTTGAGGGGAAATGCATCAAACAGGAGTATTTCTTGAGAAACAACAGGATACAGATGGATTGTGGCTGGCGTCATGTGTGCTCGGCTTCAAACACCAGCAGTGAGAGAGTAGTGGAGCTGGAGTAAAGGGTAACGTGTGCATAGCCTTGGAGTCATTTTTTGGGGGCAGATCTAGCCATTAAAAATCTTAAGGCATTCCCCCTCTCGTGCCCAAACAGCAAAGGTGGTCGGAATTTATCAAGAGCATTAAATCTGTCTGCATAATTGAATTTTAGCCTCCTTAAATTCTGCTTGCCATTTGAGCTGGAATAAATTATATGCGTACTTTCTTATCTGGAATTAGTTGTGTAATTTTAAATTGAAGCTCTGTTCAGTCCCTGGCCAGCTCCTGTCAGGCTTCCTTTCAAGACACATCTGCTACAGGGGAAGCCCTTATGATTGTCTGTGGTCTGTTTCAGACAATTTAGGGAAGGCAAGCCTCTGGCATTTGCGGCTTGTTGTGTCAGAGCCATTTCTGATTGGGCTTGACCTTTTTATGCTCACCCTGAAACTTGCTTTTGGCTTTTTCTCACAATCCAAAAAGATGAGAGGATTTTGCCGGCTCTTCGGTACAGAGACAGCAGGTATCTCTCTTCCTTTCTAGGAATGCGACCATAAGTCTGAGATTCAAGGAGCATTTCAACAGTTTTATTTATTTATTGTGTTTACACTCTGGATCTAAGGGACCGCTATTTGCCTAAATGGCAGAAAATAATTTTATATTCAGTTTGTTCCTGCACTGCTCGTAGGGTTTTTAAAAATGTAAAATAAACAAGAGCAAGAACAGCCACCACAGTAATTTAAAGCAATCCTTATCTAGTCCACTGGGTCTCAGTTGATCTCATGTTGTTGCCATTCTTGTGGATGAATGGTTCTAAGCACATTAGGTGAGTAAGGAGCTGGAAAGCGCTGGGCCGTGTGTTGACTCTGTAATATATAGGATGACATTTATAGTGAGCTTTTCCACAAATTATAGCTGTACATTTTATGATCTACCCAACCCAAACATGGTTTTCACTGCTCTTCTTACACCATCCAATCTTTGATTTTTTTTATCCACACAGGAGATTCTGTACAGGATAAAAATGGATTTTTGGAAAGTGTTTCAGAGAATCGGGACATACCTTGTTAGCTTATTGGTGGTTCCTTAGAGAGAAAAGACAAGCTCAACCAATGATAACCGTTAGTAAACTCCGCATGTAATGTGTAGGTGATGCTCAGTCAATGTCCCAGTTTGCACTTGGCTTAGCATGAGCACTTGGCTACATCTCAAACCACGAGCCTGGGTTGAGACGACATGCTTAGCCAAACCATGGCTTTGCTGAGGATGGAATTAGTTCTTACGGTGGATCTGGAGCTTCCATTGAAAACAGCTGGTGCATTGCTCCTTTCTCCCTTGGAATATATAATACAGGGATGTTCAGTGTGTGACATAGTACTAACATAGGTTGTTGGCATCCACCTGTCTCAAGAGGCAATGGAGTGCGCCTCCGGGGGTGAAGTCAAATCACTGTGTTAGCAGCACTGAAGAGACCTCCCCAGGGTGCAAGCCTAGGCAGTGTGTATAGTGGTCCTGGGCTGCCGAGACGACAAGACCCTGCTGTTGGCCTCGCTGATATGGTCCAAAGGAAAGCAATACGTTTGGCACCAGCTTGGCTATAGGAGTTGCTGGAAAGAGGCGTACAAGGCACCATCCAACCATCTTAGGGACTCCACTCCCAATTTGTGTCACTCCATTGTCTTTTCTTCTCCTGAATATATCGCACAAGGCAGTGGAGGTTTAGGGGTTATAGTTTTCCTTCTCCTAGATGGGTTACCTTCTCAGGTTGATGAGCCCCATCTGCCCCTCGCTTCCCTCTACAGCATGTGCAGAAAACCACCTTCTTGACCTTTGGACGCGCTGTTGGTCTTGTCTGCTCAATCACATTGCTTCACATGCAGGGGAAGTCCCCAATTCACCGAGAATGGGAATGGAATGGAATGGAAAGACACAATACAAATAAAATTATGGTGATGAGGATGAGGTTAACATAAGAAGAGTCTGCTGGATCAGGCCAATGGCCTGTCTAGTCCAGGATTCTGTTCTCACAGTGGCCAGCCAGATACCTGCGGGAAACCCTATAGGAGTAGGAAGCTATTTGGACAAAATCAAACAGGAAACTGAAAAACACAAGGAAGGCATGGGATGACAGAGTTCAAAATTATGGTTTCTAAACCAGATATAGGTTTGTGATAGCTGGAGAAGTTTTCGTGCTGTGAGGAAAGTCTGCTGAAGCACATTCAAAGGCTGCAGTTAAAAGATTGTGTTGATTTCCAGGCGGATCCAAGGCACACTTTCTCAGATGTAAGCCTCCATTCTGTTCAGAGGCTTTTGCTTCGCGGTAGGCATGTTTAGGGATGTTAACACATTTACGCATTTGTAGGGCAGATGCTGCTCCTCAATTACATCCTATTCATGGGTCTCAGCTGGATTCAGCACAGCAAGACACACCCAAATAAGAAAGAAGATTAAAGTCAATGACCAGATTGTTTATCATCCTCATTGCATTCACCACTGTTTAGTTTGTCTGCTCCCCCACCCCCACCCTGCGCTTACAGAGCTGTGTTTTTCTCTAACTCAAATAATTAAGTTATATTTCAGACCAGAAGGTTCCGCAATCACTGACAGGTGCAATATAGCTCAGTTAGAGCAGAAACAGCATATTTTGTTCTTGTCTTTTTAATTTCTCAGGTAGGCGGCAAAAAGAGGAGATAGGCTTTGCAGTGGAGTTCCTGTGAACTGCGCTCCGTGCTATTAATTATGTATAATCGCCCCAGTGTACAAAGTATCCCTTCTGAAAGAAACTCCTTGTTCTCCAGGCAATAAGTCTCCCTATAGTTTTCTGAGAAAGACTTTATTAGAGGGGTAGAGAAATGACTGCTGCCGCCAGGCTAGCTTCTCTCGAGAGGATGTTCTTAATGCCACACTGCAACACATTTAAACACAACCCTCTTAAACAGTGTTTAACTGACAGTATTCTCGACTGTGGCCTTCAGTGACCATTCAACAACTAATAAACTCTTCAAACTTCACTGGTGGCGACCATTTTCCGCAGGGGTTCAGTTCCTGACCCCCCCCCCACACGTGTTGGCGGAGCACGCACAAGCCCGTCCCGTTTGGGGGGCACTTCTGGGTCAGCAACGACAAGCGTGTGTGTGGTCGCACATCAGTTGGACAGGCCTAAAATGGCTGCTGCCTGTATGTATATCCTTCTTCTGTCAGCAAAATCAGGGCCAACAGGATGACAGCCCAAACGGGGCCACTGAGAATCAAGAGGGAAGCATCAGCATCCTCTGGGGAACCACAAGGTTTGCAGAAGTAGAAAAAATAGGGGGGGACTTAAGGGACAGCCCCTCGAAAATAGCTTTTTGAGGACTGATTATTCTTACTACCCATAGAATGTTGGCTCTCAGCTGGAAAAGCAAAAATGGGAAAAGCAGGGAATTAGAATGCCCTGTATCAGCTGTTTTTGAGGATTTCATATGCTTGAGTCGGTAGGCTGGCTGGCTGGCTGGCTGGCTGGAACCCACAACTATAGCATTCCTGCAAGATGCTCTAGTTCTGCAGGCCCCACTTGCAGTAAAGAAATAAAGAGTTCCCCGAGGGTTCCTTTTGGTGCGGATGCTGCATCACATCGCTGGGTCCTGCAGAAACTCGATTCATGAACATACATTTGGGGTCTTGGTCAGGTGACGGCAGGGCAGGAAATCAGTCTCTCTTCTGACATGCTTCAAACATACCACTAGATAACACATAGCCCTAGTCCAGTCCTATGTGGTATCTAGTGCCCCATCTTTCTGAAAGTTCACTGTCTGGTTACTGTTTATAAGCACTTTGCAGAGGATAAGTGCCAGGTCAGGATGCTGGGGAGAATTCACATTCAGACATTTGATATAATGGAGAATTCAGTATAACTGGAGCTGAGTAGGGCTGCATATATGTTGGACTGCATCAGGGTACCAAAATGGTTCTTTGGAGATATGTGCATGTGAAAGCACAAGTTAGGTGAAGAGCGAAGTGAGAACGCTCATATTCGTCTGATGCCTCCAAGATGCTTAGCAATTAACAAGTATTTCAGGGACTGCATTAATATCTGACATAAATCCTGCATGTAAGCCAAGAATATGCCCAGAATCTTGCAAAAGTACATGATAAAAACAAGAACAACAAGCAGAAACCAATAAACCTCCCTCCCCAAACACATTAGAAATGGTATTTTATTTATTTATTTATTTAATTTAAATCATTTATTAAATTTTATACTACTACTATTACTACAATCATGAGTATTTGCCCCTATCAGGATTCCTAGCTGTACATACATGTAAATTACATATTAGTCATTTTGGTTGGGGGGGGGACACACCGTTATTTGAGTGGAATCTGTTTATTGGCTTAACTACATATATCATCAGGGAGGTGGGTGGCACTGTGGGTTAAACCACAGAGCCTAGGGCTTGCTGATCAGAAGGTCGGCGGTTCGATCCCCGCAACAGGGTGAGTTCCTGTTGCTCGGTCCCTGCTCCTGCAAACCTAGCAGTTCGAAAGCGCATCAAAGTGCAAGTACCGGTAGATAAATAGGTACTGCTCTGGCAGGAAGATAAACGGCATTTCTATGCGGCTTAGTCATGCTGGCCACATGACCCGGAAGCTGTACGCCGGCTCCCTCAGCCAGTAAAGCGAGATGAGCGCCGCAACCCCAGAGTCGTCCGCAACTAGACCTAACGGTTAGGGGTCCCTTTACCTTTACACACATCATGAATTATAGGCAGCAACTTCATTTGTTGCACATAAGGTTTCAGAACTTCTCTGGGCAGCTTGAATCTAGGGGCTTGATAGGCAGCTGTTTGTCCCTGGGGACTGATCTTTTCTCTGCCACTTATAGACTTTCCTGCACTGACTTCAGTTGCTTTGTACTGTTGATTCAGGTGGTGCAAAAGAGCAGAATTGTATGTCAGCTGCCTTGTAACTTGAAAAAGAAAGAAAAATGGGCTCTCAGTGCACTGCAGGATTTCTATAGTTGGAACTGCTGGGCTTTCACAGTGAACAGCAAGTAGTTGTGTGATACACGCAGTACATTGGCCTTCCCAAAGGAAGTTTGATGGCCGGTGCTGATACTGTTTTCTACTCAACTAGATCAAGAAAGTGAAAGCTAATAGTGTTTCCATGTTAACTGTTCTGCCATTAATGAAAAGAAGCTTGTACTTCAGTGGTGTCAAAATTGCTTCTGTAGGAAAGGAGTGGCATGGGCTGCGACATAAGCAGAGTTTCTAGAGGGAAATGCTTTTGAACAGAGCAGCGTAGTTCCACTTTGCTTCTTGGAAGGTCAGCGGTTCGAATCTGTGCAACAGGGTGAGCTCTCATTGCTGTGTCCCAGCTTCTGCCAACCTAGCAGTTTGAAAGCATGCCAGTGCAAGTAGATAAATAGGTACCATTGCAGTGGGAAGGTAAACAGCATTTCCATGTGCTCTGGCACTCATCACAGTCCTCCATGCACCAGAAGCTGTTTAATAACAAAAAACAACAAAACACAACAACAACAACAATTTATTTGTACCCCACCCATCTGGCTGAGTTTCCCCAGCCACTCTGGGTGGCTCCCAATCGAGTGTTAAAACAATACAGCATTAAATATTAAAACTTCCCTAAACAGGGCTGCCTTCAGATGTCTTTTAAAAATAGGGTAGCTGCTTATTTCCTTGACATCTGGTGGAAGGGTGTTCCACAGGGTGGGCGCCACTACCGGAAGGCCCTCTGTCTGGTTCCCTGTAACCTCACTTCTCGCAATGAGGGAACCGCCAGAAGGCCCTCGATGCTGGATCTCAGTGTCCGGGCTGAATGATGGGGGTGGAGACGCTCCTTCAGGTATACAGGACCAAGGCTGTTTAGGACTTTAAAGGTCAGCACCAACACTTTGAATTGTGCTCGGAAACGTACTGGGAGCCAATGTAGATCTCTCAGGACCGGTGTTATGTGGTCTCAGCGGCCGCTCCCAGTTACCAGTCTAGCTGCTGCATTCTGGATTAATTGCAGTTTCCAAGTCACCTTCAAAGGTAGCCCCACGTAGAGCACATTGCAGTAGTCCAAGTGGGAGATAACTAGAGCATGCACCACTCTGGCGAGACAGTCTGCGGGCAGGTAGGGTCTCAGCCTATGTACCAGATGGAGTTGGTAGACAGCCGCCCTGGACTGCTGGCACATGACCAAAGCTGTCTGTGGACAAATGCCATCTCCCTCGGCCTGAAGCAAGATGATTGCCGCACCCCATAGTCATCTTTCACTGGACTTAACCGTCCAGGGGTCCTTTACCTTCACCCTGTCATATCATTATAATTTCTGATGACGCTGAGCACTTTCTCTCTCTCAAACCAACTCTTGGTGTGAGACCTATTTGCTGGTGCATTATTCAGCGCTCCTTTACTAATTTTTTTCAGCTGCTTTGGGGTTACAGTGTCCTAGTTAACAGGGATTTAGTTCTCACAATTCATCTCAAAGTGTCTCTCTCCCCCCTCCGTTTTGATAATGGATTATAGCTGTTGCATTGAGCTTAAAGGAGATTGGATTGTTCTATATGCTTTTCTTCTTTTCTGAATGTGTCCTCAGAGACTCTGTGAAGAGGGATAGGAACTGATAAATTAAGTATTACCACTTCCTACAAGCACTGAAGAAGGTACAAGAGATTTTGTCTTCTCTACAGCACGTATCCTTGTAAATGCTACACTGGATACTTTCCAAGCTGTTAACCTCTGGCAGCACCATATCAAATTCCATTCTAGTTATCAACCTCCAGTATTAGCTTTGACAAGGTGAAAAGGGTTCTCCTTTAGCAGGCCAGGACGGATAAGCTTTCTTCTGGTGAAGGGTCTTATCCACAGTCAGCTCCAGGTTCTGAGGTGCCTGTAGCTAGATGCCATGGGGCATGTGTGTCCATAAGTAGACTCACTTCCTTCATTTTTCTGCCACTTGTTTGCTTGCTCAAATCCTCTGGGCTTAACCCACCCCACCAAGGCAAGCAGAATCTCTTCATCAGTTGCTTGAAGAGGGTAAGAGGAACAGCAAGAAGGAGTCACAGCAGGCTCTGTTGGCTCTGTGGGTTGGCAGTAGGACTTGGCAGATGCCTACTGATGCCAACTCTACCTAGGTTTACTTAACTGTCTATGTCCCTGTACATATTTCTCTCATATGTCCTCCTTACTGTGAAGAGAAGGGTAAAGCAGTGATGTGGAAGCTGTGGTCCTCAATATGCTGTTGCACTCTAACTCCCATAACTCCTGACAATTGGCCAGGCTGGCAGGGACTGATACAAGCTGGAGTCCAACAGCATCTACAGGGTCAGCTGTTCCCAGGGCCTTTCCATCTTAGAGCCCTGTCTCTTTATACTGAGCCTACAGCTGGAAGGGTTCCATGATCACTGCAGATGGTGACAGCAGTCACGAAATTAAAAGATTCCTGCTTCTTGGGAGAAAAGCAATGACAAACCTAGACAGCATCTTAAAAAGCAGAGACATCACCTTGCCAACAAAGGTCCCCATATTTAAAGCTATGGTTTTCGCAGTAGTGATGTATGGAAGTGAGAGCTGGACCATAAAGAAGGCTGATCGCTGAAGAATTGATGCTTTTGAATTATGGAGCTGGAGGAGACTCAAGAGTCCCATGGACTGCAAGAAGATCAAACCTATACATTCTCAAGGAAATCAGCCCTGAGTTGCTCACTGGAAAGACAGATCCTGAAGCTGAGGCTCCAATACTTTGGCCACCTCATGAGAAGAGAAGTGTGCTGGCCCCGGGGGGTCGTCTGTGAAGTAGGGTCTAAGTCCAGTCCTAGGTCCAGGAGTCCAACAGGGGGTCAATCCAGCAGGGAGCAGGGCAAGGTACAGGGCAGGAGCAGGTACGAGGATACAGACAGACACGCGTTAGCAGCTATGTTGCTCACGCAACTTGGGACTGGGGCTGGCTGGCTTTTATCTGCCCCGATGCTTAGGGCAGCCCCGATCCTCTGGTGACTTGCCTCTCCTTCTGGCCTGGAGGCGAGCACTCCTCCTGCAAGAACTTAGTTCTCTTCGCCTCTCTGCCCTGAGCCTCCGCAGCTCAGGAGAGGCTGGTGGGTTACCGGACCCGGGGCCGCCTCAGCTTCCTCTGATGAGGCTGGGAGTGGAGCACCTGCAGGAAATGGGTCCTCCATCCCATCAGGAGCCAGAGCAGACTCCGCTGATGCCTGCACCTGAGGATCCAGCACAGGTGAGGACCCTTCAGACTCAAGCCCTGGCCCCGGCTGAGCTGGTTCTGGAGGCAGGGAATCCTGTGCAGGCTGGGATCCCTCAGGTTCAGCATCTGAGTCTGAATCCCAGGCCATCACAAGAAGACTCCCTGGAAAAGACCCTGATGTTGGGAAAGATGGAGGGCACAAGGAGAAGGTTGGACAGTGTTCTTGAAGCGACCAACATGAGTCTGACCAAACTGCTGGAGGCAGTGGAAGACAGGAGGGCCTGGCATGCTCTGGCCCATGGGGTCACAAAGAGTCGGACTAAACAACAACAACAACACAGCTGCAAGTGTTGACACAAGCCAGCATACCTGTACCTTTAAAAGTAGCTAAGAATTCTGGGTAGCCTTTGAAGGAGCAGCTGCTCATCTCACTGGGATGCTATCACAGTAAAAGCTGCACAGATTAATTTTTTCCCATTTGAAACAACTATTCAGTATGCTGCCATTGAATCTGCCAATCCTCACCATGCCTCCCACGAAGATGCCACACTTTATCATTTAATGCCTGCGTGCCCCTTTCCTGTTCATGCCCCATGTTTCAATATAACTTGGTATTCAATGCAAGATGTGGTTTGTAATTCACATGTTGCAGCACGTACTTGTTTTATTTTTGGTTGCATGATCATGGAACAATTGCAGTTTGGCTCCAGCCATCAGCCAGAATTCAAGGTTGCGTAATGGGGTTCCCAGCCTTTCTCCCATGTAGGCACTGCTGAGACCCAAACTTGCATAACTTCCGGAAGGTTTCTAATCATGTGACTTCCGCCCTGATCTGGGATCTCACGGCGTTTTTAAATTAGTTTCTTGATGAGCAGGACTGTTTGGGGAAATATAGTTGGGAACAATTAGCTGAATCTCTTTGGTCCCCGTTGTCTGCAAATCTCAGATTGATTACCGGTACCTTACCTCAAAATAGATGGGCTCTGATTAGATTGATATAAATCTAGTTGATGAATCTTCAAACAAAGTAGCAAAATCACAGCATATAGCCATTAGGCCACTACAGTTCTTGCCCTCTTATAACCACAACTTGTTAACGGGAAGTTGAGCAATGAGGAAATGATACAGCTTCATTTATTAGGTGGAGATGAAGATCTTGCAATTGATCCTTGTGACAAATAATTAAGTTTAATTAAGTTTTTGGAGCCCACATTACAGCATCAATTTTCTCCTTATCTTCCATTTCCTAAAATCCTGGTAGTATGGAATACCACTAAAAGCCTGCTTGCTGACTCCGTTTAATGCTCCAGTGTGAGCTTTGTGTTTGCTATTCCACATGATAAGCAAAGTGCCACAATCATAGAAGAGGATGGTTGTTTTTTCAGTCCAAGGAGTAAAACATCCTATCTCTAAGAGCTGATTTAAGGGACAGCCAAGTCCCAGTGGGTGGGTGTGAGGAGAGAAGATTTATTATTTCACAGCCTGCTTTTCCAGTTTGGAATCTGAAAAGTGGATAAAATAGATTTTATGTATCTAGCTGAAACTGACATGATCTGAAAATAAATGACATGGCCATTTTAGGGTGAGCTCAGTCATAATCTTTAAAAAGAAAACACAGTAGCTTTGTCCTTGTGCCTCACATTTGCACGGCAGATGAACATTTCATCATGTTTAATTCAGAGTCAGTCTTGCGCTCCCCCCATTACAACTAGAAGACTGCTCATTTTTAAAATATTTTTAAAGCACCATTTATAAGTGCATTCCTTGCCCTTTTTTGTTTTTGTTTTTTTTTGTTTTTGTTCCCCACCCCCACCCCAAAATACAAAGTTGCTGGTGAGGAGAGGATGCGCCTTGGTAATGCCATGGGGCTGTAGCCAATTGGTGCCATCCATAGCTGGCTTTTGCTGCAAACCTCTAGCTTTAACCTGAAAGGAAAAACGGCATTATTGGACTGAACACAGGGAGGGCATTTCCAAACTAGTCCTACTTTTCCCAGCCAATGTTGTATCAAATCTGCATCCGAAGAAGAAATGTTCAAGTCGGACAAATAATCCAGTTTATTTGGACAAGCACTATATGCAAAATCCATATTTCTTTTGTATTGGCATTTTGATATTGTGCTTTTACAACAGAGCTTTAAATAAACAACACTATTATGGTTCACTTGAATTCTAACATCATTATGAAAAGAGGTGATTTAATTTTATTTATTTATGTTACGCTTCTATCCTGCTTGTCTTCAATCATGGAGTCGTGTACTCTTTCTAGGTTTCTAGGTAGTTTACCTATCCAGGCACTGACCAGACTCGGACCTGTTCAGCTTCAGCAAGGAACAGGCCAACATTCAGGGAATAGGAGCTTGTCCACATTTGAGCATTATTTAACTGTTAAACCACTCCTCCCAATTTGAATTTGACCAGAAGGGCCCACCCTCCTACCTACATGAATCTGCCCATGAGGAGCAACTTCAGTCTTTCCCATTCATACCAGTAGACATTCCTTTTTGTGGCTGTCACTGTCTTCTAATTGTTGATCCTATTATGCCCATTCAGGATCAAAAGGGCATGTGTGCAGATAGCTGCGTGCGTATCTTAAAATAAATAAAATAAAATAAAATAAAATAAAATAAAATAAAACAATCCACCCCAGAAGTGTGTAGTCAGGCAACTGCAAATTTGGTGGAGAAATCTGGTGAAATTGCCCACCCAATTTCTCTGTGCACAGATAGGGTGAGGGTTTCGAGAGCCATTTGCGCACAACTCTAGTTTGTAGTTCATCTTGATGTTCCATGAGAAGCTGCAGAGTCTGCACTGGTGTGGTTCGCCATGCTCTTTTGAAAGGAGGGAAGAAATGGCCAATGCAGAGGTTCTCCTGGTTCCCCTTTGTCAAGGAAAAAGGCTCTAACACCTTCAAGCCTTTGTAGTGGGGTCAGGTGTATGCAACCTCTTTCCCCCCAAAACTGAAGCCCCTGGGGAGTTGCACGCACACTCCTGATACAAGTATTGAGGTACTGTAGAACCAAATAGATTGGGAAATACCTGGTAAACAGGAGGATAGAGTATGCACACCACATATAAGCCATTTCAAGCATGTACAGGTATGAAATAATCAAGTTAAACTTTTTTTCTAATTAGATAGGATTCAGTTAGCAAGGGCCAACTGGAGGGCATACGGCAGATCTAGATAATTTCAGCCAAGCTGATGTTAGTACAGAGCTTCAGTGCTGTGATTTGCAAACTTTTGCCTGAGCTCCTGAAATCAATAGAAATCAAAGCAAGGCTTCACTGCACAGCCTAGCAGCCAAGTTTCATGTGCTGCAGGATGCCTCATATAATCAAATCACATACCACAGCAGCGCAGCTTGGAATTATAACTTTGAACAGATCAGTGCTCTCTGATTTCTACTCCTTCAGTTTCAACCCACTTACTCTTTTCAATGAAACTGGAATAGTTGAATGGGGGACTGATGAGTAAAAGTGGAGGAATAGTTGACAGATGATGGGCTTTGATGATTTCCACTAGTTCTGATATAAGGTAATCTCAGTGACTCAGAGATTACCTCCCGGTGTTGGTTCTTACCTTATGAGAATGGAAAAGCTGTTAAAGTCACATTTCAACTGGGTAATTAAAGAGTCCTGAAAAGCACTCTTTCTTTTAAGATACTATCAGTCCTGCAGTGATTGGAAACTTGTTTCAGAAAGCTTAACATCCCCAGATGGGTTTTCCTAGGGTTGAAATTGAGATTTGGGGTGAGAAGAGTTTGCCTTTTCCTCTGCAGTATTTCTGTTTCCTTGGTTCAATATTTAAAAGCATCCAGACATTTAGGATTGGCCGCACAAAATTGAGACTGTCCTTCTATACTGCTATCAGCCTTCAAAGCCAGAAGGAATGTGAATGGTTACCATATGTGGGCATTAGAAAGGAAGGATTTTCAGTGTATATTCTCCATCCATTATCTGCAACTATCTGTAGACAGTGCTTCCCATTGCTACCTCTCACCAAATTTAAGTGCCCCATAACATTACAATCAGGGCATTTCCACCTGTGAATGATCATGCACTAATGCAGTGTGATGTTAATTTGGATGAAGCAAGGTTTTGCTCATGAAATCAATCTGATTCAAACCTAAAAGCAAGGACTCAAAGCATTTTATTTTCTGAGCAATAATAAGTTAGGAGTTACAGGCACAAAAATGCAAAGAGCTGAAGCTGTGAGATGTTGGCATGCTCACCTGAAGATGAATGATAGAGCATAAAGGGCAATGAACTGGACTTTGTGGGATTGTCACACATAAAAGGCAGATCTTCTACTAGGCATACATTAAAAAATGATCAGGGGGAAGAAAACCACTGACAGCAGTTATATATATTGAAGGGACACTTCTACAAAAACTCAGTGAAAGTATAACTAAGTATGATCAACAGCTTCAAAAGCAATCCTGAGAGGGAAACATCAAGGGTAAGTATAGAACAGAGGCGCCAAGATTTGGCCAGGCAGAGGTCATGAGGGACCCCAGCACACACTGTTCAGTCAACTTCAAGAATCCAGGACAGAATTGAAGACAAAATCGGTGCATTGATTTTAGACCATGTTGAGCAATTCTATAAAAAGAAGGGCAGCAGACTGTAGTTAGACATGAAGGTCAAAAGATCTTTAGCAAGGTTGCCTCTTTTTTCATACTAAAGCTCTCTTTTTTGGGTCTGTTTTTTCCACTTGAGAATGAAGTGGCCAGATCCACTTAGCATTCCTCACTTACTTTGGATAATGATTCTATAGCCTACACTAGGGGTTGCCAAACGTTTCTGGATTTGTGGGTACATTCACAAAACAAATAAACAGTTGTGAGCATCACATGCATACCACAGCCAAGCACAAACCACAACCTATTCTATTGGGTAAAACCGAATGCCTCTTTCTTTCTTTCTTTCTTTCTTTTTGCCATATCATTTTTATTGGTTTTACAACAATACAGTACAATAATGAAATCCATCACGTTATCTTTTCAACTCTTATCATTTTGGCTTTTTAAGGCCATGACTTCCTTCAAACCTTCCTTATGATATCCTAACATTCATCACTAATATCTATACTTCACAAATTAATCACTACTTAAAATTATCACGCTTAAAACTTATCACTAAAATTTCATATTACAATGACCTTCCTTCTTTAATCTACAAAGCTTCTTGCAGTCCTATCAACGTATTCAATTCAGTCCAATTGTCCTTCAAATAATCTGCAAATTTAGTCCAATCTTTGATTAACCTCTGGTCCCACTGTTCTCGGATTCTTCCCGTCATCTTATCCAGTTCCGCATACTCCATTAATTTCACTGTCCATTCTTCCTTTGTCGGTGTTTCTGCCTGTTTCCATTTTTGTGCAGTTAAGATTCTCGCTGCGGTTACAGATACTGGAAAAATTTAACTTCTTGCTTTTTAATGTCTGTACCTGTAATTCCCAATAGAAAAGTTTCTGGTTTAACAAATCTATATTTCAACATTTTCTTAATTATATTATATATCATATCCCAAAAGCCTTTCACCTTCTTATATTCCCACCACATATGATAAAAGGTACCTTCTTTTTCCTTACATTTCCAACATTTATTCTCAACTTTATAGAGTTTTGCTAATTTAACTGGTGTAATGTACCACCTATACATAATCTTCAAGACATTTTATTTTAATGCATTACATGCTGTAAATTTCATTCCTTCTTTCCACAATTTCTCCCAATCGTCTAACATAATATTATGACCAAAATCTTTCGCCCAATGAATCATTACCGACTTCACTTCCTCATCTTTCAAATGCCATTCCAACAACATTTATAAATTTTTGACAATATTCTAAAATTATTATTCAATATTTCTGTTTCAAATTTAGATTTAACATTTCCACATCCATTTTTCTTCACATCATCTTTGAACATCTCATTGATCTGATAATAATGCAACCAATCATTTACAAAACCTTTCACTTCCTCATATAGTTTTAATTTCCATTTAACACCATCATTTTGGAGTAACATATGTTACCTGATTTTTACTCATATTGGCTTTTTTCACACTCAAGATTTCTAGTGGTGATAACCACCAAGGTGTTTTCCTTTCCAACCGAATGCCTCTTTCTTGCCTAAATGCACCCACAGGTGTCACAAAAGGCCTCTGCAGGTAGGTGCCACATCAGCAACTCATTATCTATGCTACAAAATATCTTTAATTCCAGAGCAAAGTTTTCTACTCCACTCCATCGAGAGCCAGTGTGGTGTAGTGGTTAAGAGTGGTAGACTCGTAATCCGGGGAACCGGGTTTATGTCTCCACTCCTCCACATGCAGCTGCTGGGTGACCTTGGGCTAGTCACACTTCTTTGAAGTCTCTCAGCCCCACTCACCTCACAGAGTGTTTGTTGTGGGGGAGGAAGGGAAAGGAGAATGTTAGCTGCTTTGAGACTCCTTCGGGTAGTGAAAAGCGGGATATCAAATCCAAACTCTTCTTCTTCTTCCATCGTTGTGAGAATATGAGAATTCAGACTGAAGAAACTACACAGGTATTTGTCAACAGTGACTAGTAATATTTAATGGCATCACTGATTGACAGAAGTGAAGTTAACCAAATCAAGGGCCATGGGTTGGTTATATTTAGCCTATTCAAGCATTCCTCATGATCTAAGCTAAATAGGAGAAGCTCTTCGAATCTCTGCTGCATAAAACAAATTATTCTTGTTTGCATTTTTGTCGTGGTTCTTTGAATGTCTTTCCACTTGAATGCATTTTTCTTGAAAATTGGTGACCAAAACACTGCACTGTGTTACAGATGTGGCCTCATGAGGGTCTTGTACAAGGCAGCCAATGTTTCTTTATCCGTAGCAGAAATGCCTCGTCTAATGCTTCCAGGAATTAAATCTGCCATCTGTGTAATTTTGTCGGCCAATAGTCATCTTGTGATTAACCCACTGCTTCCCATACTTCTGGTAACTGAGACATATTAGCTCTTGACTTAAAAACCACAGACATGCGCTATTGTGTTGGGCAGGAAAAAATCGAGTGGGTTTTTCAGACAAAACCATCCTTTATTGCTCCACCTCTGAGCCACTGCAGCAAGAAAACTACATGAGCTCAAAACACTGACAGTGAAACCACAGCACCACTGGTATGAAATGGTTTCCTTTTTTATAGCAAGAAATAGGAAGAGTGATTCTTCAAGAGTCTCTGATCTGAACCTGCATGTTAGTTGAAAGAGGCCTTGGAGAAATGCCTCACGGAAAGTTCAGGAGTGACTTGCCCGCTAGGGTGGAGCTGCAGCAATAGCCTCCTGGCAAGTTGCCGCCGCTTAGTGGGAGGGGAGAAGTGGGGAAGCTGTATGGGCACACTGGTAAGAACACTGGATTGGTTCCACTGGTGTGTCTGCACAGCTCCAACCTTGCTGCAAGTGCACCCTTCCCAATAAGCAGCAGTGGTGCCTCTGCCAGGAGGCTACTGCTGCGATTCCACAGCACTGGGGAAGCTGATACTGGTTAAGGTAGAATACCGGTAGTCAGCTTTCCACTGCATCGAGATGCCCCAATCACAGCAATATTGGAATGACCCATCCCAAACCAGGAGCTAATTGAAAAGAGCAGAGCCAGAGGTGACTCACACAGAGACCCAGCAGGCAGCCTCTTCTGTGGTTGCCTCCTTTGGGTTCAGAGGCACTAGTGCAGCGAGGTAATTTTAGACCCTGGACAATGGTTTTACAGTGGGGGCCCTTTAGATAGTTTAGATGGTTGTGAGCATACAATTAGCAATTTTCTTCATTCCCTCTCCCTCCCACCCCTCATTCCATGCTTTACAGCTGCATCTACATTCCTCATGTGTTAGAGTGGAAAACAGTTTGCCGGAGCTGATAAAGAAATACTCTGCATATACAGTTTCACATGTTAAATTCACTTAAAGCATAGCACCGCCACAGCTACTAGAACAAAATGGGGTTTGCTTCCGCTGCTGTCAAGGTAAATACCTTTGCTTGGCAATAAGCATGGTTTTATTGCAGGAAAAGATAATACATATTTAAAGTAAACACAACATGAACATCTGTAACCAGGTACATGCCTGATTGAGAGAATGCTGCGGACTGACTAGTGTCAGTCCCAGTGAGCCCATGCTGGATCAGATTCTGGCATGAGATTGTTTGCCCCTGCCCCTCTCTGGGGGTTCATTTGGGGGCCCCAGCACTTGAACCCTGAGGTCAGCCCCTAACTACACCAGCACACTGCTCAGAGGTGGCCTTAAACAATCAATTAATGTGTTTCTTGTGGGACTCCAGCAGTCTTCTCCTGCCACACTAGAGCACCTGGCAACATTTGAAGATTACTGGTTAGAATTGTGTTCCCAGGCCTATTTTATCCTCTGTTGTGTCTAGTTGATGATCTTCCAGCCAATAACATATGCTATTTTTGTGGTGTTGTTCTCAAATGAAGGAAGACGGGTGGGACATTGTCTTGGACTCGGAACCCTGTGGAACATTTGTTCAGACACAATAAAGGGAAGTTGTGGGGAAATTAATAACTGCTTCTCCTGAGGTATTAGCTGCCATGTGAAGAGTACTGATAAAGGACAATTGGAGTGGTGAGGAATGAAGTGTAGACCTCAGCAACTCCTCTGGCTATAGAATGAAATGCATGAATTAAAGCAGATGGACCTTGGAATTGGAGGGAGGTCAGAGATGCTAGCTAGGTCTGTTCTAAATTTACTTTCTGTTCTATATTTATGCACACATTGTTGATACTTCACTGTTTTACTTTGAAATTTTAATTTATTTTCTTGAATTTTATGGTTCTTTGTGGTGCGCGTTTATTGGTTTGTGTGTGTTCCTTTGCTTTGAAATTTTAATTTGTTTTCTTGAATGTTATGGGTCTTTCTTCTGTATGTTTTTAAATTATTGTATGTTCCATTTGTGAACTGCTGTGATATATAACCTACATATAAATAAAATAATATAAAATAGAAATAAATAAAATGGAATGAAATGTCCCCAGAGTTCAGACCTGGTTTGCCTTGTCATGACAATAAGCCTCCAATACTGCTGCTGTCACCCTATTCCTTTCTCACGCAAACTTCCTTCACAGTGATGGCAGCAGAGATTATGGGAACTGGTGAAGGGGCCTCCTCTAGGCCCTGAGACAGCAGCCTCCTGAGCACCAGGAACTATGGATCATGCCCTCTCCATGGTTCCTGGTGCCTGGGACAATTTTGCAGCAGTATGCTAGGACCCAATGGAGATTCTGTCTCTCACAAAGCTTCCCTTCCTGATTTATTACCACCAAGTTTAGACGAAAGAGAAAGGATTATGGAAACATGGAGATGTTCAGACTGTTGTGCTCCTGTTGATGTAACAGGGGCAGTGCCAACTCTAGGGTGTTGTTGTTTTTTGTGTGGGTGCTCAGGCACAATATCTTAAATGGGCTTTCCTTCCTTGGTGGAGACCACTGTATTTGTCCATCACCTGAGCTGAGCCAGAGTGTTCCAGAGCTGGCCATTCAAAATGAAACCATTAACTCAGCAAGGTTCCAGAGGGGACTAAGAGACTTATTATATACTTACCACTGGCTCCTCTTCCAACAACTGGCAGCCAAACAGGCTGGACTTCCCACCAGGTTCACTGTTGTTTTCGCTCTTGAGGCTGTGTGCATATGAGAAAGGGGAGAACTGAGGATCAAGGCTGAGTTCAGGATGCAGTTGGTTATTGGGGGGACCAGGTGAAGCATATCTTAGATGGGGCTCTTTGGACTGCTGTGAGTTGTAGTGGGGTTGTCTGGGGTTCTCTGTAGATTCCCAGACCTCTTCCTCCAAAAACTCTGGGTCTGATGGGATCCTGACAATGACCCTCTTTCCACCAACCTGAAGTCATTTATCATTTTTCTCTAGGATAAATCCTCTTCATTTGCTGGAGAGAGAGGGCCAGGTATAGGCTAGGAGGGGGGCAGAATATTTTCACATAATTGTAATGATACTACTTTCTCCTTGAGAAAGCTGAGGATACTACTTGAGCCAAGCTGAGGAAGTTCGCTCAATACCAATATTCCCTCCCCCTCTGTTTTAATAGTCTTTTTTTATTTAACTTGCCTGATTTTTGTATGTTTGTTGTAATTGCACATTTATATCAGCAGGAAAAGGCTAATGGTCAAGCGGCTTAATAAGGAAATGCATTAATTATATATGAATTTCTTGACTTCAAATATCACTTTTGCTGTAATTGCCTCCTGAGAACTAATGGCACCAGTTCTTTTGTCTGCTACTATGTATGTCGTGAAATACTAAATAAATCATCACATGCAAATATACACTTTTTAAACCTGCAATTCTTTTTCTGGGCTTGAAACGTCCTGGGCAAAAATGAATTTCCACCGGTAATATCATCCAGTGATACACATAAAATAAATGGCAGGCAGTTTGACCTGTGGCGTGTTTTTATAATCAGCAGGTCAATGGGATGCTTCCTCTCTGAGAGAATAATTGTGACTGACATATCTAATAAATGGTGAAATAGGATCTGCTAAGGTAGTATATTTAGTGCGAGGCAGCCTTTGGTTCTCTGAAAGCTTCTGTCATTCTCTTCTCCTTGTCTGTATGAAGCAGATGTTTTGGGCATAATGTCCCTAAGGGGATCAGGGTGTACTGCTAGTTTTTGGTAAGGCTGATTAAAAAAAAGGACAGTACATCTGAGACGGTTCATTTGAGGAAGGGATACCTATGACAGGCCCGTCGCTAAGGTTCATACACTCACCAAAAGCACCCACCCCTCTAGCAAAGGTGTGCGGGGGACACAAATGTTTGCACACTCCCACCATACCTACAGCATAATGTGGGATACAACTATATGTGGTCCCTCCTTGAAAAAAAAGTGAAAGTATTGCCTGAACTATCTGGGCATATAGCTGTTTCCCACAGTTAGTTGTAGGTTTGGTGGGAGCACATGAGCATTCTTGTGTTTCCCTCCATGCTAAGGGCTCATCCAGACTTCTTTTTGTGGCATGCTTTCCAGACACAGATCTGGGGTTTCCAGGTTCTTGTCTGGGCAGGTTATTATTATTATTTTTTATCCTGCTGCTTTCCCTGGGAAAAAAAACCCTGTTTACCACTAAATCAGAACAAATGTCAATCTGCGGAGAGCCCAATTGCCGTTTGCATACGCTTCAACATTTCTCGGATGAAAATAGTGATATCCTATTTAATAATTATTATTATTTTATTTTATTTATACCCCACCCATCTGACTGGTTTGCCCCAGCCAATCTGGGCAGCTTCCAACATAATAAAACATTAAACATTCAGAAACTTCCCTATACATGGCTGCCTTCAGATGTCTTCTGAAGGTTGCATAGTTACTTTTCTCCTTGGCTCAGCTGGTCACATAACTCCATACCCTCTCTGATGAAAATAGGGGTGTTCTAAGGAATGTCCTAAGCAGGACATTCGGGGATCAAATCAGAAACCCAGGGAGCTTTTGTAAATCTGGGACTGTCCCTGGAAAATAGGGACACTTGGAGGGTCTGTTTTGTTCCGTTGCAGCTGGTTTTCTCAGGAAAAGTGGTGGGACAAAAAAAGTCACCACTCAGACACAGAACTTGGAAAATGAGGACTGGTGCCTGGAAAGCACAGTGCAAAAGGAAGTCTAGATGAGCCCCAAAGAAAAGACACTTGAGGTGAGCATGTGAGCAAGACTTGGGTAATGAGGTTTCTGATAGCTGCCACTCACACAGCCTGAAATACCTCAGACTACAAGGTTGTCACAGCACACAGAACTGCTGCAAGTAATATCTGGATAGACATCCCAAAAGCTTTGGCTGAACTGGTGGTATTGATACCATTAGTCTCAATAGTGGTAGCTGAAGAATTGTTTGCAATAATCTCTGTGGGAAAGTGCCGTAGACTATTGACCCATTTGAACATGAATGGCAGTGACAGCAAATCAGGGTTATATTGACTGCTGTGCTGGGGCAGTTCTTCCAAAGATGAAGTCATACAGTCATTTCAGAGGCATTATGAGAGTGCACTGGAGTGTTATATTATGACATGTGGGTCAGCTTCACAATAATAGAACTCTTTGGATTGCCTATGACCTTAGTCTTCTATTTCCAAATATACCTTGCCTTGTCCTCTTATGCTGCCTTTAGTGAAACTTCCTTTATTTTTCCATCTCTCTAGGAGAAATTTGGATCTATTTACTGTCTGCCTGATGGCCAGCTGTGCCCAGAAAGCAGGGGGTAGCTTATGAAAAATCACTGCTGTATCAATATTTTGCAGCTATTGTCTACTTATTGAACTCTTTTATTTAACAGAATGCATATGCTGCTTAATTGTAACCACTACTTGATATAGAACTGTGTTACTGATTATAAAATGCCTTAGACTTTCCCAACATCTACAGTGATTGCTACCCAAATATGCTTTGTACCTTTAAAGAAGTGGTTGTATGTGGCTGTTTTGATTGCCTCCAACTCCAAGGAACTATTTGCAAGAAGAGGCTTTTGCTCCTCCCTTTGGTCTTTCTTGTCCCATTCTAATTGTTTGCTTCCATGGAAGCAGTGTTAGAAAACCGGGTTTTACCATGAGTAAGAGCACGTGTTGCGATCAGGACCTGGCAAGACACATCCCTTCCTGTGGGGGTGGGGCCGGTAGCCGGCCTTAGCAGCTATAGGGCAGTTAAGAGTTACTGGGCAAAAGTAAATGTTGCAACTTGTGGTGGACAGCTTAGCGTCCTATATAATCCTCTGCACGCAGGGTGAACCTTCTCTTGGCTTCGGCTTCTGATCACCCATCCTGCCCCCCCTCTTTTTCTTAGGCCTCTGTGCTTGACCTTGCAACTGCCTGTCATGGGGTCATCTGCTTTGGGGCAGAGGCCCATTAGGAATTTGTCCATCTGGCTGATTGGCTGTTGCCATTTGGTTTTGCCTACTGCAGTAGCAACTTGTCACAACTTGTAAGGTTGGCGGTTAGGCATTGGTTCCTGTGTGGATTGCTGGATTGGGCGGTGCCCATCCAGAATCATGATGATGCTGGGAACTCCGTTACAGGAATCCGGCGACTCTTATGCTTTGTCCGAAGCCCCCGGTAGGGGTTAGGGCCATGGCCGAGTCCCCGGGACCATGGGGAGAGGGAAGCGTGTTGCCCCCCGTTCCTTAACTCTCCTCAGCGGCATTCTCCCAATCGCTGGTTCTAGGCCAGCCTCTGTCCCGGTAGGACAGTAGTCTGAACCAATGCCTACGCAACCACTCACCGAATTTGTATTTAAATAAAGTTGTGGCCCTAAATTATTGCCAAAAACCCAAACAAAAATTATGTCTCCTGTGTCAAGTCAATGGGGGGTGGCTTGAGGTCCTCGATACGCAACTGAGATATGAGTATACTGAGCTACAGTATACCCAGGTTATGGGTGCAACAACAGTATGTCTAGGCACACTTTTTAATAACTAGAATACAAAGCTGAAAATGAATGAACCGCAGCTAAAATATTCTGTTCATTTTTCACATGGTCTAGTCCTTCCCTTGCCTACCCCCCTAATATTCTTAAGGGTCTCTTTTCCAGTCTTCATGGAGTAGCTGGAAGTGGAGAGGCAGAAAAAGGTCCTCCTTTCCTTCCACTCTGCAGTTTTACTCTGAAATCTTAGGCTCAGTACTGCGCCCAGACCTCAGAAACTGCTCGCGTTAATGAAATTCCTTGTTGCAAAATGTGCCTAGAACAATGGGAGTTTTGAACGCTGCTGGGAAGTACCTAAGGAATCTGATAAATTATATGGATATCACAGTGGAAGTCTGATCTGGTATCTAGGGCTCCACCTTTCTTTCCGATCATGGGCTGAATCACTTCCACGGAGATCGTCCGTGGGCCGGACTGGCGCAATGCAATGCCGGAAATCGTGTCTGCGCATGTCAGCAGCACCAGAAATCGCTTCTGCACATGCCTAAACGCCGAAAAGCGCACCTGCGCAGAAGCTGTTTTTGGCGTCTGGACATGTGCAGATGCGGTTTCTGGTATATGCGCGTGCGCAGATGCCATTTACGGCACCACTCAGTGAGTCCCCGTGCTGCGCTGTGCTGGTTTAGCGCAGCGTGCGGAACACTTGCCAAGCAGGCGGCTCGGTTTGTGGGGGGCTCGTGGGCCGGTAAAACGGTCTTCATGGGCCGCATCCGGTCCATGGGCCACAGGTTGCGAACCCCTGCTCTATGCCCTTAAAACGTGTGTGAAAGGTAGCCATTCAATAGCTCTAGATTTACACATCTCAAATACTGGAAGAGTGCACCTATTGGATGTTTGTTGGTCTTGCAGCTGTATAGGCACAGAGCCTCCGTCAGGGAGAAAATGTGGCAGTCTTAAATAGACTAGTGTCATTGGCTTGAGTTAAGCATTGAGCAAAATAGGTTTAATGCATTATTTGGTTGTTATACTAGGTCAGACTTCCGGCACAAACTGTAAAATTTGATTTGTAAATCTGAAAATGCCTCATTGTTTCAGCTGTGCTGGAATGGAACAACTTTGGCATACCCTTCAACATCTGTCAGAGGAAAATAGGTACACTTGTTTTACATTAAGTGAACAAACCATTCATAGCATGGCAGTGATCAAGCCAAGTGAGAGAACTTCCTCGATGGGGCCTGGCAGTAGGCCCCGCTAAATCATTTTTTTGGCGCATTAACTTCAAAATATGCATTCCCCTTCAAAATATGCACTACAACCTAAAAACTCATTTTCTTCACATTTAGACGTTGTAAACGTTTGTACAGTGTTCCTGTAATATTAATATTTTTAAAATGTTAAAATCCAACACACTAGTGCTATTATCTATTACCTGGCAACAAGATAATATAGTTTTGTGCTAAGCTTAAGCTCCAGGTATTTGGTCTAAAATTCGGTTCACAAAAGCAAATTATCTGCACCATCCCAATGCCGATGTAACACTAGCCTTATTCAGGCATTCAGGAAAAAAAAATGTGGGGTGGGTGACGGATGTGGGATATAGTGTAGACGGGGCCTCAGCCTCAAACCACTATCCCCATCATTGCTGGCTTCATGCTGCCCCACGTTGAGTGGAGAGGACTGAGGGGGGGGTCTTCTTCAGCTGACTATGCTCATAATTCTCCCTGTGATGGGAAACCCTGTGGAATCAGAGCTCCTGATGATGGGAAAGATTCTAAGCACATTTCTCCAAATGCGTGGAGAGTCTTGCTTCAGACCACCTGGTTCAATGCAGGATTGGGCCAGTGGGGAAGGGGGCTTGAGGGCAGGTCTGCCCCGCACAGGCCTGTGCCTCTTCCATACTCTATCCGCCCCCACACACTATTTGAAACCTCGAGGTTATCTCTAAAATAATGGCTAAAAGTTTGGAGCAGGCTTGTAAACGCCCCCTCCATACCTCTTTTCCCCACTGATGTTAAACATAGTCTGCCAACCAGCTTGAAACCCCAGTTTTGAACTCCATTTATTAGCTAGCGTTAAGCCTTGTTATCAGAGATGTTAACCATGGTTAATGCCAAGGAGGGAAAGGAGAAAGAAATTTGGCCAGAGATGTAAGGAGGGTGGGGGGAGACAGCATGCAAGCCCCACAATGCACTGCAGATCACTTAAGTCATACTTGAGAGGTTAGCACAGGCATAGGCAAACTCGGCCATCCAGATGTTTTGGGACTACAACTCCCATCATCCCTAGCTAACAGGACCAGTGGTCAGGGATGATGGGAGTTGTAGTCCCAAAACGTCTGGAGGGCCGAGTTTGCCTATGCCTGATAGCAGTTAGGTTTGCAACGGGCCATAGCAGGAATCAAAAAGTACTTTTTAAAAAAAGAATAGGTAAAGTTGGGAGGGTATGCCATGTATGTCTTGCTACAAAACTAAGGCAATTAGTTGTTCCGTTTTTCCTTCTTGGAGCTATTCAGAATGTTCAGAAAAATCCTGTGATGCAGCTCTTTTTGAACTGTACTACTTCAGAATGCAAATGGGAGATTGTTTTTGAATGCCTGTAGGCACTGCCATTTCCCTTCTATCCATCACACAATCCCTAGCTTTTATTAGCAAAGGCCTGACTATTGCACTGCCAGTCATGTGCTCCCGTCTGCTCTAGTCCGTGACTGCTACAAACCTCCGCTGACTGAGTGGCAATTTTGACACCCATGCTGCAGGCTGGCCACCCAAAGTATGCAATTTATTTAGGTATTTATTTTATTTCTAGCGCATTTATATCCTGCCTTTCCTTTAAGGAGCCCAGTGCGATGTGCATGGTTCTCCCTCTCCTCATTTTATCCTCACAGCAGCAATAGTAAATTAGATTAGCCTGAGAGATGGGGACTGGCCCAAGGGACAGTCAGTGAGATTTATGGCTGAGTCGGGATTTGAACCCTGGTCTGCCAGGTCCAACACTACAATATAGGGAATTTTTCAATAAAATGATCAACTTGTTTGTTTAAAAAAATAGTAATAGGAGTGTAAAAGAAAGGATACCTCTCTCTTTTCGATATTACAGTTTAGTTTAATAATTGCACCTTTAAAAATACTGGCTGGGTTTTCTCCTTTGAGAAATCCGTCATTCTTATTCCCCTTTTCAGTTCTAGGATAGATGTCCTTGACATGCTAATGATCCATACCTGCTTATTATTTAATATGAATTGCACCAATTTTGCCTGCCAAGGCATTGAAAGAACATTCAGATTTGCTAGTCTAGGCTATGATGGATGCAGTTATGATTTCAGTCTTTTTTCACAGTCCATCAGCTGAACAATGCACTTGGGCAACAGATATTTAGAGCAGCCCCCCCCCCTTCTTGTCATCTTACTCTACTACGGCCTGCGTGGCTGTTTTCAGAGAGGGAAAAGTAACCAACAATAGGTGTCAATTTAGAGAAATATATATTCTGCCTGCTGGTAAACTTCCCAAGGCGTGGTCCTTGTGTAAATAAACTACTTTGACCACAGGCACCGCCTTATTAACTTGAAAACAAAATCTGGTAAGCTTAAACCTGGCACCTCTGGTACCCGCGATGTTTGTCAGGGATCTCCTCGCAAATCTGTCTTGCAATAGAAGTGAAGTGAAGAGCAGCCTTTCCCAACCTGCTGCCCTCTAGATATTTTAGACTTCAAGCCCCATCAGCCTCAGTCAGAAGGACATTCCCTACTGGGCTCCTCAAACCTTGGAGTTGCCCAGATTACATGTGAATGCATAATTGCAGCCTCCATTTTCAAATCTTTGCACAAAGTTCTGATGTTGAGAATATGACTGGAGCATCGGGGGTTGGATCTTTAGTGGGACACTGCCCCACTAATCTCCATCTGCCCTCAAGCCACTCTCCATTTCCCTTGACTTCTTACATACAACCAGCCCAAGGAGTGGCACTGCTTCTCAGGTTCCCGATCCTTAGCCTCAGGGCTCATCCACACTAATTTTCCTCTGCACTTTCTAGACACAGGTCCACACTTTTCTGGTCCATGTCAGAGCACTTTTCCCACCCAAAAAAAGTTCTTTAATGCTCTCAGCAATCCACAGAAAATCCATGTTGCTGTTTGTTCCAATTCAGCACTAAAGAACGGTTTTTCTTGGGGAAAGTGCTCAGAAACAAACCGGGAAAGTGCAGGCCTGTGTCTAGAAAGTGCAAAGGGGCAAAGGGTAAGTGTGGATGAGCCCTCAGTTTGGTGACTGAGGAAGATAAGGGCAAACTAGAACTTGTTAGCACCACTTGCAAGTATCTCTGGCTTTGCCTGTGGTTGGACTCTGAGCCTTCTGTCCTACTAGTTCCAGTGGAGGCACCAGCCACAACTTCAGAAATTTGCTTTCCTGTAGAAAGTCCAAGTAATGACCTTAATGTTTCCCCTTTTTCTTGTTACAAAGTAGGTCGAAAACAAGACAAAAGCAAAGCCAAGTAATTTTGGTACTTGTGGTGGGAAATCCAAATAGCCCTTATCCTGATAAATAGCTGATGTTTTAACAGTATTAATTGGCTGCCTGAGGTTGCCCCCTCAAGACTGTCTCAATCTGTGGCCAAAAATGAAAGGTGTTCTCCGTTGCACTCAATTTCGCCTCTTTTTTTCTTTTCTTTTCAAAAAGCGGTGTGCTATTCTGTTCTTAAGAGGTTAAATCTCTGCCTGGTCTATCAGGGCTCCTATCTGGTATCTTATTTCCTTCAGTCCAAACAGAAAATAAGTGTTAGGCCAGGCAACCAAAGTGGAAAAATTGTTGAGTGAATAAACAATTCCAAGACGTTGTGTTCCCTTCACAGAGTAATGCATGTTGGTCAATAGAAGGGGTTTTGTGTTCTGCTCAGCATCTTTCCAGATATTGAGTCCCCAAAGGATATTGCGATGATTTCGCCTACATCTATAATGAAATCACCTCAGAGATAGAATGTGGCAGTTCTTTAATATTGCAAAAGAATTTCTAAGCCCCCTCTGCACTCCGCATTATCCCCTGGGGCCTGCAAGTAGGCAGCCTTCATTGTTAGCTCCCACGGTTCTTTGTGAATCTGCAAGAACAGAAAATGAACTATTAAGAGAAAATGTAGCAAAGTCTTCTTAGAACACTCTAGCTCTTGTAATGGTATGGTCATGAAAGGGTAAAATGGCTGAGGTTTCCTGCAGCTGCTACTTCCATTCATCACCACCACTTGTTGCAAAGCAGCCTTTGCTAACCTGGTGCCCTCTAGGAAGTTTTGGAGTACAACTCACATGGTTGAGAACCATGTGTCACACCTGTTGTTCACAGGTTAAAAGGGGACATATGCTTATATGTTTATTTATTTAACAATATTTAAATTATTGCTTATATCAACAACATTTCTCTAAGTGATTTACAGAAAATGGTATAGAATATTCATTAAAATAGCAGTAAAAACCAACTTTAAAACAGTAAATTTGGAAGCTGCCCAGAGTGGGTGGGGCAACCCAGTCAGATGAATGGGGTACAAAAAATACTACTACTACTACTACTACTACTACTAATAATAATAATAATAACAATAACAATAACAATAACTACTACATTATCAAAATATAGATTTTAAACAACAAATGTACACAATAAAATTACAGGCTACCCCCCCTTTTTTAGCAGGAGTCAGTAACCAAAGTTCCCTGGGTAGAGGATTTGACTGTTAAAGCACTCCACAAATTGTAGCTCTGTGAGGAGACCAGGGGTCTCCTAACAACTCTAAGCACCCTTAATAAACTACAGTTCCCAGGATTATTGGGAGGAAGCCATGACTGTTTAAAGTGGCATGATACTGCTTTAAATGCATAGTGCAGGTAGAGCCACGCTCTGTGAAGTATTGGAACAAATTTACACCACCAGGTAGAAATATATTTAATTGCCAGCACATCACCATTTCTGATTGATTAATACAAGAAACATTTCTTCCAGAACATTGTCAGAGGAAAAGATAATAATAGAATTTCACATAGTGTAATTGAAGACCACTTGCTTGCTTGTCAATTATTTTCTTTACACTGGCTTTCAATGTGTCAATTCCGCAATATTTGCTGTGCTTCCAGCTGCGTGAAAACAGTTTTTACATGTTCTGTTGAAAACAGTTTTTACACGTTGCACAGTTCATCCAGAAGGGGAATAGTACTTTGGTTAATAAATTTACAGCCTGATTTTATGCATGCTTATTCTGAAGTAGGTGTATATAAGATTGTGGTTTGCTTTTTTTTTTTTTGTCCACAGGATTGCAACTTTAATTGGGTGAAGGTTAGAAGTGCAGCTTGAAAGGGTGTCAGGCTGTAACTTGAGCTGGTGCCTGGGACACAGTTTTAATGAGGATGGCAATTTTGTGAGGTATATATTCGTTATTAATTTCAGACTGAAAACATTTCATGAAGACAATGAAGTATTATTGACAAATCTGAGCTCCTGTAATATGCCTTTCCATTTACCCCACTGTAAACTGACTTCCAAAATCTCCCGTTAAACCCAAGGACAGACATCCAAAACCCATTTCTTGTTAAAATGCTTTCAAAATGAACTCAAGTTACATGACAGACTCCGTTTTTGCATTGTATCTGCTGAATGTGGCCCTCATTTGAGAAAGCCAAACAGCTTTCCAAAGACATTAATTTACCGTGTGTGTGTGTGTGTGTGTGTGTGTGTGTGTGTGGCATACAAACTATTTTGATGATGAAAGGCCTTTGCGTAACTGCAGGGAGATCTAAAAGCTACTGTGTCTTTCTTTTCGGAAGGCAGGTTTTTGGATGTGGTGCCCCAGGCAACTAGATAAAACATGTATCTTGAAATGGGTGGCATTGTTTGCTGCAGATGTTTTTTGTTATTTATTTGCTTTTTAAAATCTCACCTCAGTAAGAGTTGATGTGGGATTGGGCAGTTTCTATGGCTACCAAGAATATACAGTATTGCTAGAAAGATTTTTTTTTATTTACTTCTGCTGGAATAAGCACAGTTTTAGCTTGTTTCAAATCACAGGGTATAGAACAAAAGCTTGGAAAATCAGGTTCCTCTTGCCCTACCTTTTAAATAATTGGGTTGCAATAACAGCCCACGAGGAAGCACATACAGCCTGCAAAAGTATAAAGATCAGCATGTGGACAGTTCACACATAATGCTAAACTATGGTTTAGTTTAGCCAGTGGAGGATGTTCCATTTGGGCAAATGAGGCCTCCATGCTGCTCTTCCTTGGGACATGCTAATCTTTTTATTCACATGCTAGGATGGGCCGGATTTGATGCCATTTGTGCAGCAAGTCCCAAGCAGCAGGCAGGCAAAGAACACACTGCTGAAGATCTTGTCAGTTCAAATTGATCTCAGAGCCCTGGAATTGAAGGAATGTGGTTAGTGCAAAAATTCAATCAGTCCAACTGAATTTTATTTGGCTCCTGAACAAAATGCCAACAGTCCTTTCGTCTGAAATCCACACTGGCAAATGGAGCACGAGGCCTTTCCGCCACTGGACGAGCAAGAGACGTGCTGTATACCTAAGTGCTTGTAAAGCTCAATAAACACAGTGCCAGCATAGAGACGACTGCCTTTATCTCACAGATGTTGACATTAACCATGTTTGCATGTAGTGCTAAGCCAAAAATATTGTCTGATACACACAAGTGGTCTGCACCTGCAGGCAGTCCCTTCACCCCTCCCTTTGTGTAAATAGCAAAACAAGCCCAAATAACCAGCCCTTAACTATAGCTTCTTGTTAGTATGCTTCAAAGCAAGCCAAGGACTCAGCTACATTAGTAAAAAAAAAACAGTGTTTTGAATGTGTTATAAACATGCAACACCAAATGGCGTTGGAGAGCAAAATATATATATATATATATATATATCTAAGCAATTTCCCATAGTGTTTTTCTTTTGTTATAGCAATTTAATTTCTGGCTTATTTATAGTGGGTTTTTCCTGTGTGTAGATCCACCCCAAGACAAACAGTCCACTTTAAACCATGGCTTCACATCCTGACTTGTTTTGAAACCATTGACTAGTTTCTGGGTTAGTGCATAATGGGAAGCTATGGTTGAGTACCAACCCTGAGCACTTTATTCTCAGCTTTCTCAGACCAATTTTGTGCTGACTTTGAGTTGTTGCATTTTACTGCCACTGGTCATGTCTTGTGAACCAACAGCACAGTATTATTACTATTTTGGTGCAAGTAGCTCTAGTCCTGCAGAACCAGCAACCTAAAGGTCATATTGATTTTTTTTTTTAAGTGCCAATTCTTAGTGTGCACATGTGCATCTGAGTCACTCCAAATACAACTTTTCAATAAATACTACTATCTTTGCTGCTTCCTTGAATAGATTCAGGGTGCAGGCTGAACTGTTTGCCTTCCTGGGGATAGCATGAGAAAGTGTGGTGCAAACTAGGCATAAAAGTGTAAGGAGAGAAGCAGAAAGGGGACACCAGCTGGCAATGTAACACAGTGAGAGACAGAGCATCAATGATGGCAGGGGATATGAAGAACAGCACCAGAAGGCTCTCATACCTGGCTGCCTCTGCCTTTACCACTGTCACAATTACACACACGCAAACATATATGCACTAGCAATCCCCCCCCCCCAATACTCTTGTGGCCATTTCAGTTCCATTATGGGAACTGCATTCAGTGAGGAGTTCATGTTGTGCACCTTGACTGGGATTGGGGATGCCTATCAGGAACCATCGGGGCTGAAGCCAGACATAGACAGGTGCTGTTCACTGACTAAGGACAAACAGTGACAATATTTTAAGGTAAAATCAACCCTGCTGGTCATTATTATAGAACTGCCATGCACGCCTGGTTCCAGCAGAAGGGATTGTGTATGTATTTTTGAAACTAAGGGGCCAGCAAATGAAGTTGGCGGGTGTGGAAGGAATCCTTGTGCAGAGCTTTGACTGACAGAGGTGAATACCCCCCCCCATAGTGTTGTATTTCACACTGTGTGCTCCACAAGCAGTAATTGTATTTGTGAGAAGATCCAGCACAGTGCTGCATCACAAATGCAAGTGACTTCAGTGTGGAACTGTCCCCATGGAAGCCATTTTGTGCTCTTCCACACTCCCACAGCAGCCATTTTGTGACTGGTGCCCACGACACACTCTCAAAATTCCCAATGCGCCCTCTCTGGCCCCAAGAGGTTTGAAAACCCTCGGATCCAATATATGTTAAAATATAGCAGGAGGGAAATACTGTAACTAACTGAGAAACATTCTTCCCTTTTCCTCCTCTAGCCCCCACCCAAAAATGAACAAACTCTCCTGGAGCTACGCCACAAAAGTAGCAGTAGGATGGGACCTGTGCAGGATTACAGAAAAGCTTTGGCAAGCTGGGGACAATCCATGGCTGTCCCTTGCCTACCGTTTAATGTAGTGGATAAAGTTGGAGCTTGAATCTTGTTAGAGACTTTTACTGTTTATATGTTGTTTTGCAATTACTATTAATTTTGTTTCTTAAAATGTCAAACCTGCACCTGGGATAAGGCTGGCAAAAAAACCCAGCCGAGAGAATGCCAGCAAGCATGTTATGATTTCTAATTTCACTTAGTTCACGAGACTACACGGTTATGATTCCTCCTCTTTGCTTGGGACTTTAACATGCAAGTCATATCTGCCCTTTGAGTTATGAATTCTGATGTGTTTATAATAATAATAATAATAATAATTTATTATTTATACCCCGCCCATCTGGCCGGGTCTCCCCAGCCACTCTGGGCGGCCTCCAACCAATATCAAAATACAATACAGAGTCACAAATTAAAAACTTCCCTAAACAGGGCTGCCTTTAGGTGTTTTCTGAATGTCAGGTAGTTGTTTATTCCCTTGACTTCTGACGGGAGGGCGTTCCACAGGGCGGGCGCCACTACCGAGAAGGCCCTCTGCCTGGTTCCCTGTAGTTTTGCTTCTCGCAGTGAGGGAACCGCCAGAAGGCCCTCGGCGCTGGATCTCAGTGTCCGGGCTGAATGATGGGGGTGGAGACGCTCCTTCAGGTATACAGGACCGAGGCCGTTTAGGGCTTTAAAGGTCAACACCAACACTTTGAATTGTGCTCGGAAACGTACTGGGAGCCAATGCAGATCTCTCAGGACCGGTGTTATGTGGTCCCGGCGGCCACTCCCAGTCACCAGTCTAGCTGCCGCATTCTGGATTAATTGCAGTTTCCGGGTCACCTTCAAAGGTAGCCCCACGTAGAGCGCATTGCAGTAGTCCAAGCGGGAGATAACCAGAGCATGCACCACTCTGACAAGACAGTCTGCGGGCAGGTAGGGTCTCAGCCTGCGTACCAGATGGAGCTGGTAGACAGCCGCCCTGGACACAGAATTAACCTGCGCTTCCATGGACAGCTGTGAGTCCAAAATGACTCCCAGGCTGCGCACCTGGTCCTTCAGGGGCACAGTTACCCCATTCAGGACCAGGGAGTCCCCCACACCCGCCCGCCTCCTGTCCCCCAAAAACAGTACTTCTGTCTTGTCAGGATTCAACCTCAATCTGTTAGCCGCCATCCATCCTCCAACAGCCTCCAGGCACTCACACAGGACCTTCACCGCCTTCACTGGTTCTGATTTAAAAGAGAGGTAGAGCTGGGTGTCATCTGCATATTGATGAACACCCAACCCAAACCCCCTGATGATCTCTCCCAGCGGCTTCATGTAGATATTAAAAAGCATGGGGGAGAGGACAGAACCCTCAGGCACCCCACAAGTGAGAGCCCAGGGGTCTGAACACTCATCCCCCACCACCACTTTCTGAACACGGCCCAGGAGGAAAGAGCGGAACCACTGTATAACAGTGCCCCCAGCTCCCAACCCCTCTAGCCGGTCCAGAAGGATGTTATGGTCGATGGTGTCAAAGGCCGCTGAGAGATCCAGCAGAACCAGGAAACAGCTCTCACCTTTGTCCCTAGCCCGCCGGAGATCATCAACCAGCGCGACCAAGGCAGTTTCAGTCCCATGATGAGGCCTGAATCCTGATTGGAAGGGATCCAAATGGTCCGCATCTTCCAGGCGTGCTTGGAGTTGTTCAGCAACCACCCGCTCAATCACCTTGCCCAAGAATGGTAAATTTGAGACTGGGCGATAGTTGGCCATATTGGCCGGGTCTAGAGATGTTTTTTAAGAAGCGGTTTAATGACCGCCTCTTTCAGCGGGTCTGGAAAGATTCCCTCGCAGAGGGAAGCATTCACCACTGCGCAGAGCCCATCGCCCAGCCCTTCCCGGCTAGCTTTTATAAGCCAGGATGGGCAAGGATCTAGGAGACAGGTGGTCGGTTTCACTCGTCCAAGCAGCCTGTCCACATCCTCGGAGGTAACAGATTGGAATTGATCCCATGAAACATGACTAGACAGGGCTTTAGCACTCTCCCGCCCCGGCCCTGCTCCCACGGTGGAGTCTACCTCCTTCTGAATCTGAGCGACTTTATCTGCAAAAAACTTTGCAAAAGCATTGCAGGAGATCTTGGGGTCCCTACCAGACCCTGGTGACAAAGGTGGTTCTGCTAGGTTGCGAACCACCTGGAAGAGTCTCCTGCTGCTGTTTTCTGCAGATGCAATAGAAACAGCGAAGAAGGTCCTCTTCGCTGTCGCCATTGCCACTTGGTAGGCTCGAAGTTGAGCTCTAGCCCGTGTCCGGTCTGATTCAGAATGAGTTTTCCGCCACCGGCGCTCTAGCCGTCTCAGCGACTGTTTCATCGCCCTCAGCTCCGGGGAAAACCACGGAGCTGTCCGGGCTCCATGCAATCGGAGAGGACGCTTCGGAGCCAGACAGTCAATAGCCCTGGTTAACTCCGCATTCCAGCGGGCCACCAGGGAATCAACTGAAAGGCCATCAGCATGGGATAATGCATCCCCTACCACTCTCTGGAAGCCAATTGGATCCATTAAGTAGCGGGGGCGGACCATCTGAATCGGTCCCACCTCCCTGCAGAGGGGAAGGGTCGCAGAGAAGTCCAGTTGCACCAGGAAGTGATCTGACCATGGCACTTCTTTTGTTTCACTTTTACTTAGTGTCAGATCACCAACATCCATAGAGGTAAACACCAGGTCTAAGGCATGTCCGCGGCTATGAGTTGGACCAGACTTATTCAGGGACAGCCCCATGGAGGCCATGCTTTCCACGAAGTCCCGAGCGGCCCCTTGTAAGGTCGTGTCGGCATGGATGTTAAAATCCCCTAAGACAACCAAACTAGGTGTCTCCAGGAGCATATCCGCCACGACCTGAAGCAGCTCGGGCAGGGAATCCTTGGTGCAGCGGGGAGGTCGGTACACCAAAAGGAATCCTGTACTGCCCCTATTGCCCAACTTCCAGAACATGCACTCAGAAAACTGGGTCTTCCCAATAGGACGCCTGGTGCAAACTAATGACTTCCTAAAAATCACTGCAACCCCCCCTCCCCGCCCAGATGGCCTGGGTTGCTGTGCGTAAGAGAAACCTGGTGGACATGCAGCGGCAAGGACAGGCCCATCTGCTTCATCCAACCAAGTCTCTGTTACACATGCCAGGTCAAATCCTCCATCCACAATCAAGTCGTGGATGGCAGTGGTTTTGTTAATCATTGACCTGGCATTACACAGCAACACTTTCAGGTCATGTGGGTATCCCCTGCTGATTCCAGTATCCATCCGGTCAGGACCAGACCTGGAGGCAGGGATAGTCTTCAGACAACGACTAAACCTGCCTCCTCGGTAATGACATGGTCTGGTCTTAGCGTGACTCCTCCTCCTGCCCATGATCACTGAGATCGGGTGTCTTTCCAAGACTACCCCCCCTGTGGAACCTGCCCCAGCCATCCTGTTGGCTGAGGCCCAATCCCAGGCAGCCCTACCCCTATCCCCTTAAAAAACAAATAAAGACCATACACTAAATTAACAAAATAATACAAATAGGAAACAGAGAACAACGCTAAAATTAAACTAAACATTTGCCCCACCCCAAACAAAAAATAATAAAATGATATAAAAACGACCATTAAAACAAATTAAAAGTGCAGCAGTGAGTGCAGGCCGCGCCCCCCAAGCCAGTTGGAATTGGCAGGAGAAGGGAGCGGCCTTCTCAACACTCACAAGCAAGCGGCAGCAGCAATGTCCCAGGCCTCTCTGCAGGCTTTTGAGCTGTAAAGGTGAGTGCAGGCCCTGCCCCCTCAGCCAGGTGGAATTAGCAGGAAGGGAGCGGCTTTCCCAACACTCACAAGCAAGCGGCAGCAGCAATGTCCCAGGCCTCTCTGCAGGCTTTTGAGCTGTAATGGTGAGTGCAGGCCCCGCCCCCTCAGCCAGGTGGAATTAGCAGGAAGGGAGCGGCCTTCCAAACACTCACAAGCAAGCGGCAGCAGCAATGTCCCAGGCCTCTCTGCAGGCTTTTGAGCTGTAATGGTGAGTGCAGGCCCTGCCCCCTCAGCCAGGTGGAATTAGCAGGAAGGGAGCGGCCTTCCAAACACTCACAAGCAAGCGGCAGCAGCAATGTCCCAGGCCTCTCTGCAGGCTTTTGAGCTGTAATGGTGAGTGCAGGCCCCGCCCCCTCAGCCAGGTGGAATTAGCAGGAAGGGAGCGGCCTTCCAAACACTCACAAGCAAGCGGCAGCAGCAATGTCCCAGGCCTCTCTGCAGGCTTTTGAGCTGTAATGGTGAGTGCAGGCCCCGCCCCCTCAGCCAGGTGGAATTAGCAGGAAGGGAGCGGCCTTCCCAACACTCACAAGCAAGCGGCAGCAGCAATGTCCCAGGCCTCTCTGCAGGCTTTTGAGCTGTAAAGGTGAGTGCAGGCCCTGCCCCCTCAGCCAGGTGGAATTAGCAGGAAGGGAGCGGCCTTCCAAACACTCACAAGCAAGCGGCAGCAGCAATGTCCCAGGCCTCTCTGCAGGCTTTTGAGCTGTAATGGTGAGTGCAGGCCCCGCCCCCTCAGCCAGGTGGAATTAGCAGGAAGGGAGCGGCCTTCCCAACACTCACAAGCAAGCGGCAGCAGCAATGTCCCAGGCCTCTCTGCAGGCTTTTGAGCTGTAATGGTGAGTGCAGGCCCCGCCCCCTCAGCCAGGTGGAATTAGCAGGAAGGGAGCGGCCTTCCCAACACTCACAAGCAAGCGGCAGCAGCAATGTCCCAGGCCTCTCTGCAGGCTTTTGAGCTGTAAAGGTGAGTGCAGGCCCTGCCCCCTCAGCCAGGTGGAATTAGCCCTACTTGGGCACTCCCCCCCCTTTCCTTTTTTGTCAGTCAGCCACACAGACTTTGCGGTGGGGGGGGGGACGGGGACCGACACCCATAATCACCCAAAGCCCAGCAGTGAATCTGAGCCATTGTCCTACCCCTTGCCAAGTCTGAAGTGCCTTTTGCCCTTCCTGGGGGAACTAATCACTCTGCATCCAGCTGTTGCTCTGAACAGACATGAATCACTGGGAGGAAGAGAGCTTTGAATGTAGGTCACCCGAGTTCAAAGGGAATAAATGAGCAAATGGAGATGAATTAATATGCCTGGTGTGCGTGTCTGCTGATAGCATGAATGTAGGTACTATGAAAACATTGCATATGTTAATAAGGTCCCAGCCCTTGCACCAGGGCTCCGTTTGCCTTCAGATGTTGTGCACGCCAAAGTACAGACAGACAACGTGTCATGGCAGGAGCTAATGCACAACAAGGCTTTGTGGGTCTAATAACCACAGAAGCTCCCCAATGTTTCATTGCAGATAACTCTAAAGGAGGAATTTGATCTCCCCAGTTTGTACAATTAATAAAGGACGAAGCTCAAATACATTTCCTTTCAGGGCCTCACCTTTAAAAGATTCCGATCCTTGGTGTACTCATTGTCTGCCAAATCAACTTTTCTCCTCTGAATCTTACAGGCAGCGGCTGTTTTAGGCGCATCCAAGAGTGTCACCCTATACCCACTTACCTGGGAGTAAGCCTAATTTGTGCCTCGGTAAGCAGGTGCAGGATTGCACCATTAAGGCATATGTATTTCTTAGTAAGTTATTATGATGAACTTTTTATAAAAGAAAGTGTGCTGAAGATGAGCCTTTTTGTTTTGAAGCAGGAGTAAGCATGTAAGACCAGATCCAGATTGTACTCCTGATCTAGATTGTGGCCCTGCATCGGATACCCACCAGAACACACCCTCCCCAGGCTGCATTTTGCCCATAAAGATGCGGCTTATAGCAAACAGGAGCTTTGGAGGCAAATAGGAGGGGAGTGGCATGGGGGGGCGGAACAGGGCCCCTAATCCAGATAAGAAGCATAATCCGCATTATAATCCTTTGTGTGCTTTCCCTTCCCTTCCCAAAGCATACCTTTTAAACATTGTGCTGCTTTTTTATGCAATATACTCTGGCCCCATATTTCTATACACATTGAGACTAGGTTGTAGGTCTTCCTAGGCAATCTGTTGTTGTTATTTGCATTTATACCTCCCCTTTTCTCCAAGGAGCTCAAGGTCCTCCCCCTTCTCCATTTTATCCTCACAACAACCCTGTGAGGTAGGCTGACTGTGGCTGGTCCCAGACAGTGGTGGAGAGCAGGTGGGGGCGGGGCTGGTGCGCTTCCTGGGGGCGTGGCGCGCTGCCTGTAGGGGCATGGCGCTGGCGCATGTCTTGGGGACGGGGCTTGCGGGTGTGTGGTGCCCAGCGCGGGCGGTGGGGGCAGCCACGATGGCACCCTGCCGGGATCGTGCTGCCGGGGGCGGTGCACTCCCCCCGCACTCCTCTTCCTCCGCCAGTGGTCCCAGATCACCCAGCAAGTTTCATGCCTGAGTGGGGATTTGAATCCTGGTCTGCCAGGCCCTATTCTAACACAGGTTGCATACAGGCCAGTTGTTTTTCTTGTTTGAGGTTTTGCAGTCAGGTACCACAGCTGTTCTAGTGAAACAGTAGCCGTGGCTTCCTCTCTGGATTTACAATGATCAGAAAAGGAAGTGACCTCCCCAAATAAGTGCAGTGTGGATTGCGAACCACTCACCTGCTGAGCGCTGATCATTGCTTCCGCCTTCTGCAGTTCAGGTGGAGGGAAGCAGAAATGTGATTCTTAACACATGTTTGAGTTCAAACAGTTTGCTGTCCAAAATGTTACTTTTGGCTCTTTGGCTAACATTTTTATATCCGGCAGGAGTCTTGTGCTCAGCTGCTTCCTGCTGGGATTTCATTTTTGATGATGCTGTAATACTGGCAGGGGTCTGCTGCAGTTTTGTTCTGCATCCAGTATGCCCAGCCTAAGCTCTTAGTTATTCCATCCGTGTTCTTTTGCGTCTGTCTCAGATGTCATCAAGGAAATGTGCAAACTGTGAAACTCGTCAAGAAAAGGGAAAAAGTGTATCCTCGATTAATCTCTCTTTTTTCTTTTCCTTTGCCCTTCATGCTAATTTCTGAAGACGTGCTCTTAACTCTGTTCACCACCTTTCTTCAGTGTCAATTCATTTGTGCGTGTTTTTTTTAGCAAATCAAGACTGCAAACCTGTGTGCACTTACTTGGGAGTAACCCCATTGACCTCAGTGGGACTTCTGACGATCAAGCTACATGTATGTAGGATCAAGCTATATGCACACTCTCTCACCCATTTAAAAACTTAACAGGAAAATCTAAAGTTTTTTTATTTTGTTAAAAAAGGATTAACAACACAGAAAAGCTGTAGAGGGATCAGAATCATGGAAATGCATCCATACCAGATTTCAGAGAGAGGCAAGGAGAATATCGCAGAAAGTATTTCATGCAGTTAGGATGACTGATCTTGTCATAATCCTTCACAGTTGTGAGAGTCCTGAGTTACTACAGATTATCTCCAGTTTGGAAACAAATTTCACTCTACTGCATAATTTCCCATCTAAAAGACAAATGGAGCTCTTCTATCTTTTGAGATATATTATTATGCAGCCTAATGTGTTTTTATATACAATGTAATATACATCAATCTTCCTGCTGCTGTATAATGCATATATTATATACACAGAAAGTCTGTATAATGCTCAATATATTAAAAAAAAAAAAAGGAATACATTACGCTCTGTGACAAGTGTAGTAAATCACACTTGATTTGAATGTGGCCTTTTCAGACTTCTTTTGTATGCTATTCTTAGACTTATAGCCTGGTCCTGTGACCTTTTTTTCCTTGGGAGAAAGTCCCATTGAATAGTGTGTGTACAAGTGCAATCTGAAGATGCAGTCCTATACACACACAATAATAATAATAACTTAAGGACTGGTTGCATCTGGAGAAAGCAGAACCTTTGCTGTATGTGATTTAAACATAGGCCTTTGGGAACTGGCATTTTTGGGAGTAGAGTATTAGATTAAGTGCCTTGTGGCACCCCATTAAAAATTTCCTTACCACTAATTATGAAATGATAATGCCTTAGCAGCATAAAAGGGCCCTAGTACAGTATTGAAAAGATCACCGAGTGCGTACATAGTAGGTAAGTGCTTTTGTATGGCTCTATAGTCAGTTTAGACTAATCAGCTGGCAAGAGGCTTTTTTTCCCTTATGCTCATGCATATGAACAAGCATTTTGCATTCTCTCTCAAGGAGGTCTAGTAACAGATGTGCAGAAGAGGGGGTTTCAGCAGGTGTAGCTTGCCATGAAAGTTGACCTGCTTCTATTTCTTCTTCTGCACAACTATTAAAGAGGCAGCAGGCATGTCCTCTTTTGCCCACGTTATTCCTAGCCCTGCCTGTTCCCTTGAAGTATGACTATTTATACAGGCGCATGACCGATACTGATTTGGTTTAAAAAATAATAGAAAGTTATCATTCACCAGGGTTCACCTAACAAGCCCCAATGGCGGAAAGCCCTGTCCAAGGACTTCTGCTGGTGCAACAGAGCTTTCTGCTTTCTTTCTCTCATGTGCCCCAAAATTGGGTCTGGGAGGGCAGGAGAAACCACCCCCAAACACTGCTGAGGGGAGGGGGATTGTTCCATCTGCGCACTGCAATGCATGGCGAGGGGGGAGGGGGAGGTTGCATGGGAGAAGAGGGGAAGAAAGTCCCATTGCACAAGCTTGTGCAGAGCTTCCACTGATGAGTCCCTCCCATAGTCTCCCACCAGCCCACCCCCTGTATATTGCTTTCCTCAGAAAATGTGCAGAAGAGAATGATGTTCCCTGGGAGAAGGCCTTTTACTTCCACACTCCAATGCAAGGTTTTCCAGCTTAGGTCACATTACCACATCTTCCCTGCCAGTAATGTTTTTCAGGGCTAAGACTCTTAAATCTATTGTCTAGATGCAAATAAATGCAGAAATTCCTCAGCTGTATAATCTTTCACATCAAAATTTGTTTAAAATGTTGTATTTGTACACAGTCTTGTTTTCTCTCTTTATATATTCATATTTCAGAAATACCGTCCACAATTAAAGAGATTTAAAAGTCAGAAGCTAAGCTTCTTACTCTGTGCCTCGCCAAAGGTGCTTATGGTGGAAGGTGAGAGAGATCTGATGCTCTTTGCAGCAAAAATACATGGTGATTTGCAGACAGTCAACATTACATGCTATTAATACACCAAATGTCCTTAACATTTGTCTAAGAGTCTATGGTTAAAGCATACTTCATTTGTGTGGAAATGCGTAATGGAGATTTTGCAGGTTTTCAGCAAGCAAGCAGCTGAAGTTTCTAATGGTGATTAATCCAGGCAGGTTAGCAGGGCAAGAAAAAACTCATCTAGTAGGTCCCTGTGGCATGAAACCTGAGCAATAAAGAGGAAGGGTTAATGAAAAATAAAGAACAGGACCACTAAAGTCAGTAAGCACATATGTAGAATGGAGCAGGGAAAAAATAGTTTTTGAAGTGATTAAAATAAGAGCAAAATGCTGTATGAGTACATGCTGCTAGATGAGAATTTCATAATCAGAGACCCTGTTTGTTGGTGGTTGTAGGGCTACGTGGCTGGTTCTTTTGGATGTTCTGAAATGGGGTTTTGTCCAATGGTGATGTGATGTTCTGGGAAAAAGAACAAGTCTACAAATTATGAGATCATCCTCTGTGTGTGAAAGTACAAACAGTCTACTGGAGAAAATGTGGACCTCTCCATGGCACTTAACCAGTAATACAAGTAATTTCCCAAGATTGAATGAAAGTGTATTTTGCTAATGTCCTCTGCCAGGCTTCTATGTCCCTTTTTCCGTGTTGTGCTATATACGCAGTCACTCAAAAAAACGGGTGGGGTGGAGGGGCAGCTGGGACAGCTACATTAGCTGAAACAGCTGGCTTGTCTTTTGGTCTCCATAGAAACACCTTTTATTTTCTGTTTTGGCAGGGATCATATTCTGAGGTAATTGAATTAATCAAATGCTATCTTTCTCGCAGCAAAGCTAATATTTCTCTGTATGTGTGCGTGCACACACACACCTGTTTGATAGAGAGGAATACTGCACAAGTATAGACTGTGATTTCTTTGTTTCATGAAAAGGATGCTGACAGGGCACAGCGCCCATGTTTCATGTCCTCTATATCTGTCAAGAGATGTACTAAAAATCATAGCAATAGCTTTTTAAAGCCCTTGCAAAAGCTTTTTTTTCATTTTTCAGCTTATATAAATGTCTAGATGGAAGCTGGTATCAGTATTCTGTAACATCCGTTCTACAACGGTCTTCTTTTGCACTAGAGGTCATTGGCAGGGAGCCTTCGAATGACAAGCAAAATAATATTTTACAGTAACTTTAATTAAAGGATTTCAAAGGGCTTTTAAAATTCACACTAATTAGGCCTGACAAAGATTCCTAAAAAGCAGGTAATAACTGTTGTAATAATTTATAGTATGCAAGCATTTTTTTCTAAGCTGTTCCTAGAAGCCTAGAGCTTTTACAAATGATAAAAGGAGGAGGAATACATGTACTTTTCTCATGGTAGAGGAGAGGCTTAGAAGCCTTCTCCAAATGTTCATAAAAACAAAAATGTAAACATTTTCCTCTTAAGACTCCTAATCAATAAGCACTTCAAGCAGACCAGCCTGACCATGTTAATGATTGCCTTGGATCAATGGAAAATAGATATTTTCCAACAAAGATGGACATGTTCCCTGAAGCTTTTCCACTGCTGCCCTCAACCCCCCATTGCATTTTCTGATTCTTCCCGGAGCTGCAAAGGGCAAAAATTATGTAGAATCTGAAGCAATAAGGCCTGTGGGGAAAGTTCTGCTGTGCAAAATGGGTTTTCATACCTGCTCTAATTGTCTTATAGCCATAAACATTTGCTGTGTGCTAGGCATCACATAGCGTACTGTGAATTTTTTATACTGTTGGAAGAAACATGACTTTTCATAAGTGGAGTAGTCATGCTCACTTGCTGTAGCAAAAGGAAAGGGCAGTCACAGCATTGTTCTTGTACAAGGACTGAATTTAGATTCAGCTGAAGCATTGGTTCATGGAGAAAATGCTGAAAAAAATAGTATGTTTTGCCACTGCTACAGTCACAGAAACAACGCAGTAGATAAATAGTCAAATGGCTGTGTGCCTTTGTTGTACACTTTGTTATACATTTTATCATCATTTTGGCTGCAGTCCTAACTCCACTTAACAGGGAGTAAGAGCCATTGAATTCAATGGGACTTCTGGGTATACATGGCTATGATGGCAACCTTAAGCCATCCTACACATTATTGTTTACTCTGGCAAACTCACTACTGGTGTTTGAAGCTTTATGCACGTGATATTAGCCAGAACCTATATGTATCTGTAAGATCGTCAGTGGTTGCTCATGAGTCATCAGCCAGAAGCCAAACTTCTAACAACTAAGTTCTTTATTGTGCAAATATTTACAGTGGAGCTAAAATAAAAATGTCCATCTCATCCCTCAGCAGAGTCTGGGAATGACCGTTTCCGGTTCTTTGTCCAGCACAGGAGGCGCGGGATTCTGAACCCCCGCCTCCCCCTTCCACGTCCTTCCTCCCTGCGAGATCAGAGTGCGGGAAAAGGTCCCTGTTCCCCGCTTCCTTGCTTGGTGCTGAGGCTCTGTGATCCTGCCACAGCCACAGCCCCTGTCCCGACTCCCTTCTTCCATCTCCCCCTCCCCACTGGAGGTGTGGTCTCCTCCTCCTCCTCCGGCGGATGACAAACTGCGGAGAGGGGGAGGTGGTTCCCTGTACCGCAACGGACCTGGGAATGCTACCTGCTGGGGTGAGGGGGGTTTCCTGACAGTATCCTATAGTTTCTTCAGAAATTCTGTGTGTTATCCCTTAAACCAGCTTCCATCTGATTTGAAAACGTAAGCTAGGGTTAAGCTGTGGTATGTACATTTGAGACAGCCACTGTACATGCACTGGTGACAGTGTGTGCAAATATGAGAGTTTCGCTGAATGAGTTTTTTAGGGGGGACGGGTTGCAGGTGCATGGAAACGAATCAGGAAATGTGCATTGAGTGAAGGCCTCTCCACTTCTCTGCTGTGCGCAGCACAACACAATACTGGTAATGTAATTTGAAACATAAGGAAGCTGTGATTTCAGCTTCCATTGTGTACATTGTGTAGTGAATGGTGATGTATGGCTCTCATTACAGGTTAATGAGGTACAAGTGGGCTCCTTTGGGAGGAAGAGCGGAATATAAATTTGATGAATGAAGGAACAAATAAAATACATTCATCAACGTGATAAGAATTGCCATCTTGTAGGATCTGTTCAGGAGTAGAAATTTTGGGTTTGCTTTAGCCATAGGTCGCATACATTTAAAGCACTATTACTGTATACAACTTTAAGAGCTGTACATGTGCTCTTAGAAGTTTTTTTGGGGGTGTGTGATGGTGGTATATATGGTCAGCCTCTTAAACCAGCTCAGCTGGTTTACAGCACCGAAACACAGTACAAGTACTGTAAGACTGGGGTGTGGTGTAGTGTAGTTACACCAGCTCATTCCTAAATAATTAAAAGTTTTTAGGATTAGCAGAAGCTACGAGAGAGAGAGAGAGAGAGAGAGAGAGAGAGAAACTCCCCTATTTCCAATAATAGTTCTTCCCCTGTGGGAAATTGTGTACACTGCCAGTGTTACACATCTTTGTTAGTCATTGCACAATGCAGCTTCCAAACACGCCTAGCCCTGGCAAGATAGATACCAGTAGCCACACTTGACTGTGTACATTTTTTTCTACAACTGTGTTTTAAAAAATGTGCCTGAAAGAGTCTTCTGCACCATTTACATAATGCTTGGATATACTGCTGCACTTTGTCCTCAGAGTTAGCCCTTATAAATAAAAAATAATTCTCCTTGGCTCCTTTCTAATAGTCATTTTTCTCCCACAAATTAGAAGCTGCTCAGTGTTAACCCAGAAGAAAGCTAATGCAGGACAATCTGATCCCTGACACACTTTGTTTTACCTGTCCGATTTTGTTCTCAGATACCCAAGGACCTCAAATTCTTCTTTCCTTCCTGTTAAACAGATCATTAGACCAGCTTGTGTAACTAACATCTAGAAAGGATTATATTCCTCCTATCCTCACACACCCAGCTTTGTCTAAGCAACTATATACTGTATATCTATCAAAAGTGATATCATATCCTAACACTAAATTCCTATAGAGTTTTCTATTTGCACTCAAGCTTCCTACCATCTTTTGAATAAGTGCTGCTGATTCTGAGTTAATACCAGTGGTGGAAGCTGAGAGCGATATAAACTTCCTTGGAGTCCTCACCTTGGTTTTTAGAAAACAATTACAGACGGCTGTGCTTGGGAAGAACATGGGATGCTAGAAAAATGTATACACATGTGTTTCCAAGGCAACCTTTGATCCATGGATGTGGAATACCAAACTATAAGAGTGTGTTGTCTTGTGGAGTTATTAATCTCCCACAGCCCTTATCCTGAGTGGCTAAGAGAAAAGCCATTAAAAGGACATTCATAGGTCATACATTTGTGGATAGTAGTGAACTACCCAGCTAATTCCCAATAATTAAAGGCCAGATTTTGCTTCTGTCTAAAGCACTCCTAACTCTCCAGCACGTCTCCTCTTATCTTGATATTCTTTATCTTGTGCAGTTGCAGCCTCTCAGCTTGTACGCCTTTAGTTTTCAGAATTGTGGACTCCGCAAAATGCGCACAGCCTTCACTAACAGATCAGGACAGTAGTCCTGGAAGGCAATATGATAAATATTGAGTTTTTTAGTTATAGCGGTGCTGTCAAGAGTTACATTTTAGATCATGCTTTATTCCCTTTGGAAAGTCTTTTGTTATGAAGATGCTGCTGTCTCTGAGAATCCCATCAATCACAGAGTAACCCAGTGTCCTGCATGTATATTGATAGGGTTTGTTGTGAGGCAGGTTTACAATACACGCTGACGGTTCATAGGATTTTATTTGCAGACATGTTTCATTTTCAAAGACTGCCCTATAGAGAAAGCAGTCTGCTTAAATGCAAAGCAACAGCTACACGGGCATTCTCTAGGGTGATCAAATCTGAAAGGGGGTCGAGGAAAGTACAGTAGAGGAAATCTTGGCAGCCTGGTTTCCACATCACACTAAACCAAGACTCAGCATTATGTGTAAGCCACGTGTTGTACTCTGTCAACCCTGAGTTTTGAGACGTTTGTTCTTAGCAGTACTCAGTAGCTGAAGGAGGAAGTGGAAGGAGAGAGAGGGAAGAGAGAGTACATATATGGCTGAGAAGGTGGATGGAGGTTATCCACAAAACACTGTTTGAGAATTATTTCTTACAGATCGGGGTGGGGAACCTCTTTGGCTTGCAGGCTATATTTGACAGGAGTCTCCAAGTCAGACCTTAAAAGCACGTTCCGTGGAGCTGCTCAAATGAATTACCCCCCTTCATTTTCACAGGGGATTCTGATGTAAACCCCTTCCTGAGTCTGAATCACTGTAACCTTTGTATCACTGTAAAGCTACCCAAATAAAGTGTGAAGCACCTTTGTACTCAAGTACCTATTTCACTAGACTTTCAAAAGAAAATGATTGCTCGCAAGAGTGCAATGCTGCTGTTGCAGAATTACTATTATTATTAATATGATTATACATTGCACAGCTCTGACGCAGAGTACGGTGGCCAAAGCGGGAGAAAGATGAGTGCTGCTTCAGGCCTGGCTTTACCATTAGCAGAGTGAGGCAGCCACCTTGGGCAGCTCATTTTATGTGTCATGAAAGCATAGCTGTCAACTTTTCCTTTTTTTGCGGGAAATTCCCTTATTCCAGCGCCATTTCCCACTGCAAGAAAAAGGAAGGTTGACAGCTGTGCACGAAGGGGCTGCAAATTGTTGCTGTGTTGCATTGTTGCTGCCAGGGAGGAGAGAAGCCCCAGTGGGATTTTCTGACTAGCCTTATGCATCTATATGCACTGTGGAGGGTACCATTTGCTGCTGGGCAGCAAAATGTCTTGAGCCAGCTGTATGGACCCTCATCTGACACAAAGAGAGAAGATGATTTAGAAACTGGAGTCACTCCAGGCTCTAACCTGGATCCTGGGCTATTCAAAGCGTATTTGATGTAGACCATTGACCGGAACATTTGTTTTCCTCCTCTAAAAACTAGATGTGTCTTATGGTCGGGTGCGTCTTATGGAGCGAAAAATACGGTATATATTTAAAGAATCAGGTGATGTTCTACATTTTTAGCATATATCGCCTTGATATAGATGCACTTTTATAAATAAATCCTTGCTGTGGGCAACACTGTATTTCAGACTAAACCAAATCAGTTTTTTGATTCCTAAAACTCTGGCTACAGTAGGATCTGATTATAACCCATTTCAGGCAGAAGAGAATTCAGCCTTTTCATCCTAGGAAGGATTTGGCTATGCTTGCTTGTGTCTTATACCTTTCCTATTGACAGCCCTGCTTCCTTGGGGTGCAAATTTAGTATGGCCATGGACATTGCCTACATCACATTTTATTTCCCTGGCACAGAATTTTGACTCTTATTGGATCATGATATGCAAAGCCCTGATTGTTCCGTAATTCCATTGCCTGATTGTTCTGATTTGAAAATCCTTCAGTCTTTCCTTTATCATTCAGCTGCATTCCTTGTCCTAATAGCAACAGAAAACACCAGTTCTTATCATCCCAGCATATAGCCACTTTTTGCATATTTGAAAGCTTTTATCCACCCCAACAGTACTTTTCTTCTCACACAACTAATAAGATTGAGTACTCCATTTGAGAAAGTGGCAAGTTCATTCAAACATCATAAAAATTAGACATTTATGGCTTCAGACTTACACATAGCACAGTTCTCGGGATGCTGGTAATTGAAAATAATCTCTGCTCTGTATAACAGTGAGGAGATAATGGCCACTGATGCTATCAGCCCAAGCAGGAATAAGGAAGCACAAGTATGCAGGATGAACAGATAATGGGAATGCTGTGCTGAATCCTAATAAACTGAATAAACTCTAGCAGTTGAGGCAAATAAAAGGCCTTATCAGAGGGAAAGTCTTTTTCCTTCCTAAAGTAGGAAGTGTAGTCAGATCTCATAGTGGTACAAAACTGTATGATAATACCAATGTAAGATGCGGAAAGGCTTGAACATTTGTACGTTGTTCAGTCTTCTGGCATTTGCTTTCTCTTTCTAGAGCAGTCACCTTTGATTTGATTCCTGATGCACTCCCTCCCTGTATGCACTGGTTCTCTCTCCTCGCAACAGGATTGCACCATCCTCTACAGCTCAGACTTGGAAGGACCATAGGATGCCACATAGGCATGTTGGAGGGGCCTCTCTGCTCTCTTTCCCTCTCTGTCCCATCTCTTGTACAGTTGCTTTTATATGGCACATACGGGAGCTTGATTATTCATTCATTCATTAGATTTCTTACCTGCCTTTCAGCATGAAGTTCTAAGGTGAGCTACAACCATTTAAAAGCACAATATTAAAATCAGTTATGACAGACTTCCGGTGAAGCCCCATTCTGTTCAGTCGGGAGCTCTCTCAGCTCTGAGGGGGCTCCGGTGTTTTCGGGTTAGGAGTTACCGCAACCGCGCTGCTGGCTCCGTTAAAACTTCAGGAGGAGCGTCCTGAAGACCTGGGATCCAGTGGGTACAAGAAGTGCCGTCCTTGCTCTTGAGTAGACCTAGTAAGGTCTGTTCAAGCGAGTGGGGCTCCGGTGCAGTACTGAGGATCTACCACTTTCCCGACTACACGAAGCAGCGGCTGCTGGCGGTTTATGAGCGTTTTGCTTTTCCCTGATTTGGATTAAAAAGAAGGACTCTGTAAGTACTGAGTGTAATTCGTTTTTAAAATTCATTGAAATTTGGCTTACGGAGAGAGATCAAAAGAGGAAGTCCATCTCTTTCTGACAGCGGCAAGATCAAAGTAACAATTAAAAGCTGCAGCCGCGAAAGACTTGCATTTAAGTGGATTGCTGATTTTGTAAACCGTAGAAAACCCTGTTTGGGGGTAAAACTGAGTATTATGATTTATTTCTTCCTGTGGATTATAAACTAAAAGGAGAAGTTACCGCTAACCTTCTGGGTTAAGGAGTTCGGGTCAGACTGTGAATGGAGGCCATTGGGCTGGACTGTAATGCGTACTAGGAAAGTTACTGAGACCCCACCATTTCCTGTTTTTCAAACCTCACGGTGTCCTTGAAGCCGGGATGGGAGACATAACATCGATAGCTTTCCAGCAGAGGGTCCTAGCAGAAATTGAAGCTCTCGGGCAGAGGATTACAGAAAAGTTTGACCAGATTGGAACTGTTCTTGCAAATAGTACTACGAATTTATTGGATGAAAAGGTTGCAAAACTGTGTAAAATTACTGAAGAAGAGGTGGACTACAAGGATGTACAATCAGAAAAACAAGAAGGGCTCTTTAAGTGTGAGAGGCTTGGAGCCCAGGGGCTGGACAGATTAGAGAGCTCTTGGTGTGAGAGACCAAGAGTTCAAGGACAGCAACAATGGAAAATGCAATATGTAACAGAGAATGAAGAAGAGATACTTTATGGCTATCTCAGAGCAGTTACCCACCAAGAAGAAAGATACAACCTGGAAAAGAAGAAGATACAACTGAGAATGTCAGGTTCAGAATTGGGCATGATGGAAACAACAAAAGAAGATGAAGGAGCTGGAAAGTGTGGACTTTGGGGGGGGGAGATCCATGGGGGATGGGAAGGAAAAAGGGAAGGGTTAGAATGGTTAGGAAAGGTATGGGGTAAAGGTAGATTTTTTAAAGGGGAAATACAAATAGCTGACCACAAAACTCCGAAACCAGAGGGGGGGAAATGGTGTAAGAAAATTGGAAGAAATGTATAAATATTTGAAAGGATGTGATTAATAAATATTTGAAATTGGAATCAGAAGACATGTAAGGCTAAAGTAATTCGAAGTTAATTTAAGAGAGGATGTAAGAAGTTGAAGTCGTGTATTGTTTTATTTTGTTAGGAATAAGATTATAGGTATATGATGTTTTTTTAATAAAGATTTTATTAAATTTTCCATTAAGACAAACAATACAAAATACATCCACCAATAACAAACAAAAAACAAACAACAAAACTACGAAAATACAAAAATACAAAACTATAAAACTACAAAAAAACACAAAAATCTCACTGTCTTTCCCATATTCATAACATACTATTGGGACCTCCCCACGTCCTCTCTTCTGCGTTCATTTCTGATCTTCTTTAGTAACTTTGTAACATTATAAAATCTACTTTTTAACCTCTAATCTAAATTATACAAATTACACTCAATATACCTTAAATCTTTAACCTTATTCATCAACGTATTCCAACTCCAAAATCTTATTCTATAAAACAAAACATCAAATTCACATCTCTACCTCTTATATCCTTTCCTAACTTAACTTTATTATGCTATAGCCTATATTTCATCTGATTCCAATTCTCAGTATATTAAAAAACACAAATTAACCTATGCCTAGATATTCCTTCCAATCTCATATTCCAATTTCCCTCTGGTGTCGGATACCGTGATCAGTCTTTCCTTCCTAATAATACACCCTTTACCCCACCCCTCTCCTGCCCATTTGCCTCCCTTCCTTTGTGTTTCCCACACACCCCCAGTCTCCCCCCCAGCATTCCACCAGTCCAGATTCTCCTTCTCCTGTTATCTCTTTCAAAGTTGGTTTTACTTCTTTCACTTCTGCACTTCCCTTCAAATATAACTTCTTCTCCAGAGTGTAGCAATCTTCTTCATAAATTGTTTCAATAAAGTCATAACAAAGTTTCATTTCCCCACTTTCCAATTCCTGTTGACTTTCCCCCTGTTGTTCTTGAGCTTCTGGGCTGCCACCCCAAAAGTCAGCTGTACTGTTCAAATTGGGGGCTTCCCGCCTCTCACACAGAAGAAGCCCCTCTTGTTTAGAAGCCTGTGCCAATTCATCCTCCAAAAATTCCACAGGATCAGCCTTCACTCCATCTCCTCCATCAAGTGGGCATAACGCACTGTTTTTCAAAGTCGCTCCAATCTGGATAACTTTCCCAACAAGATTTTGTTGAAGTGAATAAAACAGTTTTAGTTCCAACAGTATTCTCTCCTGAATTGGTGTCATTGTTGGGTCTGCAGAGACCGTGGGATTTTAGTGGGCGGAAGTGATAAGGTTTCAGTACTTTTCCAGCTGCGCCAGCCGGTCAGCAACCGCCATTACCAGACCGACCAGGGATCCTTAGCCGGATAATTAACAATGTCAGTCTTATACTATATAATCCATCGGAAGAAATCAATCAAAGTCTCAGTCTTACCCCCCAAACAGGGGACTCTAAGGTATACAAAATCAGAGTTAAACTTTAAAGCAAGTTTTGAGCGGCTCCAGCTCCACTGACGTTACTTTCATCTTGCCGCTGTCGGAGAGAAACGGGCTTCCTCGTTTTAATCTCTCTCCATAAGCCAAATTTCACGTTTAGGTCCAGAATTAAATTCTGTACTTACAGAGTGCTTCTTTTAGGTCCAAATTGAGGAAGGGCAGAGCGCACAAAATCTGGCAGTTGCCGCCGCTGTGTTTCTTCGGTTAGAGACAGTTTCTACAGCCCTGTACCGGAGCCCGCTCGCTCAGACCTCCCTTTTACAAGGGAAGCCTGAGAACAGGACGGTACCTTGGAGCCCGCTAGAAACTCTGGACCACGGGACGCTCTTCCCGTGGTTTACTGGAGCCCGCAGCGCGGTTGCGGACACTCCTATCCCCGAAGAAACCGGAGCTGTCTCGGAGCTGAGACAGTTCCCAACTGCTCAGAATGGCGCTCAAACCGGAAGCCTTCTATGATGATTTAGATTTGTAAAGAATAAGATTAGTTGTGAGAAGGAAGATTTTATATTGTTACAAAGTTACTAAAGAAGATTAGAAATGAACGCAGAAGAGAGGACGCGAGGAAGTCCCAAAATAATGTTTATAAAGAAGATAAGGATAGTTAAATAAGTGTGTGTAAGTTTTTTCTTTTTTTGTATTGTTTTGTAGTTTTTTTGTAGTGTGTGTTTTATTGTGTGTGTGTGTTTTTTATTGTAAAAATTTAATAAATTCTTATAAAAAAATAAAAATAAAATCAGTTACGACAAATAATGGTCCAGAGAATAGAGTGGGTCCAGCAGAACAAGCCTTGCAGAAGCAGAAGCAGCATGGCTTCTGTGAAGGAATAAGCCCTGCTTATAAACATATTAGAGTTCTTTGAGAGTGTCAGCAAGCATATAGATAGAGGTGATTGACATTGTGTACTCACCAAAGACTCTTAAGGTAAGCAGTTATAGAATAAGAGAAGAGATGGATTTTGTGCATCAGGAACTGGTTATATAACACAAAGTAGAGAGTAGGACAGTAAGATAAATAATAATAATATTATTATAGTAATTACTTATAGCTCACCTTTTTCCCAGACCAGGACTCTATGAGACTTATAGATAAAAAACCAAAACACAGATTAAAAAAGTTTAAAACATAGAAAAGATAATTATTAAAAAGTAATCACAGTAATTAAAACAATATAAATATATCAATTAAAAAGGATCTCTCCAAACTAAGTGAATAGGCAATGAAATGGCAAATGTGATTCAATGTAAACAACTGTAAAGTGATGCATGTTGGAGCAAAAAATATATATATTAATTTCACATATCTAATTCTTTGGCGATCACTTGTAGCCAAGTAAGACGCTCATGGTGTCTGGACTGAACCAGGACTTTGGGGTTGTAGTGAATAGTTTGATGAAGAGGATGACTCGGTGTGTGGCATCTTTGAAAAAGGTATGTTTCCTGCTAGTGATCATTAGGAAATGAGCTATTCACCTTTAGCATGTGCCTTGAGGGTTGGGGGTGAGCTTCTCATCAAAACTTTTAATCGGGAAGTTCTAGAAGGTTCTGAATTTTGCTTTCCACAGATGTAGGCAGCATTTGTGGAACTGCACAGATGACTACTCAAAAAACCAATTACACTACTTGTTTTTCTGCTGGGACATGACCTTTTGGTTTAGTCGATTAAAAAAGCTCTAGGACAGAGGCGTAAAGGCGTACACATTTTAATTTTAGAAAATCTCACTATAGTTGATATACATTCTCACTGACATGCCTGTTGCATTTAATCAGGAGATAAAGGATTCCAGCCACAGACTATTTGGCTTAGTCATAGATAGAGAAGAAGCTGGTTCACTCTCATTTTTCATGGCAATTGGTTTTCCCAGTACTACCAACTTGAATCCAGCCGGTTACCTCTCACTGCTCTTGATTCTTCCTGAGTATTTGAATTTCCATTGGTTTTGTTAGAAGTTTTAGGTTTGGAAAGAATGTCAAGGGAGGCTTGTAATGGTGCTTAGAATATGAAAAGCCGAGCAATTAGCTGAGCACGTGATGCCAGAAAACAGTTTTGGCTGAAAGCCACTCCAAATGTTATTTTCTTTAAATGTCAGTAGTAATGCAAGAGCCACAGTTTCTAGCTGAATTAGATGAAACCATTTGTCTATAATGGCTCCAGGAGACTTGCATGCTACAACACTGCCACTGCCACAGAAAATGTTCATGCATCTCCCTTCTTAGAGAATGAAAGACGTGGTTTCTCTCCTAATCTTTGGGTAGAAAAATCCGGCTGTTGGGGGGGGGGGTAGCAGAAATCTTTGCTAATAACATAGCTGTCAACTTTTCCCTTTTCTTGAGAGGAATCCTATTCGGAATAAAGGAATTTCCCTTAAAAAAAGGGGGAAGTTGACAGCTATGGCTAATAAATTTAATGAATGCAGGCCTAAAATGTAATTATTTTCATTTGTTTGCTTGTTCATTTTGAAATTTCTAAACCTAATGTTGATAGAAATTTGTTTGTTTTGTTTTTAGATGGGAAGGGTGAGAATTAGCCCCGTGCAGATTTTATGCAAATTTGGTGCCCACCCTTTTTTAGTGATGTACATCCTTTCTTGGCAAGGCATAATTGGCCACCCTAAAATTCAACAGCAGTCACTTCTTGACTGACATACACATTGACGCATGTCTGTGGTCAGATCTCTTGACAACCTTCTTTTAAAGCTTGAAACCAGCCTTGTGTGGGGAGTGGAAAAAATAATTCAAGGTCACACATACTCCCAGGCTGCTATTTGCCTTTTCTGGGGGTGGGGCAGGAAGATGGGCACCCAGATTTTGCCTCTGAGGCTATTACAAGTTTCTGAGACAAGGGATTTCAGTTAGGAAGGGTATGAGAGAAAGAATCCATCCCCTAGTGCCGCTGCTCCGTCAATTGCACCCCATACTCTGCTGTAACACCAATCTACAAGTGTATACTCTTTCAGACAATCACTTGTACCCATGTAGAGAGAGACAGTTTGGATCTGAGTTCAGCATAACATGTGAATTCAGTGGGAAATGGCTGAGGCAACATCTTCCCCCAGCCATTTTGCCATTGAAACTTGCACTCTGCTCCAGCTTGTTGTTGTTCAGTCGTGTCCGACTCTTTGTGACCCCATGGACCAGAGCACGCCAGGCACCCCTATCCTCCACTGCCTCCCACAGTTTGGCCAAACTCATGCCAGTCGCTCGAGAACACTGTCCAACCATCTTATCCTCTGTCGTCCCCTTCTCCTTTTGCCCTCCATCTTTCCCAACATCAGGGTCTTTTCCAGGGAGTCTTCTCTTCTCATGAGGTGGCCAAAGTATTGGAGCTTCAACTTCAGGATCTGCCCTTCCAGTGAGCACTCGGGGCTGATTTTGTAGCTGCTCCAGCTATTTGTAATTAAAAACACACTTGAGGGAGACTGTTGCATGTGGCAGCCCGATAATATCTAGCCTGGACCTGAAGTGTCTGGGTGACAGTTAGAATCAAATAGCCAATGTTTTTTAGGGCAGGCTTTGAAAAATCCCAAGTTTTTCTAGTGTCACAGTGGAGGTCACTCATGTTGAATTCTATGGTACAAAAGAAAACTGTATTCAGAGATAGAGAACATGTTAGGTTTTTTTTAAAAAAAAAAAACCACCCACCCACAAACACAAAGCAATATTTACACAATTCATATCTCTTATGGAAAAGAGCACAACAATAATAGATCAATATGAAGCACAGGAAGTATAGAACCTACACAGCCCAATTTAGTTTGGGGGCGTCATGGGTAATTCGAAATCCATGTTTGTGAATGATCTGTTCACAATTTGTTTCTTCCAAAGTTCATTATTTTCCCATCATGTTCTCCAGTTATTTGTTTCACTGTTCTGGACATTCTTTGATGCTTTGTCTCTCCGTGTGAGAAGCAGATAATTTAACCACCCATGATCTTTACATTTCTTCAGAAGCCAATGGCTCTAACAACGGCTGTGCGCAGCAAGTAGTATTTGTGTTCAGTTTTATAATATTTGAATTTTAGACTTTAAAAAACACTGAAACATTATGAAGAGTTGATGAACCCTCAGGTAGGACTTCATTATTACAGTCTAGCCAGTCTGGTAAGGTAAAGGGTAAAGGGACCCCTGACCGTTAGGTCCAGTCGTGTCCGGCTCTGGGGTTGCGGTGCTCATCTCGCGTTACTGGCCGAGGGAGCCGGTGTACAGCTTCTGGGTCATGTGGCCAGCATGACTAAGCCGCTTCTGGCGAACCAGAGCAGCACACAGAAATGCCGTTTACCTTCCCACCGGAGCAGTACCTATTTATCTACTTGCACTTTGACGTGCTTTCGAACTGCTAGGTGGGCAGGAGCAGGGACCGAGCTCACCCCGTTGCGGGGATTCGAACCGCCGACCTTCTGATCAGCAAACCCTATGCTCTGTGGTTTAACCCACAGCGCCACCCGCGTCCCTAGCCAGTCTGGTAGTGAGTAACAAATACAGGGGCTTAATACTGCAAAATAGGTTATGTAGGTATCACAAACAGATAACCGGCAACAGGGATTTTATTTATTTATTTATTGGGTTTTCTGAATTAAATTGGGGGCAGGGGGAGAGAGGGAATAAGGGCTGGCATTTTGATGCCAAACACAATGCAGCAAAAACTAAACTAAACTTACATGCATGAGGAATACCATCCCATTATGAACACCTGCCTAGAATCACCCACTGTAGTTGAGAAGATAAAATTAGATAACCTTATATATACTGTTGGGGGGGGGGGAATAGGACATAAATGTGAAAAATTAAGAAGTGAAGGAGTTATGACCCCCATGAGCAATATGTGTAAAAACTGGAGGTGAATATATGGGTGGCACACTCATTGTGATATGACAGCTAGGGCTCTGTTGAGCCCACAGCCATCTGCCCTCAAGCCTGACAGGACCCTACACAAAAAAGTGCTACCTTCTATTGGTTAAGGAATCGTATTTGCTTATGCTATTTTCCCCCTTCAAGATTTCAGTCCCCTTCAGTACATTAGAGGGGGTAAAAGCTGTATGCTGCTCACGTCTTATTGTCCTCCCACGTTCCCATGGATAGTTTTTAAATGTTGGCATTATCCTCTGCTGAACAGTCAATTGTACAACAGCCATATTGAAAATAAGCTATTTTAAATGTGCTAAAGCTAAAAAACCCAACAACGCTGGGATCGTTAGAGCTGGAAG